>NW_017306619.1:552300-565405 GCF_000935625.1 Nanorana parkeri | reverse complement strand
TGCATTGGTGGTCATTGAAGAAGGACCCCCTTGCATTGGTGGTCATTGAAGAAGGACCCCCTTGCATTGGTGGTCATTGAAGAAGGACCCCCTTGCATTGGTGGTCATTGGAGAAGGACCCCCCTGCATTGGTGGTCATTGAAGAAGGACCCCCTTGCATTGGTGGTCATTGAAGAAGTACCCCTTACATTGGTGGCCATTGAAGAAGGACCCCCTTGCATTGGTGGTCATTGAAGAAGGACCCCCTTACATTGGTGGTCATTGAGGAAGGACCCCCTTAAATTGGTGGTCATTGAAGAAGGACCCCCTTACATTGGTGGTCATTGAGGAAGGGCCCCCTTAATTGTTGGTCATTGAGGAAGGGCCCCCTTGCATTGGTGGTCATTGAGGAAGGGCCCCCTTACATTGGTGGTCATTGAAGAAGGGCACCCTTGCATTGGTGGTCATTGAAGAAGGACCCCCTTGCATTGGTGGTCATTGAAGAAGGACCCCCTTGCATTGGTGGTCATTGAAGAAGGACCCCCTTGCATTGGTGGTCATTGAAGAAGGACCCCCTTGCATTGGTGGTCATTGAAGAAGGACCCCCTTGCATTGGTGGTCATTGAAGAAGGACCCCCTTGCATTGGTGGTCATTGAAGAAGGACCCCCTTGCATTGGTGGTCATTGAAGAAGGACCCCCTTGCATTGGTGGTCATTGGAGAAGGACCCCCCTGCATTGGTGGTCATTGAAGAAGGACCCCCTTGCATTGGTGGTCATTGAAGAAGTTCCCCTTACATTGGTGGCCATTGAAGAAGGACCCCCTTGCATTGGTGGTCATTGAAGAAGGACCCCCTTACATTGGTGGTCATTGAGGAAGGACCCCCTTAAATTGGTGGTCATTGAAGAAGGACCCCCTTACATTGGTGGTCATTGAGGAAGGGCCCCCTTAATTGTTGGTCATTGAGGAAGGGCCCCCTTGCATTGGTGGTCATTGAGGAAGGGCCCCCTTACATTGGTGGTCATTGAAGAAGGGCACCCTTACATTGGTGGTCATTGAAGAAGGACCCCCCTTGCATTGGTGGTCATTGAAGAAGGACCCCCCTTGCATTGGTGGTCATTGAAGAAGGACCCCCCTTGCATTGTGTAAAAACATAACTGATGATACTTAGGCAAGATGGATGGTGAGAGACAAGAGGTGAAACCTAATATATCTCTCTGCTGAGTACCAAGACAATTCACCACCACCCGAGAAATCAGTCTGCCACTGCTGAGGAACCCCCTGGAACCTCCAACAGAACCATGACCTTTGCACTGGAGAGAGACCTTTGCACTGTGTTACAATGTATATACCTTGGGTGCATTGCTGTGGATTCTCAATGTCTGAACCGTGTATTTCATTTTTCCAGCTCCAGAGCTGCTGGAGGGTCAGGGAGCCATTCCACCCACCGATATCTGGGCTGTCGGGGTTACAGCGTTCGTCATGTGAGTATTGTGATACAACGGGGATACAAGCACACAGGCCGCCTATTAATAGAATTGCTTTTCATTTCATTACTCGTCACTGATAAATTGTAGACATTTTGTTGTACTGGCTTCAGTAGGGGCCGTCATAACTGCCCCAGTTATCAGTCTGCTGCAGGCAGGAGGAAGCATTTCCGCAGTCTCCTCCCCCCAGTGATCAGTCTGCTGCAGGCATTAGGAAGCATTTCCTCGGACTCCCCCCCCCCCGCCGCCCCAGACGCGCTGGCGTCCATCGCAGTGATCAGTCTGCTGCAGGCATTAGGAAGCATTTCCTCAGTCTCTCCTTCCCCAGTGATCAGTCTGCTGCAGGAATTAGGAAGCATTTCCTCAGTCTCTCCTGCCCCCAGTGATCAGTCTGGAGTAACTTTGTTGCAAGTCACAAGGTGAGAGGTTGCAGCAGTGGCTGATCTGTGCCAGACATTTGTGATCACAGTCGAGAACTGCACTGACACCGGGATTTACATGACTATGTCATCTCTAAGCCAACATCTCAGTCCAGGAAGTAGATGGGAAGCCAGGATGAGGCCTGAACAAAGATGGCTCCGTCCTTCTGTAGAGAAAAGCCATTGTCAGGGGGGAAGTCCTGTGACAGGTATCTGATGACAGGTCCACTTTAGGCAGAGAATTGCAGCATTATTGTCCTAGGAAATTTGCAGCTCTTGTTTTTTATCTGTTCTCTTCCCGCCTTCCAGGTTGAGCGCGGACTATCCGTTCAGTCCTGACTGCGGGCCGGAGCTGGAGAAAGAAATCAAGAAAGGATTGATCAAGTTCAGCCATTGCTACGCCGGTTTGTCCGGAGGGGCCGTACGCTTCTTGCAGAGCGCGCTGTGGTCCAATCCCTGGTATGAGGCTCCAGCACCCACCTCTGTCCCGGCCTGTGCTCGTCCTCCTAAACTAAACCTGGAGAGAAAGATGAAGCCTGCCATTGCTGACCTCTCCTAAAAATGGTGCTTTCCTGGCTGTCATGCGAATCCTCTGCTTCAGCAGCCTGACTTACTGATGCCGAAGAATTATGCAAATACGAAGTGCTGACTTCTCTGATTTGCTGTTCTGGGGCAGAGACTCCATAAATATTGAAGCCAGAGGATCAGCATGACAGCTCGGTATCAGGCATTTTCAGAAGGTTGTGAGAAGGTTGTCAGAAGGTTGTGATGTTGAGTTAGAGGCAAAGTTTACCTTAGCCATGTTTCCTTTTACACCCATTTTTAGGGTGTAAGAGCAAACATGGTCATGTACCCCAGTCCCACACCCCCGAAACGCACCCCCCCACCACCCCCACACACACACAGTACCTACTAAGTGTCCCAGGTCTCCTACTGAGCTCCACAGGTCTTCTGAGTGCCCCAGGTCTTCTACTAAGTTCTCTGGGTTATCTACTGAGTGCCCCATATCTTCTACTGAGCACCCCAGGCCTTCTACTGAATGCCCCGGGCATTCTACCTAGGGCCCCTTCTGAGTGCTCCATAACTTCTAATGAGTACCTCATATCTTCTACTGAGTGCCCAATATCTTCTACTAAGCGTCTTGCGTCTCCTACTGAGCTCCATAGGTCTTCTGAGTGCCCAAGGTCTTCTACTGAGGGCCCCAGGTCTTCTACTAAGTTCCCTGAGTCACCTACTGGGTGCCCCATAACTTCTAATAAGTACCTCATATCTTCTACTAAATGCCCCGTGTGTCCTACTGAGCTCCACAGGTTTTCTGAGTGGCCCAGGTCTTCTACTAAGTTATCTGGGTCATCTTCTGAGTGCCCCATAACTTCTAAAAAGTGCCTCATATCTTCAACTGAGCTCCCCACGTCTTCTAAGTTTTCTGGGTCTTCTACTGACCTCCACAGGTCTTCTACTGAGTGCACCATAACTTCTGAGTACCTCGTATCTTCTACTAAGCGTCCCGGGTCTCTCACCGAGCTCCACATGTCTTCTACTGAGTGCCTCAGGCATCCTTTGCCTTCATCCCAAGTATGATCCTTTAGGTTTAAAGTCATCAATTTTTACCGTTACTTGGAATTGCATTGTCCCCTCACAATTTTTTAGCAGGCTGCCCAAAATAAGCCAAAAACCTTTGCCGCCTCTGCAGTTCTCATCTTCAGATAACTATTGGGCTTTCTTGGAATTTGTGTATCAACCAGGGGCGTAACTAGAAATCACAGGGCCCCATAGCAAAAAATGTTTATGGGGCCCGGTGACTTCTAGTTACACCCCTGGCTGAGCCCACCTGAGATCCCACACAGCCTTCCTGAGAGTGACCCTGCAGAGCTCACCATAGACTCTCTACGGTGGGCTCTGCAGGGTCTCAGGTGGGCTGGTCACACTACTTACCTGTCTGCCTCCTTTTCCTCCACGGTCGCTGATGGGCCCCACCTCCTCCGTCACCGGGTCCGCCTCCTCCTCCGTCACCGGGCCCCGCCTTCTCCTCCGCTGCTGACCCCGGGCCCCGCCTCCTCCTCTGGGTCCAGCCTCCTCCACCGCCGCTGCTGGCTCTCACTGACTCAGCAGCGGCTGTGGAGGGGAATGTGCTGCCGTACAGATCACTGTCAGTGATCTGAACAGCGGCGCGTTCCTCTTCACAGCCGCCAGTGACAGCCAGCAGCATGAGATGCCATAGCGACCCAGGCGGCCCGCACGGCATCAGGGATGTCCTGGCTGGGCCCCCCCTGTGCCCCGGGCCCCATAGCGGTCGTCTGGGTCGCTATGGCGATTGTTACGCCACTGGTATCAACGTATTTAACTTTTTTTTTATTCATTGTATAATAGTAATTATTTTGTTGTTATTATTAATATATATTTTTTTAATCTTCAGGGGGCGCCCCTCTGCGTCAGACTGCCTGAAAATGCCGTGGCTTCAGGAGGCCGGGCTGGCCACGTTGCAGCAGCTGCCGGTCTACTTCCCCAGCGCGAAATTGAGGAGCTTCCTGCGCCAGAGAGCAGCCAAGACAAAAGCAGCGGGGTCATCCCGATCCTGACAAAGCCGACACCGTCAAACAGTCACTGTGTAGGCGATCAGCCATATTTCTTCTTGAAGCCACCCCGCGTCCTCCTCACCAGTTGTAAAGTTTGCCCCCGATAAAGTGCACCTGTCATTTACATCAAGGACGAAAGACAATTTTTGGCTTCCTGCAATATCTAGATGTCATCTCTGGGCTCAGGACCCCTTTGGGCAGGTGACAGGTCCACTTTACCGGCAGCTCCCTCGTCCTCCCCGGCGTTCTAGGCTTGCCACTCAGGTATTTTTAGCAGTTTTTGTGTTCGTTCGGCGTCTTCGTGTCGTGAGGCATTTTGCAGATCAGCTGACTGGCAGACTCGTTATAGAAAGCGGCAGCATCCCGATAGGATTTGATAATGTGAGTTCCGCGTGGCTTGTGAAGAGGGAGCAGTTGTGAATGGGGGCTAAGCAGCACAGGCTGTTGAATTCTCTGGCCACCTCATTAAAGTTGAACTCCAGACATAAAAACTCATCTTCCTCACTGGCCACAAAGGATATAATTCCAAGCTGTGCGCACCAAATACCTCCGCAGACCCAGATATTACCTTCTTAAGTAGCAGTGACATCATCACTGTGCTGTACATAGCCTGTGCAGAGAGCAGAGTTGTGGGAGGGGCCCAGCAGAAAACTATGGGGCGGAGACTAGACCAGTCACCCTGAACATGGAGATAGAGCAGCAGTGAGCAGTCTTTATTACAGGAGGGGGCGGAGACAAGGCCAGCCACACTGCACAAGGAGAGAGAGCAGCAGTAAGTGGTCTTTATCACAGGAGGGGGCGGATACAAGACCAGTCACCCTGCACAAGGAGAGAGCAGCAGTGAGTGGTCTTTATTACAGGAGGGGGCGGAGACAAGACCAGTCACCCTGCACAAGGAGAGAGCAGCAGTGAGTGGTCTTTATTACAGGAGGGGGCGGAGACAAGACCAGTCACCCTGCACAAGGAGAGAGCAGCAGTGAGTGGTCTTTATTACAGGAGGGGGCGGAGACAAGACCAGTCACCTTGCACAAGGAGAGAGAGCAGCAGTGAGCGGTCTTTATCCCAGGGGTTCAGAATAAAAACACCTCCTCATACCTGTACTGACCTCACACCATTTCCTGTCCCCACCGTGTGGAGTTGAACTTATGATACCGGCAATATTTAACTATTTAAGATTTACAGAAATAAGTTATTTGTATTGGGCGTTACATGTAGAACACTAACCTCAATGACAGCGTCATGTTTTCCTGTGTGCAACGTAACAAAATAACCTTTGTAGACACAATACATATATTAAGTGTTACATTGAAATCCTTCACTCGTGTCGGAGGTCGGGCTCATCGTCCCCCCCAACGTTCCAACTCCTTCTGATGTCGTTGACCGTAACTCATTGAACACAGACGTGCCGTTCAATCTTAGTCGCAGGGTAAATCACACACACTCACACGCAGCACGCTCTTGGTTATACTTAGTATTAAGGGAACAGATTTGTAATTCCAGTGAGATTGTATAATTTGCATGTATTTATACGGACTTTTTTTGTCGTATGATTTTGTTTGATTTTTGCAATAAAAAACATAAAAAAACGTTCACAAATGACTTTCTTTTGGGGGTTTGGATTCTGACGCATTGGGAGGGCACACGGGTAGCGAAGCAAAACGCAGGCGCAGAGAACAACGTGGATTAAGTTAATGAAACATAATATTTAAAGGAGAACTATGAGGTGAGTGATTTTCCCTCATCCTCATAGTTCGAGCCGACCTGTGACAATGATCAGTAGATCGGGAGATGAGCGAACACATACCGCCGCTTGCTCACTTCTCAAACATCTCCCTGCAGAGAGCCGTGACTGTCACCCACTTCTCCGTGCACGGATCCCCCCCCCCCACTGTTCAGATCCTCCAGCGCTGACTGGCGGAACGGATGGGGGAGGGGGCGGGTACAGCTGGCTCTGCCTCTAGATAGGCAGAGCCAGCTGTCAGTCACGCAGCTTGGCGGATCTCGACAGCAATGTCGGGATCCGTCCCGGCTGTGGCGGTCTCGGTATATAATGAGCTGTAGCTCGCGATATACTGAGCTTTGGGTGACAGGAGGACGCTAGTTTGTGTCCTCCCGTGACCCTTAGAAGAACTATGGGGGAAAGCCCTAAATGTAAAAAGTATCTATTCTACTGGGGATGGGCAACCTCGGCACTCCAGCCCATACCTAGTACAACTACAAGTCCCCAGGGCCGGATTTCCCACAAGGCCAACCAAGGCCCGGCCTCGGGGCAGCAGGGAGTAGAGGGGTGGCAGGGGGGTGGAATTCCTATCTCCCGATGCCCGGGACATGCCGTTTCAGGTGCCGGGCGGGTAGTTGTTTTCTACATTTAGCCCTGCTTTGGGCAAGCAGAGCTAAATGTACAACGGGGAAGCCTCAGCTTGGTTTGTACAAGCGATGTCGCCAAGATCACTTTTATGCAGCCTGCAGGTCTGCCAATCTCCATGGGGTGGGGGGCCTTGGGGCAGCAGAGAGACTAAATCCGGCTCTGCAAGTCCCATGGGGCATTGCAAGACTGTCAGCTACAGACTTGATTCTCAGAGGCATGATAGGATTTGTGGTTTCATCACAGCGGCAGTGCCAAGGTTGTTTACCCTCCGGAGTGCACAGGCTCAATCAGCTCTACGATCATGGTCGGGACGAGTGTAGCTTTATAGGTCCACAGGAAAGTCCTTCCTCTAGCCGCCATTGGAGAGGAGCCCACCTATTGGATGGAGAACTCAACGTCACAACTAGGAAAGAAGCAAAAGTAAACCAGCTCCTTTCTCAGTTGGGACATCCAATAGGGGGTTCCTTTCTAAAGCCGGACTTTCCCAGGGACCATCTAGACCTGCCCTGGCCACGATCAGTTTTTATTCGGCCTTCGTGGGGTTTTTAATGTCCTCTAATATTTAAATTTGATTTCTTCTATTTGGTTCACCTTCGTTTTGCTGCACTGGGCACAGTGTTGAGTACCGGTGAAGGGCTGCAAGTTGTGGAACAATGATCTACCATTGTCGGTTGGACCATAACAGTGCGTGGTAGTGATCTGGAGAGTTAAGTGGCAAGTGATTTCCACTATTTTTGTCAAATTGCAAGCTCTGCTTTGTTGCCCGACAGCAGCTCCGGGCAGAAACCACGCCCAGCCTTGCTGTGTTGATTGACAGTAGCTCCGGGCAAAAACCACACCCCCTCCCAGTCCTTGCCACCTTGACTGACAGCAGCTCCTGGCAGAAGTCACACCCACCCTTGCACAGTCCTGCTCTGTTGATTGACAGCAACTCTGGATAGAAACCACACCCCTGCCCAGCCTTGCTGTGTTGATTGACAGTAGCTCCAGGCAGTAACCACACCCCCTTCCAGTCCTTGCCACCTTGACTGACAGAAGTTACACCCACCCTTGCCCAGTCCCGCTGTGTTGATTGACAGTGACTCCAGGCAAAACCACACACCCATCCGGCTCTGCCAAATCGACTGACCGCAGTTCTCGGCAGAAACCACACCCCCAGCCCTGCCACCATGACTGAGAGCAGCTCTTGGCAGAAACTGCACTTCCTCCCAGCCCTGCTGTGCTGACTGGCAGCACCTACGGCCAGAAACCACACGCCCACCTAGCCCTGCTGTGCTGATTGACTGCAGCCCCTGGCAGAAACCACACCCCCTGTCCAGCCCTGCAGATTGGCGGCAGCTGCTGGAAACCCCACCCCTGCTGTGTTGACAGGAGCTCTTGTCAGAAAAACCACACCCCCGCCCAGCCCTGCTGTGTTGATTGGCAGCACTGCCAGAGACCACACCCCTGCTGTGTTAATTGACAGCAGTTTCTAAAAGAAACCACACCCCCGCCCAGCCCTGCTGTGTTAATTGACAGCAACTACAGTGAGAAATCACGCTCTCTAATGCTAGATGGTACTTAACGCAGTGATGAGAGCGAATTTTGCTGGTGGGAGGTGGCAGGTCCCCCTTCTCCCCCTCAGATGCAAAGGAGCTGCTGTGGTCACGTGACCGCAAAAGGAACAATCGGGTAAGAGAGGTGATTTTGCACAGCTTCCAATGTGGACAGTGCAGTCAGTCCATTGAGATTAAATTCACATAAAGTCTTATTTTGTAACAAATCCGTTTATCTGCAGAAAATGATAAATAAGATCAATGTTTAGACTCCATTCTAACAGGACACCTTTCACCCTGCCGGGCAGAACATTGATCGGAACCTGTAATATTTTATATTTAAAAAAAGAAATGCCCTGCCGGGTTTGAGGCTGACCTTTGTGATGTTACAGGGAGAGCGGGCCCTGGAAACACTTTTGGTATCTCCCATTTCCTTAGGAAATAAAAAAATCGAGCTGCCACCAGAATGACCGAGCTTTGGAAGACAGATAATAGAATACAACAATACGGGAAGACAGAACGGAGACGCCGACAGACACCGGAGCGTTGTTCAGAGCTGGGACGGGAATGGCGCCTACAGGGAGGAAGGAGAAGTCACGCTGAGCCTCGTGTAGGAATGGCAGTGCATGGATGGGGGTTAGGAATGGCTGCGGAAAGTGGGAGGGGGATGTTGGCGGCGTGCGCCGGTCAGGAGGTCTTCGACTTTTGAGCCAATTTGATTTCCTGCAAGAAAACAGAATGTTAACATTTTATACGACTATCTCCATATACTCAGAGCTTCAAAGACATCTAAACCCAAGAACAAAATTGTAATATATTGCAGGCCGTCAGTCCTGAGAAGGTGGTGGCTGCATTAGTTTTCTTTTTTTTTTTGTTAGACATTTTCAGCGCTGTCACGGCAGAGAGCCGTGACAGGATCGAGAGGTGAGCGAACGCCGATATGTGTTCTCTCACCTCCCTATCTGCTGAGCTGACCTGTGACAGTCTCATTGTCACAGATCGGCTAGAACTATGAGGTGAGTGGAAATCACCTCCCCCTCATAGTTCTCCTTTAAGCATTTTATATCAATATCAAGCTAGCCACCATTTTTTCCCAGGTGCTCCTAACTCTATACCCCAGATTATTGGTCATCCATGAAAAGTTTCACATCTATAAACCTGTTTGTTCGAGCTATGTGGACCTGCACTCGAAAAATGAAGACTTGCTATCTTATGGGGAACGTCTATTTGGTGATGTCAGCACTGTACGGCCCATAGTTCTCCTTGCTGGAGAGGAAGCTGTACCTGAGGAGCTATAAAGACACAGGAACCTAAAAAATAGCAGCGCACTTCCTGTGCCTAGGCACGTCTTGTCTCGAGTCTGATAGGTCCTCAGGTGCAGCTGCCTCTCCAGCAAAGAGAACAGCGGGGAGGGGGGAATCCAGCCCCTCCCCTGTCACGGCAGAGAGCCGTGACAGGATCGAGAGGTGAGCGAACGCCGGTATGTGTTCGCTCACCTCTCGATCTACTGAGCCGATCTGTGACAGTCTCATTGTCACAGGTCGGCTAGAACTATGAGGTGAGTGAAAAGCATTCACCTCATAGTTCTCCTTTAAGTAATCAGAAACCAAGACTGATCCCAAACTGGAACCCAGCAGTACCATACTAGAACACAGCCCACTGCCTGAGCAATACCATCCCCCATACAGTGGTGAACATGTGGGTACCCCACTCATGGCAGGAATCTGTAAGCCAATCAAGCTCTACTGCATGGCACATGGACGTTAATCTGACTGGTTTCCAGCACGTGTGAGAATGTCAAGCTCAGAAGAAAAAGGATTACAAAATATTCTGGACAGGTGGAGCAGTCCAACATTGGAAACCAGGAGCAGCTTATTCTTACAACACTCGCAGGACTTGCAGACTCACCTCTTTGAGGGCATCTATGAGTTGTCCGTAAGCTTCTTCTAAATCATCGTTTAAAATGATGGAATCAAACAGACCGGGCTCCTTACCTGCAGACACAGACAGACATTAATGTATCGCAGTGCATGCTGGACTAGGAAACCAGGACCTATAATGTTCTGCAATGGTGGAGATTCTCACCATGTTCATTGTAATGTGATTGGCTAGAGATAGAGAGCCAACCAGTCTGGATAAAACACTTCTGGGAATAGCCAGTTATAAAAAAAGAGGGCGAGTTACCCCAAACATTTGCGGACACCTGAACATCACACCTATATCAGCTTCCTGGACATCCTATTCCAAAACTATGGGTATTCATTTGGAGATGCCAACCACCACCCCCCCCTTGCAGCTAAAACATCCTCCACTCTTCTGGGAAGGCTTTTGACAAGATTTTGGAGGGTGTCTGAGGGAATCTGTGACTATTTGTGAGGTCAGGTACTGATGTTGGATGAGAAGACGTGGCCCACAATCATCAAAAGGTGATCAGTAGGGTTGAGGTCGGGGCTCTGTGTAGGACACTCGAGTTCCTCCACACCAGACTGGTCACACCATGTGTTTATGGCGCTGGTTTGGTACTCGGGCTCAGTCATGCTGGAACTGAAAAGGGCCTTCACCAAACTGTTACCACAAGATCTAAAATGTCTTTGTAGATTGTAAGATTAACCAAACTCTTCACTGGAAACACCTGAACGCAATTACACGGAGGGGAGTCCACCTACATCTGGGTGGCTGGTTGGCAGGATCACGATTAGAAGTGGTCTGTTGCTGCATGGGTTAGGACTAGGGATGCACCGATACCGATACTTCCACTAGCATGGAGCCAGCTTCCCGGCTGTTTGGCTGGCTCGATGCTGATTGGCCAGGAAGCCAGCTTCCCAGCAAATTAGCATGGAGCTGACTTCCCAGGCAATCAAGAAGCCGGGCAGCGTGTCATTACCCGCCACCCGGCTTCTTGATTGCCCGGGAAGCCGGCTCCATGCTGTTTGGCTGGCTCAATCAGCATGGAGCCGGCCAAACAGCATGGAGCCAGTGTTCTATCGAAAGCTCCGACTTGTCGACTTCTCCAACTGGTGACGTCACATCCGGTGACTGCCAGTAGGAGATGTACAGCAGATAGAGCAAGTGCGCATGGGCAGAAAATCCTTGTCCAACGGTCTAACTATTGCCACTGCGCCTGCGCGGCTAATCGGATTCTATAACCTCGTACAAACTTATATTTGTCCTAGGTTATAGAAGCCGATAGCCGCGCAGTGGCAACTGCGGTTGTAGAAAGAATCATGTGGCCGCGCAGGCGCTGCAACATAATATAGCCTCTGACTAGGTTATAGAATCCGATGAGGCAATAGCCACTGCGCCTGCGTGGCTATCGGCTTCTATAACTGAGGACAAATATAACTGTAGTAGGTTATAGAAGTGGATAGCCGCGCAGGCGCTGTGGTAATAGTTGGACAGTTAGACAAGGATTTCCTGCCCATGCGCACGAGCACCATCTGCTGTAGATCTCTTACTGGCAGCCACCGGATGTGACGTCACCAGCTGGAGAGGTCGACAAGTTGGAACTTTCGATAGAACACCGGCTTCCCAGCCAATCAGGAAGCCGGTCGGCGAGTCATTACCCATCGCCCGGCTTCATGTTCCCTCACGGCACTGCCGGTCAGAGGAAATCTCCCTCTGACCGGAAGTTCCGGTGTCAGGTTAAGAATCGGAGCATTTGGGCGTGTAGGAGTACTCGCCCAAATACTCGGCGTCAGTATCGGTGCATTCCTAGTTAGGACTTAATCAGATCTCAACTGACCTGTTTCAGATCCCACAAAGAAAAAAAAACTAATTATGTCTTAAAAATAAATGAAAAACGTGTCCCAGGTGACATTTCGATCCAAATGCTCTCGCAAGCCAATGCAGCGGCACTCAGAATTTTAGGGACCGCAAACCTCCAAAATCTCATTATTCTAATTTGGGTTCTCAGTATGTTAGGAAAGACTACAAAAGCCAAAATGTATATGGTGCGTGTCAGTGGCGTCACAAGGGGGGGTGCGGCCCGCACCCGGGTGACACCATTGGAGGGGTGACACCAAAATGACTGGTCATTTTGATGTCACCCCCCTCTGAAAAGTCGGGCACTTGGTCATGGTCCGAGCGCCCGACAGTATCAGGGGAGAGGAGGGGACCCGGCTGCATACCTTATCCCGCCGGGTGACTGTCCCCTCCTCTCTGCCGGCTTCCATCACCAAGGTGGCCGCCGGCTGGTATCAAGAGGATCGCCACTCGCGGGGTGACACTGGGTAACCGCTCCGGGTGTCACCCAGCCTCGGGACGCCCCTGGTGTGTGTAAAACAAGACATCTCTGAAGAAAGTGGGAAAACAAATGCTCCGGGGCTTCAGGGGTTATTCTGGGATACAAGCGGTTAATCTGGCCGAGGGCCACAATGAAGAGACAACAGATCTGCAATGTACAATACAGCGCCAAGCGTGGGCGACAGAACTCACTGATCTCTATGTCCTCCCTGGCTGCCCGCAACCTCTTCTGTAAACTTTCCTCGGACTCGGTCTTGCGGTCTCGCAGCCTCTTCTCCTGTTAGGCAGATGAAGGAGAGTCTGAGATGAAGACTTAATAGGGCGACATTGACTGGTTAGAGATACCAACGCATTGAGCCAGCAATCGCCAACTACCACCATGTGATCAAGTCCAACCCTGCCTACGATCCACACACACCGACTACCCCACATTCATTGGTTTATATCTCCAACCTTGGCTTCTAAGATCCAAAATACAGGTTCATTGATGGGGTTTACAT
>NW_017306619.1:546244-551209 GCF_000935625.1 Nanorana parkeri | reverse complement strand
CAAGTACACCTCCATCCTATTCTTGAACAATCAACATCTGCCTTGGCACATTCCATAATGATTAGATTGAGGTATATGTGCTACCTGTGTGGCTATAAATGCTGGGGTATGTTCCTGGTATAGTGGAGGATATAAATACTGGGGTATGTTCCTGGTATGGTGGGGGTATAAAAAATGGGGTAGGTTACTAGTACTGTGGGGGGTATAAATACTGGGGTATGTTCCTGGTATGGTGGGGGTGTTCCTGGTATGGTGGGGTATACATACTGGGGCATGTTCCTGGTATAGTGGGGGTGTAAATACTGGGGTATGTTCCTGGTATAGTGGGGGTGTAAATACTGGGGTGTGTTCCTGGTATGGTGGGGGTATAAATAATGGGGTAGGTTCCTAGTACTGTGGGGGGTATAAATACTGGGGTATGTTCCTGGTATGGTGGGGGTGTTCCTGGTATGGTGGGGGTATAAATAATGGGGTAGGTTCCTAGTACTGTAGGGGGTATAAATAGTGGGGTATGTTCCTGGTATGGTGGAGGTATAAATACTGGGGTGTGTTCCTGGTATGGTGGGGGTGTAAATAATGGGGTAGGTTCCTAGTACTGTGGGGGGTATAAATACTGGGGTAGGTTACTAGTACGGTGGGGGGTATAAATACTGGGGTGTGTTCCTGGTATGGTGGAGGTATAAATACTGTGGTATGCTCCTGGTATGGTGGAGGTATAAATACTGGGGTATGTTCCTGGTATAGTGGGGGTGTAAATACTGGGGTATGTTCCTGGTATGGTGGAGGATATAAATACTGGGGTGTGTTGTTGGAGAAGCTATGAAACGTCTCCAACAACACAGAACAAGTCCAGTTGGATGTGACCAACTACTTTACTACTACTAGGTAGGTTGATCTTTACGAGTAGACCGGATACAGTCCACGTTTTACAGGAAACATTCTGGATGAACCCCCAGCACACAGCTATACCTCCCTCAATAGGTTGGACTTGATGGACTTATGTCTTTATTCAACCTCAAATACCCTGTTTCCCCTAAAATAAGACCTACCCCGAAAATAAGACCTATTTGTGACCATTCCCAGGGCCGATGGTGACATAAGGGGGAACTTGAAGAGCCGTGGGAGAGAATCAGCGGTGCCAATGAAGCCAGCGCTAGAGGAAGCGAGGCAGCAGCGGAGGGAGCAGAGCCGCATAAGCCTTTTTCTATAGCGCTGGCTCCTGTCACTGGCAGAGTGATACCAAATGCCCTCCGCCTGTGAGGGATCGATAGTGAAAGTGCGTTTCGCTCATTCTGGCCAGCGATTGGTTACCAAATTGCTCTTGGAAAGGTACGGCACCCCTGATTGCCCTGATCACCCTATTCTTAACTTTGCCATTTTGGATTATTTAATTTGGATTTGCGTTAACTTTGGATTGTTGTACATTAAAAAAAAAATAAGACCTACCCTGAAAATAAGACCTAGTGTGTTTTTTTGAGCCCAAAAAAATATAAGACAGTGTCTTATTTTCGGGGAAACACGGTACTATGTAACTATATAGTAATAGCAAATGCATGAATAAAAAGAGGGATTCTGCCTCACGTCTTACTTGCAGGATGCTCTAATGGACATATTGGGGTTCACTTACTAAAGGCAAATAGACTGTTGACTCTGATTTTGTATGTGAGCTGTTTGGATTGGGACACAGACATCTCTTGCACAGTGCAGATCAGTGACCAGACCCGAGTCTGTATCCCCTCCAATGGCGTCTGTCTGCTCCCTAGTGGTGGGAATTAATAAAGCTTGCTTTTCCATTATAATGGCGCAGGTGCACCACAATAACAAAGCAGACAGACCGGTGTCAGGTCCCCATGCCAGTTTCTATTGTAGAGCGAAAGAGGAACTGCCGCAGGTTCTGTACCTAAATTCAGAAAGGGATCGCAGCAGTTACTAATATAGAAAACTGCTGCAGATCCCCCAGATTGGACCTGGCATACGAGATGTGAACTGTCTAGCGGTGACCAGGCAGACCGCTCACATGGCTCTCTCTACCCAAGCAATGAGCACACTACATGGGTATAACCTGCATATACGCAGGGAAGAGGGAGCTCCAGCTCTCTGTGCTGCGTCCGGCGCAGACACGGCATAGAAAGTGGAGCAGAACGCTCATAGTTTAATGAAGGGGCGTGTGCTCACCTTGTTCATTAGAAGCAGGATCTGCTCCGTTTTCTCAGGTTAGATGTTAGTTTGGGGGTACACGTCCATTATTGTATCCTAGGAGCAAGTCAATATTTGACATTTTCTACAGTACAGCCAGGACCGGCTGGAGAGGGATCACTGAATCTGACGCAATTGGGCAGATTGAACATGTATTGCACTATAGGTGAACCAAGGATCACAGAGTGGGTAAACTTGCAGAGCCCACCATAGACTTTCTATGGTGGGCTCTGCAGGGTCACCCTCAGGTGGGCTGGTCACACTCCTTACCTGTCCGTCTCCTCTTCATCCAAGGTCGCTGATAGGCCCCGCCTCCTTCGTCACCGGGACCCGCCTCCTCCCCTGCTGCCGACCACGGGCCCCGCCTCCTCCTCCACCGCCGCTGCTGGCTCTCATTGACTCTGTGGGAGAGGAACGCGCTGCTGCACAGATTACTGTCAGTGATCTGCACAGCGGCGTGTTCGCCTTCAGCCGCCAGTGAAAGCCACCAGCAGAGGATCCCATGGCCGCTGGGTCGCTATGGTGATTGTTACGCCGCTGATATGTATTAATGTTTATACTCCTGTTGTCACTTACCAAGATCTCGATGGAGGGGGGCTGAATGGAGATGTAGATGGGGTTCAGGTCGGTCTTTTTAATGCTCTTAACGCCCTGCATGTCAATGTCCAGTATACAGATCTGATTCTTGGCTTGCACAACGTGTACTGCTGCTTTGCTGAAGGAGAGAGAAGGAAGGTGTGAGAAGCAGTGCATGCTGGGAACATTTTCACCAATGTCACCAAGAAGCTCAGTACACCCGTACAGCAACTTGGATATATAATTACCACAGAGAAGCTCCGATACGTTAATCTGGACCCTTATAAATAGGCCCCTGAGCCACGGCTGTTACTCTTCCAATCATCGATGACATGAGCTCCCGTGCCTGACCCCGTGCCTGACCCCGTGCCCTGCCATATGCTCTCCACCATAATCCGATCAGCATGAAAGATAGTTAACTAATTAGAGGCTTATTCAGGCTCTTAGGATGTCCCACTTAGGATGTCCACATCCGATCTCCTGCACGTTCTTTATGTAATATGGGGGGGGAGGGGAGGGGGTTGGGTTTGTTTAATCATTGCCATGACTTTCCCAATGTGACCCTCGTTATTCCACCCGAAACATTCATTGCTGAAGCCGTGGGAACTTATAAACAATCACAAACTGCGCTAAAAAGCCAAATGCGCAAGCACAAACCTAGGAGCGGATATGATCTGTGCAGAGGAAAAAAAAAATATATGGCGTCTATCCCGAAATAGTTACAGTGCTACATACTGGGGATGAACCGATACCGGTATTTCGCTATCGAGTACCGATATTTTTTTTTGGTACTTCCCCGTATCGAATACTGAGTACCGGAAGTCCCATTCAGGAAGCCAGGCGGCTTCCCGATTAGCAGGGAAGCTGTCGCCACTAGGTGACGAGAGAGCATGGAGCCGGCTTCCCGGCCAATCAGGAAGCCGGGCAGCGTGTAATGACGGAAGTATCTGGCTAGGCATCGGAGCATGTGTGCGAGTACTCGCCCAAATACTCGGCATCGGCACCGATACTAGTATCGGTATCAGTGCATCCCTACTACATACAGTAGTTAGTCAAGTTGGGAAATTAAAGTCCATCAAGCTCCGCCTGCAGAGACTGAGCACCTGCCTGCAGAGCACCCTACACCCACATGTGTTGCTGAGCCTCCAGGATTGAAAGAACTGAAAATCCAATGAAAGTAAGGGTTGGGTTAGGCATAGTCCGGCTGGGGAGGAAAGTTTCAGATAATGCTGGATGTCCCCAGCCAGGAAATGGGGCGGGCTCTATCTGACTTGCTGCGGCTTCTAATGCACATTGTGAGCAGCTCCCATTGTGCATGACGGAGGTCACATAGAAGAGTGAAGGGAAGGACGGAGGTCAGATAGAAGACTGAAGGGGAGGACGGAGGTCAGATAGAAGACTGAAGGGGAGGACGGAGGTCAGATTTAAGGTGCACGGAGATTATGTAAATTTGCAGCGACCTTCATTAGCCAGGATTCTGCGTTATATCAGGTCAGCACACTGGGATTATCGCGGTCAAAAGTGTCTGGAGGGTAAACATGACAGGTGATGGCAATCTGCTGCAGAGGAGGATTCTGGGTGATGAACCAATTATAAGCCGAGACTTAGCAGCTTAGTGACATCCGATTTAAATCCCCGGAGACCTGTAACTATTGGATCTTCCACGTACACAGCTCCGGGGAAGACTTGTTCATACATGTCTATGATATAATGACCCCCCTACAATGATGGCGCGCGTAGCATACGGCATGCAGGTTGGACAGACGCGCCCAGTTCTGGATCCACATACCTGGTCCCGTACATGTTCCCGGAAAAAACAGCGCTCTCTATGAACTCCCCGTTATCGATCCCGCGCTGCTTGGCGGGGATTCTTAGTAACCACACATGGTGGGGCAGACATGTTATGTGAACCATAATGTATGTATAAAAAAAAAATCATATATATCTATCTATATTTATATCGAGAGAGAGAGAAGAGGAGAGAAGAAGAGGAGGAGAGAAGAAGAGGAGGAGAGAAGAAGAGGAGGAGAGAAGAAGAGGAGGAGAGAAGAAGAGAGTATGAATGCAGCTCTGTATTCATTAATACATTAAATTTATATTTTAAATATTTTTTATTTTATATATTTTTTATTTTAAAAAAATTATCTATATCTATATCTATAGAGAGATAGAGAGATAGAGATATATATATAT
>NW_017306619.1:543939-546086 GCF_000935625.1 Nanorana parkeri | reverse complement strand
GGTGATTACAAATATGGCTCCTGTACTGCCGGCACACGGACTAGGGATACCGAATGAGGGGAGCCATTGGCAGACCTCCAGTCCGCATCCAACGGGTCATAATGTATTTCAGCTGTAGACGAGGTAAGGAATAGAAGCGCCGCTCCAATGGTAATGTCCACAATATGAATTTGTTTAAATTTATCAGCGGAAGCTGACGCGTTGCGGGGGTTGTAATGCCCCCCACTTTTTGGGGGGCTGAATAAAGACAAAGGAATGGAATCTGATCTGGACCCCATTAGCAAAAAGACACCAAACTGGAGCAAAAACAAACTTCATATAAACCGAAATACTCGTCTTGTCATTCTCCAGCCCAACACAGATTTCATTCTTCTGTCTACACTCAGCCCTGAAGAAGGACCTTTGCAACCCCGAAACGTGTTGGCTTCCCCTGCTGAATTGATATAAATTCTTACACTTTTATTCTTTACCTTGTCTACAGGTTTCCAGAAGGAACGCCTGCAACAGTCCTAGAACAGGGAACTTCTATGTAAAAGAACCCCATGACTCTATAGGACAGTGGTGGCGAACCTTGGCACTCCAGCTGTTTTGGAACTACCAGTCCCATGAGGCATTGCAAGGCTCTGACAGCCACAGACATAACTCCCAGAGGCAGATGCATGTTGGGATTTGTAGTTTTGGCACAGCTGGAGTGCCAAGGTTCGCCACCACTGCTATAGGACATCGATGAATCCAGCGCTCCTCCCATCACAGATATATTCGGGATATTAAAAATGAAGAAGACGCAATATTCGGGACTTACGGGAAACGGAGAAGCCGAAGACGCCGTCAAAATCTTTCAGCAGCCTCTTCAGCAGCGTGCTCTTCCCAGCCCCGGAGGGTCCGCTCAGCACCACGGGTCTGGGTCCTGCCATGACTGTGGAAAGAGACGCCATCATCATTTGCTTATGTTGTCATACACACAATGTACCCGAGACTCCGGGAAACTACAAATACAGCGATTCCCTCATCCGGCCCAAAACATTGTTCTTTTCTTTTTGTAATTCAAAAACCTTAAAAAGTGGAACTATGAGGCGAGTGATCTCCAGTCATCCTCATAGTTCGAGCCGACCGGTGACAATGAGACTGTGACATGACGGCTCTATAGATCGGGAGGTGAGCGAACACATACCGTCGCTCGCTCACTTCTCAATCATCTCCCTGCAGAGAGCCGTGACTGTCACTCACGGCTCCCTGCAGGGATTCCCCGCTCCGATCCTCCAGCGCTGACTGGCGGATCGGACGGGGGAGGGGGCGGGTACAGCTGGTTCTGCCTCTAGATAGCTGGCTCTGCCTGTCATTCACGCAGCTGGGCGGATCTCGACATCGATGTCGGGATCCGCTCCGGCGTCTCAGTATACCGCGAGCTGTAGCTCCCTATATACTGAGCTTAGGGTGACGGGAGGACGCTAGTTTGTGTCCTCCCGTTACCCTAAGGAGAACTATGGGGAAAAGCCCTGACCCCATAGTTCTCCTTTAAAGTCCATCCCTATCTATGAATACCGTAATCAAGGGATAGAAGAACCCACGTCAGGGTCGGGGCCGTCTTTCAAAGCAGGGCAAAAGGAGCAGTTGCCCCAAGCGCAGTCATTGTTGTGGGGCCCAAAGTAGCTGCCCCTTGAGCCCAAAAAAGATACGCCTTCTGGGCTGAGCTGTCCGAGATGGTGGCGGGCATGTAGGTTAAACATTTCACGCACAACTCCAAAAATGGACTGGACAGAATTATTGGCACCCTCCATTCATATTTGGTAGCGCAGCTTCCTGTAACCATCAATGAGTCTCTTACACCTCTCTGCAGGGATTTTGGAGCGCTCTTCTTTCACCAACTGCTCCGGGTCTCTCAGATTGGAAGGTTCCTTTTCCCTCCACAGGATCTCTATGGGATTCGGATCTGGACTCATTGCTGGCCAGTCCAGTACTCTCCAGTGCTTTGTCCAAAACCATTTCTGGGAGCTTTGTGACGTGTGCTTTGGGTCATTGTCCTGCTGTAAAGACCCATGACCTCTGACCCAACTTTCAGACACTGGGCCCTACATTGCACCCCAGAATTCTCTGGTAGTCTTCAGATTTCATAATGCCATGCATGCAGTCAAACAGCAAATGATTCG
>NW_017306619.1:541863-543670 GCF_000935625.1 Nanorana parkeri | reverse complement strand
ATGCAGGCAAACAGCAAATGATTCGGGCCGGAGACGCTGTGAGGAGTGCGGGGGGGGGGGCGTATTGGACTTTAATGCACACAGTCAAGACATCCAGTGCCTAAGGCCCCGTTCACATTGAGCGGTTCGCAAACCGCGAGATTTGCATTTTGCGCGATATCGCGCAAATGCTTGTATTGAGCAAGCTTGAATCGCGGCTAAATCCGCTCCAAAAAGGGTCCTGCTGTAGCGACGCACGACCTGCGACAGCAGGACCCTTTGCCCCATTGAGAAGCATTGGAGAGCGATATCGCGCGGTACATTGCCGCAATATTTCCACAGCACATTCTCCCAAAAGGATTTTGGCTTCCTCAGGTAAGTTTTGGCTTTTTGATGTCTCTGTGTCAGCAGTGGGGTCCTCCTGGGTCTCCTATCATTCAGATGGGGACGTATAGTGCGAGCTGACACAGTTGTACCCGGTGCCTGAAGGTCGGCTTGGATTTGTCTGGAAGGTGACGGAGGGTCATTATCCTTCCTTGCAATCTTTCATCAATTGTTCTCTTTCCTCCACGTCCGGGGAGATCGGCGCCAGTGCCGAGGGCTGGAAACTTCCTGACAATGTTGGGCACAGAGGACACAGGAACATGAAGATCTCTGGAGACGGACTTGTAACCGCGAGACTGTCCGTGCTTCTCCACAGAAACTTGGAATGCAATTATTTCTTGCAATGTGGAGAAGGTGCCAATCATTATGTCCGGTCCATTTTTGGGTGGAATCTGTCCGATTTGGCTTTTTTTTCCCTCCACTTTTTAGTGTCACCAATAGAAACTAAATAAATAAACACGAGAATGCCGAAACATTTGTCATTGCAACAATTTTCTGCGCAAAGTGGTTCATTATCTGACAGAAATGCAGGGGTGCCATTATTTATGGCAACGACTCTGCCGGGAGAATTTTGGCATTTGGGGAACAAGGGGCTTTGACTGGCAACGTAAATGTAGATAATTGGGTGGGTGTGAGGTGGGCCCGATGGATAATATACCGTCCTGTAAGCGTGTTAGAAATTTGTGGAAACTCGGAAGTCCGGTGTGCGTTCTCTCACGTCTCATGAGGGTACATAAGATGTTGTGTACTCCCAGCGACAACTACAGACTATTGTTCTACAAGTTACGTGGCCCCGGGTGGAGTACGGAGCAGGAATCTACACAGGGTGGGGATAGACAATGCTGAGGAACTTGTTTCATGAAACAAAGACAAAGGAGCGCCCGGCTCTGCCAGCGGTGTGAGCTTACACTATAATGCCAAAAGTATTGGGACGCCTTTACACGCACATGAACTTTACTGGAAAATGGTTTACAGAACACGTTACACGGCTTGCGAGATACTATGTAAATGTTCTACGTCCTTCTTGCCTAGAACATGTCACTTGTACAATCTCTATGCAATCCCCATTCAATATACAGGTGAAACTCGAATAATTAGAATATCGTGCAAAAGTAATTGCAGTAAGTGCTGCAAAAGGGGCCCAAACCAAGTACTGAGTACATATGCATGCTTGTACTTTTCAGAGGTCCGATATTGTTCTATGTACAATCCTTGTTTTATTGATTGCATGTAATATTCTACTTTTTTGAGGTTGTGGATTTGGGGTTCTTGGGGTTTTCATGAGCTGTAAGCCATAATCATCACAATGATGACAAACCACGGCTTGAACTATCTTGCTTTGCATGTAATGAGTCTATCTCATATATTAGTTTCACCTTTTAAGTTGCATTAGTGAAATAAATGAACTTTGCACGATATTCTAATTATTCGCGTTTGACCTGTA
>NW_017306619.1:536565-541851 GCF_000935625.1 Nanorana parkeri | reverse complement strand
GCTGTCATTTTACGTGGCCTACCGCTTTGTGGCTGAGTTGCTGTTGTTCCCAGTTGCACAGGTGACAACCTATCACGGTACCACGCTTGTAGTCACTGAGCTCCTGAGAGCGACCCGTTCTTTCACAAATGTTTGTAGAAGCGTCTGCGTGCCGAGTTGCGTGATTTTATACACCGGAGGCCATGGAGGAGATTAAACACCTGAATCCAATGATTTGGAGGGGTGTCCCAATACTTTTGGCAATATAGTGTATGTCCTCCCCACCCACAATCATAAGACGGAGGCTCGAAGGTGATCCACCTGACAATCTATTACACAATCCGTGTGCATTATATGACTAAGAGGTTGTAGACATCTTTCCACATTCACACACATGTTATATATCAAGCTGCCCCAGCATGGGGCAATTACATACCATGACCTACTTCCACTGCGTCCAAGCAAATGTACGGGTCTGAAGGTCTACTATTCAGAACGTCAGGAAGGAGAGATATTCACACGAGTGAATCCTGAAGGCAGGAGGGGTGTGACGTGTACGTTATCGCTTTCACTTTCATTCCCAGAAGGAGCGTGAACTAGGAAGTGTCTGTCATTTATTACCATCAGATAAGATTGCTCCTCAGTAGAGCTGCAGCTAACGATTATTTTCAAAATCGATTAGTTAGCCGATTATTACGTTCGATTAATCGGTTAATCGGATAAACAATAAAATACATTTTTAAAAATGGCTCCAATGATGGGACTACTAGTTTGTATTGAGGTTGTAGTCCATCACAGGAGAAAGCTTGGAGCGGTGGAAGTAAAAAAGAAAAAATGAGTGTGATGCGGGGAGGAGGTGCAGCGTGTAGAGCGTGGATGCGGGCGGGCCTGGCAGCGGCGAGTGTGAGGTGGGGAGGAGGTGCGACGTGCAGCATGTGGGAAGCCATGAACAGGGCCAACTGATCGGAAGCCGATTAATCGATTATTGAAAAAGTTGACAACTTTTTCAATAATCGATTATAATCGATTATGTCGATTAGTTGTTGCAGCCCTACTCCTCAGTACCATGTTGGACCACCTGTGGCCCTGACATCACAAACTGTGTCTTGTGCATGACATAGGAAGGGGCCTGAAGTGTCCTGATATCTGTCTGTGACACAACTGCCTCTATGAACGCTGAAGTGCAGGTGGGGTCCGACCATTCTTTAATGCCCTTAAAGCCCAACTGCGGGCGATTTTTTTTTTTTAACCTTAAACTGCCCCCCAGCTGGTAAAATGGAGCCCAGAGATGGGCTTTAAGAGGAAGCGTGATGTATAAGGATGAAATTTGGTCTCAAGAGAACCTGTCTGTATTTAGAGAGCATCAGAAAAGGATCAGACAACTTCCAACACCAGCATATGGAAACCAACCCCCCCCCCCCCTCTCAGAGCTGTCGATCTCCTCCAGCCTCTTTCAGCCACTTCCTGCATGCACTTGCTCCAGTGATGGCTGCACCTCATTGCTCTGGATCAGCTTCCTGATAACCGTGACCACGGTGCACCGTGCCTGCACAATGTGGGTTGGCACAGGTGCTTGTAATCTCCAGCAGAGGGCACATCTGACAAGGTGACAACGCAGAAGAACTATTGGTAAACAGTTGTCACTCTATAACAGGAGGTTCCTGAACAGGGACCGGCGCAGAGAAAGGGACCGGCGCGGCAGTTTTACCAGGGATTATATGCATACTACTGAAAAGCAGTGATTGGGATACATCTACTTGAAGTTCAGTCCAAAGGTATGACAGCACATGCCAAGCTGACCCTCATGGGGGTGCAGTTGCCATCAGGATTCAGTGGTCCAGCGCGGACGTGGCTCAGCCTGCCGCATGGATTGGACATGTGTGACCACCTTTAAATCTACCTGCCGATCATCAATTGATTGACTCTTCCTATTCCCGACACAAGCTGTCCAGCCCCCTCCAGCACCCAATATCATCACAAGGGACCCATCCACCTACCTGACTCCAATGTCTCCTCTCACCCTCGCAGTCCTCCGGCTTATGATGATGTGGAGGAAGGAGTGAGGGATTTATTGGAGGAGGAGGAGGAGGAGAGCGAGCCTGTAAATCCGGCCGCATTCCTGGTAAAGCCTCACACCCGACACACCCAACTACACACCACAGGGTGACAGGAGGGGGAAGACGAAGGGTTAATGGTGGAGGATCAGCGTGTACACCGTCACACCTCCGGAGCACCGGCCCGGGACGTTCCACGTCTGAGGAAAGACTCAGTGATGTGACTGTGGGGGGAGGGGGACATTAGAGTGTAAGCTCCTCTGTACAGAGACTGATGTGACTGTGGGGGAGGGGACATTGGAGTGTAAGCTCCTCTGTACAGAGACTGGTGTGACTGTGGGGGAGGGGGGACAGTAGAGTGTAAGCTCCTCTGTACAGAGACTGATGTGGCTGGCTGAGTGCTCTCTGTACTGCGCTGCGGTATATGTCAGAGCTATATACATGGCGGGTCTGTAGACAGAAGTACATGATTTATGACCTGTGGTCGGGCACCACCCACATCCGGAGGTCTGTCAGCCTGTAATCTGTAGAACCTAAATATAGACTAAAGCTGATTATAAGGCAGAAGACAGGAAAGCCGGGCGTACAGCCACAGTATACCGAGCCCGTCTATAGGCTCATTAGGGTCACATGACCATCTATATTGACCATTGACTCAAAAGACACAAACACATCACTTTTCCTGCATAATGGAAGGCAGGCGGTGATCATGTGATCACAGTGCTGTCTCATTAGCGTATTATTAGTCGCCATGCGTTGAATGTAAAGCGTGACCAAATCACAATGAAGTCTCATTTTACTAATTAAACTTCGGCCCGGATGTTCCAATCACCATAACGACCCCAAGCAAAAGTGCAGGACGTTTTAAAATACAAAAACTGCAACACAGCCATCGCTCAGACTACTAGAGCTAAATTCCCCCCATTCATGGCAGGTCACAATGAAGATGAGAGTTCACACGAGGACAAATGGAGAGCTATGAGCAAAGATTAATGAGCAACCTCGGCCCTCCAGCTGTTGTGTAACTACAAATCCCATGAGGCATTGCAAAACCCCGACAGCCACAGGCATGACTCCCAGAGGCAGATGCATCATGGGACTTGTAGTTTCACCACAGCTGGACAGCCGAGGTTGCACTCCCATTGAAGTCAATGGGCCTGAAAACGTGCAAGTAACACAACATCGTGTGAACGGGCACCACTGAAAACAAGAGGATTCTGCACATTGAGGGAGAAGTTATCAAAACTGGAAAAGGCAGAAACTAAAGCAGTTGCCCATGGCAACCAATCGGCTTCTCTCTTCAGTTTGTTCAGTTAAGACCTGAAAATGAAAGGTAGAAGCTGATTGGTTGCCATGGGCGACTGCTCCTGTCTGCTGCAGTATTGATATATACCTCTCATTGAGCTTTATCGCACTAAAAACAGGCACCTGATCATGTGATCACCGTGACAGCCAATCACACGATCGGGAAGCCCAAGAAACGCATCTGGCTTTAAGATTTTCTTAAAGGGCCGGCAGAACGAGAGGTCATGTGATGGTCGGGTAGATTGAGAGGGAGGCGATGGACTGATGGGGGTCGGACGGACACTGGACGCCGATAAAGGGCTTCCTAACAAAAACAGGAAATGAGGCGAGGTCTGATTTATAATAACGGTTCCCTTTTGTTTGAAATAAGATATTTTAAATCCTAAATACGGAAAGCGCGCGTCTAATTTTATCTCCATCAGCAGCCGCGCCGTCCCATGTCCATGTCATGTGTATATACAGAGTGCGACTTCCAGGGTGAAATGTTACAACATACAGCCGCCTTCCAGCAGCTGCGTAGCCAGAACTCTGCTCTGTGCTGGACATCGAAGGTATACAACATACGAGCCATACAGGGGCCCTCATCCTTGGTGGCCCAGACAGGGGCCCTCATCCTTGGCGGCCCAGACAGGGGCCCTCATCCTTGGCGGCCCAGACAGGGGCCCTCATCCTTGGACTATATACTGGTAGGTTAGGCAGGAATCGGGGGGCTGGGACAGCAGGGTTGGGGTTAAAGGTCAATGTCACCTGGTTGGTGGGGGATAGTGGCGGAGAACCATTTTCGATATTAGCCCTAGTTCACACCTGAACGTTTTGTGGCGCGTTCCACGCTCGACGAACGCTCTACAAAACGCTCAAAAATATAAATTGCATTGTAGTCAATGGGTCTGGTTCCCACCTTGGCGTATTTCCGCCCGTCCCTAACGCGCTACAAAACGGCCCACGCCTGAAAAGGTACAGGTACTACTTTGGGCCGTTTTGTTGCGCGTTTCCATTGGGATACAGCCAAGTAGCCTTCGGAAACGCGCGACAGACGCGGTAAAAACGCGCGACAGACGCGCATATGCAATACGCCTAGGTGTGAAGGAGACCTAATAGGAGGGCGGCGGAGGCCGCGTCTTGTCACCACTTCCATACGCATTTTTTTTTTACTACTGTCCAGTTTGTATACAATTACCAGATCAAATTTCACTCCACCCCCCCACCCCCCTATGGCGGCCTGTGTCTCCTACCTCCCCTCCATTCTTCTGCTGCAGTCTCCATGTGACCACTCCAGGCATGTCGGATTCCTGTCCGCATCCCCCCCTATCCCCCCAATGTGCCATGGTCCATCCTGCAACCCCTACTTCACTACAAGTCAGAGGAAGGAACCACGGCACAAGGAGGGGGACGCAGAATGCCGGCGCTGCCAGGACTGATGGAGACCGCAGTTGTGAGCTAGTCTGTCCTCTCCCAGTCTCATTACAGGGGACTGATATGCTAGAGCATCCCAGCTGTGGTGAAACTACAAATCCCACTATGCCCCTGGGAGTCATGCCTGTGGCTGTCAGAGGCTCGCAATGCCTCCTGGGACTTGTAGTTCCACCACAGCCGGAGTGCCGAGGTTGCCCAACCCTGAACTACAGTCTGAAGTACTATTTAAAGCGTATGAACATACACAGGAATAACGGATGGGTTTTATCTGCCAGCGGTACCGCTTTCACCTTAACTCCTCCCTTGCAGCACCGGAATCCTGGGCTCAGGTCCCGGCTAGGATCGGAGAACCCGGCACATTCAGAGGAATTCCCACACACAGGAGAGGCTGATGTCCCAGCATTCCCCGCCCATCTAATAACATAGACTGGCACCAAGGCAAGCTGAGACATGTAGTTCCCCCACATCTGCACACCCAGTAAGGTTTAGGTATAAGTGGATACAATGTAATCTATAGGGGGCAGAGGGGGCAACA
>NW_017306619.1:532285-536545 GCF_000935625.1 Nanorana parkeri | reverse complement strand
GTATAAGTGGATACAATGTGATCTATAGAACATATAGGGGGCTACAATGTCATCTATCGGTGACTACAATGTAACATATAGAGGTATAGGGGGCTGCAATGTAATCTGTAGGGGGATATAGGTGAATACAATGTAATCTATAGAGGGACACACTGTAATCTATAGGGGGTATTGGTGGATACAATGTTATCTATAGGAGGGATAGGTGGATACAATGTTGTACCTGCAGCAGCTGCAGAGAAGAAGCGGCTCACTACTCTCCCGCAGATCATCAGTCAGTTGAAATTCGGGGCGGGACCACGTGCCCAAGGGTAGAGCCGGGGGGCGAGGCCATGTAACCAGCTCCGCGATTAGGGGCGGGGCTATGTTCTCAGATCACCGGCCGGGGGGGGGGCAAGCTATGTTACCAGCTCAGCCTCTGGGGGGGCTGGACCATATTTTCAGCCTAACAGTCAGGCGCGGCGCGATGTTTTCAGCTCTACAGTCAGGGAGTTGGTATGCCCTCAACTTGGCAGGCGGGTCCACGTGTTATTAAAGGAAGAGCTTTTAACTACGGCAACCCAGAATGTCTCCTCCATGGAGGCCATGATTCCTGAGTTTTACCCTGAGCTCTCCGCAGTGATTGGCTTCAACAAAATGGCCGACCGTCTGTAAGACATGGCCCAGTGCAGCGGACACTTTGTGGTCGGAAGCATTTTGGCACCTTTTCTGCCATGTGAATGCTGTGGGCTCAGTGTGATGACGTAATTTCGCTGTCAGCGAGCCCTGGCTGAGCAGTGTGACTTTGACCATGGTGAGTATCTGAACGAGAGAGACTTGTGTATGATTATTATTTAATTATGTTTATTTCTTTATTAGGACTGAGCATGTGAATGAGCAACTACTAATCCCAGCATGCAATGTGAGCCCCCTGTCTATGGTGAACTACAAGTCCCCCTGCCATCCTGAGATCCCGTCATCTTTGATCCCCTGTTATCCCCCTACTTATGGTGGACTACAAGTCCCAGCGTCCCCTGCCATTCTGAGATCCCACGTCTATCATGGACTACAAGTCCCATCATTTACTGTCATCCTGAGATCACTTCATCTATGAGCCCCAGCATCCCCTGTTATCCCCTACTTATGGTGGACTACAAGTCCCAACCTTCCCTCTCATCCTGAGATCCCACCGTCTATCATGGACTACAAGTCCCAGCATCCCGTTTCATCCTGTGATCCCCCTACTTATGGTGGACTACATGTTCAGGCATCCCCTGTCATCCTGTGAAACCACTATCTATGATGGACTACTGTTCCCAGTGAGCCCTCTATGGTAGACTACAAATCCCAGTGTCCTCCGTGATTCCCCCTAGCTGTGGTGGACTACAAGTCCCAGCATCCCTTGTCATCCAGATGAAATGTGATTGGGTTGCTGCACTGTGTACATCCGCACAGCTCTGTGTATGAATCCTCCGTATAGAAGTCAGCCATCTGTTCTCTCCCTCTCAGGTCTGTCAGTGACGCGGGAGGTTCTCTTCGTTGACCAATCGGCATTGTGAGTCCCCGGGGTACTGCGGTGATATGGCGGCTCTCCGGAAGACTGGCACCACCCTGAGCAGCGTCCTCTGGTAAATGGAGCGGTTGTGAGAGATCCGGCACAGCCAGATTGGAGTTATCTGGATGTGAACCCCTTCAGCTCTCCCTCTGTACCCCCACCCCCCCTTTGGGTCAGGGCCGGTGCTATATTTCTGATATGGTTATGTGGCAATAACTTCCTCACTACAAGACTGAAAGCAGCAATTATAGTTTTGGATAGAATAAGGGAGGGTTATGACCCCGTCAGCTTTTTTTTTTTGTGCCATCTGTGTCCCCTTGGGTAGATTTCACTTCCTGTCCGATATTCACAACAGGAAGTGAGAGGAAATCACTACAAAGAGAGGGACAACTAGTGTCCCCAATGGAAGATTTCCTATCTATTTCTGTTCTGGTGACTAGTTTACCAGTTTGTAAGTTACAGAAGGCTGAGCAGGGCAGTGCGGGGAGGAGAGAAGCTGCCAGGAGGCTGAGCGGTGGCAGGGCGGGGAGTAGAGAAGCTGTCAGGAGGCTGAGCGGGGCAGGGAGGAGAGTGTTGTCAGGGTCCTGAGCGGAGAGGTGTGAGGAGGAGAGAAGCTGTCAGGAGGCTGAGCGGTGCGGGAGGAAAGTGCTGTCAGGAGGCTAAGAGGGGTGGTGCGGGAGGAGAGAGCTGATAGGGGGCTAGGAGGGGCGGTGTAGGGAGGAGAGAGCTGTCGGGAGGCTGAGTGGGGCAGGCGGGGAGGAAAGTGCTGTCAGGAGGCTGAGCGGGGTGGTGTGAGGAGGATAACTCGGCTCCTCTGACAAGCAGAGCAGTCAGTATGGAGAGCGGAGCACAAACACCGAGCTGTAAGGAGGAGAGTGCTGTCAGGAGGCTGAGCGGGGTGGTGTGAGGAGGATAACTCGGCTCCTCTGACAGGCAGAGCAGTCAGTATGGAGAGCGGAGCACAAACACCGAGCAATCAGTACCAGTCACTCAGTGTTTATAAATAACTGAAGACATAGTAAGCCTACTATGTCCCCAGCTATGAATGAACAGGAAGTGCTATACATCACTTCCTGTTCATTTATGACTGGGTTCAAAGTAAATATTTACTATCTCCAGATTGTGAATGAACAGGAAGCCTCTGTACTGGGAACTTCCTGTTCACTGAGTGCCGGGGCTGCAGAAAAAAAGATGGAGGACTCTGTGACCTATAGCTATTTTAAAATGGAAATATCAGGGGTCTGTTTAGACTCAGTTGAGGTGGTACCGCGAGGGCCACCCACAGCTCGATTTTCATCTGATTTACAGGAATCGGTGAAACTTTGCGCCATGTACGGCTACTCCAGGTTACAGGGACACCGGATTTCTGGCAGGATCAAAGGCTATCTTTCTGTACCTGGTGAAAATGTTTTAGCCTTAGAAAAGAAAATGAATGCAGCCGCCACCTCTATATAATCTGCGATGTATTACATTGATGTTCCTGGGTTCGGGTGACGTTGAAGTGATCCCTGTTATGTTGCCGCGGATGGATGACAAACGCACGCTGTCATACATGAGCAATGTGGCCGCCAAATACAAAGTCCCCCGAATGTAACCTATCGGTAATTGGTATCGGCGAGTACTTGGAAAAAGTATCGGTACTCGTACTCGGCCTTGCTATCGGTGCATCCCTAGTAACCGATTCACCGCGATCCCTCTCTCTGTGCTACATTTCAGCTCTGCACGGAACGCGGCTCTCAAGCGTTCTCTCCCCGCCTCGTGCTGGCTCCACACCTCCCCCGAGCTACAGGATGCCAACAAGACCACCATTGTCCAGTGCAGCAGAACCACTTACCTGAGGACCTACCCGCTGCTACTGGTCCATCCGGACGGGTCCACCATCACCATCCACTACAAAGAGCCACGAAAACTGCTCACTGTAAGGAACATGTGACTCTGTGTATTGTATCAACTTCACTGCGGTTTATGTCAGAGCTATATCAATGTATAATAATAGTGTCATAATGGGCACAGCGGGTGTACAGACCCGGGAACTCAGCACAGGGATGGTGGGAGCCCCTCATAATGGGCACAGCGGGTGTACAGAGCCGGGAACTCAGCACAGGGATGGTGGGGGCTCCTCATAATGGGCACAGCGGGGGTACAGACCTGGGAACTCAGCACAGGGATGGTGGGGGCTCCTCATAATGGGCACAGCGTGTGTACAGGAATTTGGTTTGGACGGGTGTGTTTCCCATGATGTGACCGGTCATATGTCTCCCCACAGCTGCCTATAGACATCACCACCCTCACAGAAGAAGAGCGGAAGGTGCGGCAGCGTCTCCGCGACCAGAGCAAGAAGGGGAAGGTGAAGGAGGAGAAGGACATTTACCCCGACATCAGCTTAGACGAGTACAAGAAGTTCTGGAAGAAAAAATAAACCCGATTCTGACCTGCGACGTGTAAATAAAATGTTCGGGACACAAACAAACAATAAAGATTTTTTTTTTTTTTATTCACATCAATTTTCTTTGTGTAATAATTTTTATGTAACGTTCATGGTGTACAGCGCCATGGTCTATGTCAGGGCTATATATATATATGTATAATGATAGTGTGTGACTGTGTGGGGGGGACATTAGAGTGTAAGCTCCTCTGTACAGAGACTGATGTGACTGTGGGGGAGGGGACATTAGAGTGTAAGCTCCTCTGTACAGAGACTGATGTGACGGGGGGGGGGGGATTTG
>NW_017306619.1:523333-532247 GCF_000935625.1 Nanorana parkeri | reverse complement strand
GGGGGGAGGGGGCATTAGAGTGTAAGCTCCTCTGTACAGAGACTGATGTGACTGTGGGGGAGGGGACATTAGAGTGTAAGCTCCTCTGCACAGAGACTGATGTGACTTGGGGGAGGGGACATTAGAGTGTAAGCTCCTCTGTACAGAGACTGATGTGACTGGCTCAGTGTTCAGCAGATCTGTTACCTTTCCACTTCCCGCAGGCCGAGATGTCCAATGGAAGTGATGGATGCAGGGGTTGGGAGAAACCATATAACCCCGCCAGGGGTGTTTACATCAGTCAGGCTTTTTATGGGTGAATACATTCCGGGGGCATCAAAATAAAAGGTGTTCAAAGTCTTGCGGTTTATTTCCTTTAGAAAGCAGCAGAAAGCAGCCACCTTTTCCCCTCCAGCATGCTGCAGAGAAGAACCTTTTGCTCTCTGTGTGGAAGCAGTGGTCTCTCTGCAGAGGTCTAATATGTTTCCAACTCACAGCCGCAGCACTCTAATCAGCAGGGAGCGGAAGCTTTGCAGATTGCAGAGCTATAGGCCTGACTCCACAGGAAGTGTGTTGATCCTCTGCTGAGAGACCGCTGCTTCTGTACAGAGCACAACGATCCTTCTCTGTAGCATGTTGGCAGGGGACAGGCTTTTCTACTTAAGACATGGCTGCTCTGTAAAGAAAACAAACTTATAAGTCTTTGACACCATTTTATTTTGATGGGTTTGGCTGATTTAAATTGAAACTTCAATGGAGCAAAAAAATCAGCTTGCTGTCGCTGATAAAAAAAAACTTATCCCGTGCTCCTCTGCTGCCTCTAGTGGCCACAATATATTGTTACAACAGACTTGCATTCAAACTGGGAAACTCCATCCAGTGGCCATGATGTATTATTACAACACTACATTCGAACTGGGAAAAACATATTAAAGGAGAACTATGGGGTCAGTGTTTTCCCCCATAGTTCTCCTTAGGGTAACGGGAGGACACAAACTAGCGTCCTCCCGTCACCCTAAGCTCAGTATGGTATACTGAGACGCCGCAGCCGGAGCGGATCCCAGCATCGACGTCGAGATCCGCCCAGCTGCGTGAGTGACAGCTGGCTCTGCCTATCTAGAGGCAGAGCCAGCTGTACCCTCCCCCGTCCGTTCCGCCAGTCAGCGCTGGCGGATCGGAGGGGGGAATCCAGCCCCTCCCCTGTCACGGCAGAGAGCCGTGACAGGATCGAGAGGTGAGCGATCCCCGGTATGTGTTCGCTCACCTCCCGATCTACTGAGCCGACCTGTGACAGTCTCATTGTCACAGGTCGGCTAGAACTATGAGGTGAGTGGAAATCACTCGCCTCATAGTTCTCCTTTTAAGAACATTCGTTTTTGCCACTATTTTGGCTAAAACAGGTAGCAGGGATTCGCATACCTGAAGTGTGGAACACTTACAGCAGTGGGGGGCGGGAGAATTGCAGCGGCATTTCGAGACGCGGCTACCAGAAAGGTCAGTATAGCGTTTTTTGTTTTTTTTTACAGGGCTGTCTCTGTGCATTTTTTGCACCCTGACATGTTGGGGTCACTTTAATGCTGCCCAGGGTCCTGTGTGCCTCGGTTGTGTCATCAGGCTGCCCTGGACTCATAGGAGAAAGCTGCAGCATTACCCACTGCCAGAAAGGTCACATGACCAGTTTTGAAACAGCTGGAGGAGCACTGTTGCCCACCACTGAGTTCCCAAAAAAACCCTAGGATCGTCCCCACAAATCTGGGACCTCACAATGCAGGACAGGCTATTTTGCCCCCCTATGCCTATAACCCTGCCCCCTTCTCCCTCTTCCCTTGCCAGGTTCCCCAGGGAAAAAGACTGCTCTGCTTCGCCAGGTTATCTGCCTTTGAATTGCCCACAACAAAGATGGCTGCCGGTGTTCTCGTCGAGTTCGCCCCCCTAGCGGTCACGTGACCGGTTCGCCGTCTTCATGCTTCCCCCTTGCAGTTACCGGAAGTGAGCGTGTTGTTTTGTGTTCTCTTCCGAATCTGAGAAACCTGATCGGTAGGTGTGCATGTGAGTTTGGGGAAAATGGAAGGGGGCCGGTACGTGGCCGTGTAGTGGGTGGGGAGTCGGTATATACATTATGAGGTGTAAACATGGAACAATGTGTATATATATCGTATGTGATTGTCTAAGGTCTTAGTGTGTGTGACCTGCGCAGGATGACAATACAATGTGTAATATAGAGAATTATAAATCCATAGACTGTGTGTCAGGTGAAAGGATGTTGCTGGGACTTGTAGACACCCAGTAGGCCCAGAGCTGGGCACCCTCTGTTGTTGTTTACATGTCTTATAAATGAAGGTTCTGCATGTTTCCATGACAACCTGCCAGCGCTCTTACATGGGAAAGAAAGAGGGACACCTTCTGCAGATGGTTGGTAGGCAAAGGACGCATCCCCCCCTTACTGGTGTCCCCCCTGTTACTCCTGCCACAGATAACAAAGAGAACCTGTCACTAGGGTTGCCACCTGTACAGGATTCACCCGGATAGTTCGGGTTTTGAATGCTCTGTCCTGGTTTCATGGCAGCAGAAACCCGGACACAAGATGTCAGGCAGACAGGAGCAACCAACATTAAGATAGGGGCTACTAGAGTGTTCAGGTTTCGCTTGAAGAAAAGGTGGCAACCCTACCTGTCACCATAGGGTCACTTATATCAAGGTCAGTCCCTTACCTTACTGGAGGCCGTGTCTAGAAACAACGCTGCCACCATTTATCAAGCTGGCTCCTACCTCACTACAGGACATACGAGTTCGCAGAAGGAACTATTTTGTGCAGGGAAGGTGGGCATGTATTCCAGCAGTGGCATTTTAAGACCAGGGCCATACCATAATGGTACATACAATGCCTCTTATGTTACTATGCTGACGGGAGGAGGGGGACACTGCCTGTTCTCGCTCCAGAGAGGCAGCTGTTAATCAGGTAGCGGAGTGGATCCCCGTCAATATTGTCAGGATCTTTCCCGGCTGCAGCGCGGCTCTGCACTGTCAGCATATAGCAGCTAATAGCCCGCTGTATACTGAGTTTTGTCTCACGGGAGGCATTAGTAAATGTCCTCCTGTCACCCAAAATGGAACTAAAGCCAAAAAAGATTTGGCCATAGTTCTCTTTAAAGTGGAACGCCACTTTTTTATCTGTAGCTCTCCCTTCCCCCTCAGTCTGACCATCTCTGTGATACAAACGTTTGTGTCTTTTATATCTGCCTAGACTTCAGCTGCAGCAGGGACGATATACTTTGTATATACTTTACCTGGTCCAGTTGTCACACATTGATCTCTGTGACCTGATTCTTCTCTACCATTCTCCTCTATTACAGACACAATGTTCGGCTCCTCCAGAGGGGGCGTCCGGGGCGGACAGGACCAGTTCAACTGGGAAGATGTCAAGATGGATAAGCAGCGTGAAAACTACCTCGGTAATTAGGAGATGATAGCAGCTTGCTCTGTGGTAATCGATACAGCGGTGTCCCCGGACAGAATGTCTTTCCACATTGCAAAGCGCCACATCTCTACTTATGGACTTAAAAGAAACCTGTTGCTTTGCCCCGTCAGAATAAGGCCAAGTAGTCCATCAAGTCTTTTTTTCTAAGGGCAAAGTGACAGGTTCTCTTTGAAGCAATCCTCCCATTGAACTCTCTGTGCTGTGCTCCCCTGGCACTGTGGGAGCCCTTGGAAATACCTGGCACTTCCAGGTATAGGGAAGCATCTGACCTTCCCCTTTCCTCCAATATACAGTGCTTGGGACTGAGTGACCAATCAGCAGGCCTGGTCGCTTGAGGGGGAGTGGTGGGGAGATCACTAACCCTGTGTGAGCTCTAACACCAATATGGAACTTAAACAGGGATTAGAAATCGGGGTTGAGTTACAAACCGTCCGCACCGTGTGTGACACATACAGTCTGAATATACAATGGGGGGACATACATGGCAGGCGACACAGATCACTTACCATGATAAGAACATGCCAGTGACCGATTACATAGTTACATAGTATTTGGGGTTGAATAAAGACATACATCCATCAAGTCCAACCCATGTAGGTCAAGTCCAACCCATGTAGGTCAAGTCCAACCCATGTAGGTCAAGTCCAACCCATGTAGGTCAAGTCTGTGATGGCCCCCCGTACTCAGGATGAGTATTTCCGCCACTGTCTTCTTCCTTGCTGAGGAGATATTGGAACCCGCTGATCTGTAGCTCCCAGTTTCCCCAGTCACTAGCCAAGGCTCGAGTGTAGGGCAAACAAACTCTGCTTTATTGAGCAACTGCACAAACTTTTATACAGCAAGTGATGAAATCAGAATATAATCCCATCACATCCACCCTCCCCTCCCAGACCATCGGTCTGCTCAACACCACAGGTGTCCACCTGCTAACGAACTCCAGACAGCCATAGCAGAGGCCTGGCCAGAATGTCATTGTTCTGAGCTCCCTCAGAGTACAATGGGAGATAACGAGGGATGGGGCTGATAGTCTTTCCATAACCAGGTCACACAGTATAACGCACTCAAACATAACTCAACCCCAATACACATTTAACTTATAAACTGATCACCATGTCGTCACAAAGTCCAACCCATGTAGGTCAAGTCCAACCCATGTAGGTCAAGTCCAACCCGTGTAGGTCAAGTCCAACCCGTGTAGGTCAAGTCCAACCCGTGTAGGTCAAGTCCAACCCGTGTAGGTCAAGTCCAACCCCGTATAGGTCAAGTCCAACCCCGTATAGGTCAAGTCCAACCCCGTATAGGTCAAGTCCAACCCCGTATAGGTCAAGTCCAACCCCGTATAGGTCAAGTCCAACCCCGTATAGGTCAAGTCCAACCCCGTATAGGTCAAGTCCAACCCCGTATAGGTCAAGTCCAACCCCGTATAGGTCAAGTCCAACCCCGTATAGGTCAAGTCCAACCCCGTATAGGTCAAGTCCAACCCCGTATAGGTCAAGTCCAACCCCGTATAGGTCAAGTCCAACCCCGTATAGGTCAAGTCCAACCCCGTATAGGTCAAGTCCAACCCCGTATAGGTCAAGTCCAACCCCGTATAGGTCAAGTCCAACCCCGTATAGGTCAAGTCCAACCCCGTATAGGTCAAGTCCAACCCCGTATAGGTCAAGTCCAACCCCGTATAGGTCAAGTCCAACCCCGTATAGGTCAAGTCCAACCCCGTATAGGTCAAGTCCAACCCCGTATAGGTCAAGTCCAACCCCGTATAGGTCAAGTCCAACCCCGTATAGGTCAAGTCCAACCCCGTATAGGTCAAGTCCAACCCCGTATAGGTCAAGTCCAACCCCGTATAGGTCAAGTCCAACCCCGTATAGGTCTAGTCCAACCCGTATAGGTCAAGTCCAACCCATATAGGCTGCTTCTTCCTCTCACACTCCAGCCCTGCTGTACAGGGCCTGCAAGAGGCGGGATCATTTGGCAGCTTTGTGCTACTGCTATGCTTTGATCTCTGTAGTTCGATGCTGGTAAGACACAGAGGATAAGGTAGACCTTTCTGTCCAGTTGGTACCTGGGTGAATTGGAGTGGCAGTTCACCGTCCTGGAAGCTGCAGGGATTAGTTTCTGTGTGTGTCCCGGATGAAATGTCATGTCCTGTATCTCTTCATGCAGGAAACTCTGTAATGGCGCCGGTGGGAAGGTGGCAGAAGGGCAAGGACCTGACTTGGTATGCCAAGCAGAAGAATGCGGGGGAGGCGATGAGCAGAGAGCAGGAGCTGGCTGCGGTGAAAGAGGCGGAGGAGGAAGCCATGATGGCCGCCCTGTGAGTAACTTGACGTTGTCACTGGTGCTAATGAAACAAATGAAGTTCTACACAACGCATTGCAACCTCGTTCCTATTTGATTTTAACTTGTAATTAGAGGTGCACCAAAATGGAAAAAAAATGTCAGACGCAAACCGTAGATGTTTTTTATTTTAACTTTTTCAAAAAAAAAATCAATATTTAATTTTATAAACTTTTTTATTTTTTTATATTTATTTTTTATTTATTCATTCATTTTAATTAACTATTTTTATTTCTTTACTCTAGTTTTACAGGCTTCGGGGAAATATTGGAGGTCTAAACAAACCCCTGATATTTCCATTTTAAAATAGAAAAGAGATTGAGGATGTAGAATCCCTGTTATCAATGAACGGGGATCCTCTATACTGAGTGTTCCTGATCATTCATAACATGAGGACAGAGTATGTTTACTATAACCACAATCATGAATGAACAGGAAGTGATGTAATGTAGATCACTTCTCATTCATAATTGAGGATATAGTAACCATACTCTGTCCTCAATTATCTACAAACACTCAGAGATCACTGACTGCTGGTACCGCTCTCCATCCTGACAGCTGTCACAGGAGGCTGAGCGAGCGGTGCGGGAGGAAATCTCAGCCTCCTGTGACAGCGCTGTCTCCGCTCCCCACACTGCTCTGCCGGACTGTGATAGGAGGCTGAGCTGTGCGGGGAAGAGAGACGCCGGCCGCTGACAGCGCTCGGCCGCCTGTGACAGTTTTTCTCCGCCCCGCTGGGACACAGAGCAGCGCCCAACGGGGAGGAGAGGATGCACCAGAAAATGGCACTTTCGGCATTTTGCCAGATGTGCCATTTTCGGCCGATATGTTTTGGCGGCCGATATATCGGATATATATTTCGTTCCTCATAATATTGGCATATTTTTAGCATTTGAAGAAGAACTTTAGGTTTTTCCAACCCCTGCCCCCTGCCCATGAGGCCATTTAGCACTTATACATTTTTTTCCTGGGGGTCCAGTGACATCACGGGTCCTTCTTCTTCTGTTCTGGAACCGTGGGCAGGGGGTCCTTACTGCTACACTGAACAGGGCAGATGTAATGACATGCAGTACTAGTTCAGGGTGATGTGATGACATACCCCTAGTGGGTGTGTCCATGACAGCCAGGGTTCAGAGGAAGTGGTGTGGGCCAGGCTCTGTAATTGACAATTATTATTATTATTATACAGGATTTATAGAGTTAGGAAGCCAGTGCAGGGATTGACAGAGGGGGGTTGCAGACACTGAGCGGTTGACAATGAGCTGTTGGCAGCGGGTGCCAGCTTAACAGCATCACTGGGGGGTTGTCATCTCCTGCATCGGTGTAAGAGGTTGGTGTGGGTTTAGATAGCATTTTATACACAAGTTAAATATTTTGTTGTTGTTGTATTCCCTTTTTAATGATAAAAGGTTCATCGCCACTTCATTTCACCCCCTTGTATTCTATTGCAGAGGTTACAAGACGGTGAAGCGCCAGCCCAAGGGTCTCAGTAAGGAGGTGAGTAATGGTTCACCAAATCCTTTTCTCTGATCCAGCCTTCTGTAGAGAGAAGCTTACCGCTTGCATCACTCTCCCAAAAAAAAAAACCACACCTGCTCGTGTCTTCCTGATCCGCGCTCTAAATTCGGAAAAGACGAAATGATTGTGTCCCAGTTGTTTTACCCCCTAGTGCAAGCTTTGTAATGAGAGGCACTGCAATTCCCAGCATGCTTGGATATTAAAATGTACGCAAAGGGAATTTTCTTAGTTGATGATGACCCTCTGCTAGGTTTTTATTGTTATCTGGGTCCCCGCTGGGAAAACTAGACTGGAAGTGATGGGAAATCCAAACTTTTTTGTTGTTGTCATCAGAACAGGAATAGAGGGGGGATCTTCCAATGGGGGCAAATGTTTGGGTGACGTTTCTCTTACTTCCTGATGGGAAGTGACGGGAAATCTCCCTCGTAGGACACAGCAAAAAATAACCCAATAGGAGTTTTAATCCTTCTCTACTCTATCCAAAACAAAAATGTACGCTTTAGTGCCCATCGCCGCAATTTTTCCGCCGCAATATCGCGCAAATTTGCCGCCGCAATATCGCGAGAAGTCGCCGTCCAATGATTTTCAATGGAGCTGTTCTATTGAACAGCTCCATGTTGCTCGTCGCGGTCGCGTGGCGCTCGTGCGGGACCCTTTTTTCCCCCGCGGATGTCACGCGATTTTTCTATTTTTGCATGCAGCCCCGACGGCGAAGGTCGTGCGATCGTCGCTGGAACGTCGCCCGAACAGTCGCGCTATCCCGGGCCGCGTGGATCCGCTCGAGGTAAGTGTCGCTTGGTGTGAATGGGGCCTTATATACTTGAATCCCTCATTCTCGCCTTCACTTTTTTAATGTGTATTTTTCACTCCACAGGATGGAGGTTGAGGGTCTTCGGGCCTATCCTGAAGTCTGGGGGGAGGATGTGTGGCCCTCAGGTTCCTTCCCCCCCCCCCCTCCCTTCGGGGAAGCCCTCAACCTAGTACTCGGTGGTCGGCTTCGGCTGGCCATGAGGAATGGGTCTGCCTGGTTTCGGCCAGGTGGACACGAGTGCCTTGACCCCCGGGGGGTCACGGATGGGCCCTGTCTCTTCGGGAGATGGACCCTTTAGATAGCACCCCTTCCGTGCACTTTTTTGTGTGTTCACATGCACTTTTTTTGTTCACATTTTGGGTGTTTCGTAAGCATGCTCCACGGGCTTAAAACAAAAAAACACTCGCCTACAATGTGAGCGCGTTTAGGTTTTCCTGCAGCAGGAATCCCAAATCTGCCATTTACAAGTGGCGGGGGTCACCCGTTCAAAGGAGAACTATGGGGTCAGGGCTTTTCCCCATAGTTCTCCTTAGGGTAACGGGAGGACACAAACTAGCGTCCTCCCGTCACCCCAAGCTTAGTGTATATAGGGAGCTACTGCTCGCGGTATACTGAGACGCCGCAGCTGAAGCGGATCCCAACAATTCTGTCTGGATCCGCCCAGCTGCATGAGTGACAACTGGCTCTGCCTATCTAGAGGCAGAGCCAGCTGTACCCTCCCCCTCCCCAGTCGGTTCCGCCAGTCAGCGCTGGCGGATCGGAGCGGGGGGAATCCAGCCCCTCCCCCTGTC
>NW_017306619.1:515367-523213 GCF_000935625.1 Nanorana parkeri | reverse complement strand
AAAAGCACCCCCCCCTCCCCCCGTATTAGTTCTCCTTTAACGAATAATGATGATTTGAAATCGCTGTCACACTGCACGTAATCATATGCGATGCGATCAGTCACTATCCCTGGACGCAGAGATTGCGCAAGAATACCAAATCTGCCGCTTTCAATTTCTGCCACTGTCACCCGATCATTAACTTGAACGGGTCACAGCTGCCGCTTGTCTACAGCAGATTTTGGGATTCCTGCTGCAGGAAATTGCAAGTTCCTGACGCAGGAATCCCTAAACGCACCTGCATTGCGTGAACGAGGGCTAAGGGGTTGTTTTCTAAACCTTTCACCCAGCATATACCGGGGCGAATGCTGATTGCATGGCACTAGATGGAGCCGGGGAGCATAGGAAAGTCCTATTCTCCTTAGCTGCATCCTGTGGGGGTAGTTCCATCGCGTGAGCCGCGCTGGGTGGAAGATTTATAACTCCGCCCCTAAATGTGTTCTTTACTCCAGATATAAGAACTGACTCTACTCTCTCATCAGGAGTTTGCTGAAGCCTGCAAGCGGGAAGGTCCGGAGAAGGATGAGCGGAGCGTGGACCGTGTTGGCGGGCTTCTAGTACTCGGTGGTCGGCTTCGGCTGGCCATGAGGAATGGGTCTGCCTGGTTTCGGCCAGGTGGACACGAGTGCCTTGACCCCCGGGGGGTCACGGATGGGCCCTGTCTCTTCGGGAGATGGACCCTTTAGATAGCACCCCTTCCGTGCACTTTTTTGTGTGTTCACATGCACTTTTTTTGTTCACATTTTGGGTGTTTCGTAAGCATGCTCCACGGGCTTAAAACAAAAAAACACTCGCCTACAATGTGAGCGCGTTTAGGTTTTCCTGCAGCAGGAATCCCAAATCTGCCATTTACAAGTGGCGGGGGTCACCCGTTCAAAGGAGAACTATGGGGTCAGGGCTTTTCCCCATAGTTCTCCTTAGGGTAACGGGAGGACACAAACTAGCGTCCTCCCGTCACCCCAAGCTTAGTGTATATAGGGAGCTACTGCTCGCGGTATACTGAGACGCCGCAGCTGAAGCGGATCCCAACAATTCTGTCTGGATCCGCCCAGCTGCATGAGTGACAACTGGCTCTGCCTATCTAGAGGCAGAGCCAGCTGTACCCTCCCCCTCCCCAGTCGGTTCCGCCAGTCAGCGCTGGCGGATCGGAGCGGGGGGAATCCAGCCCCTCCCCCTGTCACGGCAGAGAGCCGTGACAGGATCGAGAGGTGAGCGAACGCCGGTATGTGTTCTCTCACCTCCCGATCTACTGAGCCGACCTGTGACAGTCTCATTGTCACAGGTCGGCTAGAACTATGAGGTGAGTGAAAAGCACCCCCCCCTCCCCCCGTATTAGTTCTCCTTTAACGAATAATGATGATTTGAAATCGCTGTCACACTGCACGTAATCATATGCGATGCGATCAGTCACTATCCCTGGACGCAGAGATTGCGCAAGAATACCAAATCTGCCGCTTTCAATTTCTGCCACTGTCACCCGATCATTAACTTGAACGGGTCACAGCTGCCGCTTGTCTACAGCAGATTTTGGGATTCCTGCTGCAGGAAATTGCAAGTTCCTGACGCAGGAATCCCTAAACGCACCTGCATTGCGTGAACGAGGGCTAAGGGGTTGTTTTCTAAACCTTTCACCCAGCATATACCGGGGCGAATGCTGATTGCATGGCACTAGATGGAGCCGGGGAGCATAGGAAAGTCCTATTCTCCTTAGCTGCATCCTGTGGGGGTAGTTCCATCGCGTGAGCCGCGCTGGGTGGAAGATTTATAACTCCGCCCCTAAATGTGTTCTTTACTCCAGATATAAGAACTGACTCTACTCTCTCATCAGGAGTTTGCTGAAGCCTGCAAGCGGGAAGGTCCGGAGAAGGATGAGCGGAGCGTGGACCGTGTTGGCGGGCTGGGGAGCAGGTAAGGGATTGGATGCGGTGCAGGAGTTCTATCCCAGCCGTATATTTAACAAAAACTAAACCGGTAAAGAAGAACCCCAATTATTGATCTTTGCTGCAGAGGGGCTCCCGACTCCCCTTCTTTTTTTCCCCCCTGCACATTACAGCCCCATGTTCTGCATGCCGGGCACCTTTGTGTATTCTCCTCCGCCAATAGCTTTGTGGGAACTTCCAGTTGCATGACCGCGACCCTCGGCACCCGCTTCTTGACATCGTAAGCCCCCCCCCTCCCCGTAGTTTTTAGGACTGCAGGGATGACGTAATGATGCCGCCACGGCAGATGGCGATCATTACTATTGGCCAAAATAGCGGCCAAGCCCACAGTCGCTTGAACCGCACAGACTTCTGGGACATGTAGTGCCTGCGTCGCTGCTGCTCCCTGCCCAATGCCATTACACAGGAAGGAGAAGAATGGGACTGGAGGAGTCATGTGTCGGCTACAGCACAATCCTAATAATAAAATAAGCGCAGAAAGAGCGAGTGTTTTTAAGTTATACTCGCAGTGTTTTTTTTTTCTTTCTGTTAATTATTTTTTATTCACTTGCAATGTGCTTCTGCTATCAAATCTGTGGACTCCAGGGAAAGTCAGTTCCCTAGCACAGCTCCTCCCCCTTTGCAGGTCACTGCCTGATCTCTTCCAGGAGTAGCTTATATCTGTGCTGGACCAGCTCCTCTACTCCTCCCCTCCCTAATAACCTTTTATGTATCTGTCAGGGGAGGTGTGAAGGGCAATGCTATAGAGCAATGGTTCTCAACCTGTGTAACCTCAGGACCTATATGTGTCCTCGGTCATTAAGTCACGACCCAAATCTGCAATGTCTGCACTGCAATGGAACACACGGCATTAGGGTACAGCGCGTTCCGGCGCGGGCGTACGAACTGCGGTTGGGAGGTGCGTTTGGTGTACCATTTACATGAATGGCCATGCAACACAACTCCCGCACCAGAAAGTCTCTCTTCCTTATGAGAACTGGAGTGGACCCTCAGCCTAGGGTCCGGTGTGGGCTGCTGTGCTGTGACGGAGCTCCATCCATATGTGCATTGCTTGTCCAGCTTCTGGAGAGCCAGAATGTGATGTCACTCCGGTTCAGGCTCCTCTACAGGACACGTGAGGGAGCTGTAAGCAATGCACGTATGTATGGAGCTCCCTCGCGGCCATAACCTCAGCCCACCCCACCTCACCTCAAGCTGACACTCGGCGCCGGGCAGCATATTCTGAACGGCTGCTTTGCATGAGAACCGACAACGCTGCGCTAGGAGTGACAGCTCTGAGTCTGCTGACATCATATCCAAGATGGCGGCTCCCCCAGCAGAAGCCTCAGTGCTGTTGGATGTGTAAACAGGGGAGGTTTTTACAGGTAAATAATCTGCATAACGTTTGTTAAAGGAGAACTATGGGGTCAGGGCTTTTCCCCATAGTTCTCCTTAGGGTAACGGGAGGACACAAACTAGCGTCCTCCCGTCACCCTAAGCTCAGTATTTAGGGAGCTGCTGCTCGCGCTATACTGAGCCGCCGCACCTGAAGCGGATCCCGACATCGATGTCGAGATCCGCCCAGCTGCGTGACTGACAGCTGGCTCTGCCTATCTAGAGGCAGCTGTGCCCACTCCCTCCCCCGTCTGTCCCGCCAGTCAGCGCTGGAGGGGGGGAATCCCTGCAGGGAGCCGTGAGTGACAGTCTTGGCTCTCTGCAGGGATAGATCAAGAAGTGAGCGAGCGGCGGTATGTGTTCACTCACTTCCTGATCTACTGAGCCGACCTGTGACAGTCTCATTGTCACAGGTCGGCTAGAACTATGAGGTGAGTGAAAAGCACCCACCTCGTAGTTCTCCTTTAAATGCTTTTATGATGTTATAGGAACATTTTTGTTGTTGAACTGAATGGTTCTGGTGACAGGTTCTCTTTAATGACCGCACCCTGTTCTATGTCACTTGTGTCCCTGCAGCGTTTCCTCTGCGCGCACAACGCTTTCCAAGGAGGACAAGGAGGCCACTAAAATGGGTTTCTCCATCTTCACTGTAAGTCTTTTATATTTCCTGTCGCCATGGGAGACGACGCCTCGGGATGATTTTTGGCGCTCGGAGCCATGGAGCGAGTATCAGCAAAACAGCAGAATTCATTAAATGTTCAAGAGCAGCTCATTGTTAAAGTGTTTAAAGACCGGACTGTCAGCGGAAAATCTAAGACTGAACGTGCGAATTGTGGCCGTCAGCGACTAGTCAATGTTAGGGCAGAACGGGGGAGGGGCAAGACTGGTACAAGACAACAGAAGGGCGACAGCGCCGTGTCAGATTCCTCACATCACCTTTCACCATCTCGTGGAGTCACGAGGCGGGCCAGCGAAGTACTGATGGGGGGAGGGGGGGTCATAATCATCCGGCCACTCAGTGTATAACGTATGCTTGCTTTCATTCCGTACAACGTGATGGAAATGTGACGCCGAAGATCAGCCTACGTATTGATTTCTGGTTATTCCTCGCAGCACCAAAAAGGCGGAGAGCGCCCGGAAGCGCCGAGCGACAAGAGGAAAGCGGAAGGAGGAGAGGAGGACAAAGCGTCCAGGTGATTGTACCCCCGGCATGGCGGTCGCTGCGGTCCCTTCATTCCCTGATTGTCCCTCCCTCTGCTACGCAATGCTGAGATCAGAGAGAGGGCGGTGACGGGTCCGCCGGCCGGCCTGACGTTCCATTTCCGGCCCCTCCCTCTGGTCATCGCTGTGTCATGTGTTTCAGGTCAGCGAGCAGGAAAAAGGCCAAAAAAGAGAAAAAGAAGAAGAAGAAGAAACAGAAGAAGGAAAAACACCGAAGAGCCGATTCTTCATCATCATCAGAGGAGGAGGACAGGTGAGATCTACACCCCCTGCCCTACCACCCTAGTCTGCCCTACACCCCCTGCCCTAGTCTGCCCTATACCCCCTGCCCTACTACCCTAGTCTGCCCTATACCCCCTGCCCTACCACCCTAGTCTGCCCTATACCCCCTGCCCTACTACCCTAGTCTGCCCTATACCCCCTACCCTAGTCTGCCCTATACCCCCTACCCTAGTCTGCCCTATACCCCCTGCCCTAGTCTGCCTTATACCCCCTGCCCTAGTCTGCCCTATACCCCCTGCCCTACTACCCTAGTCTGCCCTATACCCCCGGCCCTACCACCCTAGTCTGCCCTACACCCCCTGTGGTTATACCCCGGTCTGCTCAGCACCCTCTTCAGGGACACACTAGTCTGCTTTTACACTCACTGGCGTTACACTCTAGTCTGATCAGCACCCCTTGGGGTTACACCCTAGTATCATGTCCAGTACCGGTGGCCTTACCCTAGTCTGTGCTGCACCCCCTGCAGTTACTCTCTAGTCTGCTGCTCTTCCTGTTGTGCGTTTTATTGAAGGATAAAAGCCGCTCGTTTCCTGCGCATTACCCGAAGTCACCCGATATTATGGTACTGACCACTAGAGGGAGCTCTTGTACAGCCCAAATATAGGAATCACTATACACAGTGTATACATTGTCACTTCCTGCCAGCAAAGAGGCTCCACTAACGGAGAGATGGAGGATGTCATCGCTGACCTCTCCTCATGAAATGCTACTTATCTGGCTGCCAACCTGATCCATTGCACCTTGCTTATCACATATAAGTGCATACTTGTTTATTGAGAAATATTATCCAGATTGAAGTATGAGCAGACATGGGAACAGACCCAGGAACTCAGCTCAGAGATGGTGGGATCCCCTCATAATGGGCACAGCGGGTGTACAGACCCGGGAACTCAGCTCAGGGATGGTGGGAGCTCCTCATAATGGGCACAGCGGGTGTACAGACCCGGGAACTCAGCTCAGGGATGGTGGGAGCTCCTCATAATGGGCACAGCGGGTGTACAGACCCGGGAACTCAGCTCAGGGATGGTGGGAGCTCCTCATAATGGGCACAGCGGGTGTACAGACCCGGGAACTCAGCTCAGGGATGGTGGGAGCTCCTCATAATGGGCACAGCGGGTGTACAGACCCGGGAACTCAGCTCAGGGATGGTGGGAGCTCCTCATAATGGGCACAGCGGGTGTACAGACCCGGGAACTCAGCTCAGGGATGGTGGGAGCTCCTCATAATGGGCACAGCGGGTGTACAGACCCGGGAACTCAGCTCAGGGATGGTGGGAGCTCCTCATAATGGGCACAGCGGGTGTACAGACCCGGGAACTCAGCTCAGGGATGGTGGGAGCTCCTCATAATGGGCACAGCGGGTGTACAGACCCGGGAACTCAGCTCAGGGATGGTGGGAGCTCCTCATAATGGGCACAGCGGGTGTACAGACCCGGGAACTCAGCTCAGGGATGGTGGGAGCTCCTCATAATGGGCACAGCGGGTGTACAGACCCGGGAACTCAGCTCAGGGATGGTGGGAGCTCCTCATAATGGGCACAGCGGGTGTACAGACCCGGGAACTCAGCTCAGGGATGGTGGGAGCTCCTCATAATGGGCACAGCGGGTGTACAGACCCGGGAACTCAGCTCAGGGATGGTGGGAGCTCCTCATAATGGGCACAGCGGGTGTACAGACCCGGGAACTCAGCTCAGGGATGGTGGGAGCTCCTCATAATGGGCACAGCGGGTGTACAGACCCGGGAACTCAGCTCAGGGATGGTGGGAGCTCCTCATAATGGGCACAGCGGGTGTACAGACCCGGGAACTCAGCTCAGGGATGGTGGGAGCTCCTCATAATGGGCACAGCGGGTGTACAGACCCGGGAACTCAGCTCAGGGATGGTGGGAGCTCCTCATAATGGGCACAGCGGGTGTACAGACCCGGGAACTCAGCTCAGGGATGGTGGGAGCTCCTCATAATGGGCACAGCGGGTGTACAGACCCGGGAACTCAGCTCAGGGATGGTGGGAGCTCCTCATAATGGGCACAGCGGGTGTACAGACCCGGGAACTCAGCTCAGGGATGGTGGGAGCTCCTCATAATGGGCACAGCGGGTGTACAGACCCGGGAACTCAGCTCAGGGATGGTGGGAGCTCCTCATAATGGGCACAGCGGGTGTACAGACCCGGGAACTCAGCTCAGGGATGGTGGGAGCTCCTCATAATGGGCACAGCGGGTGTACAGACCCGGGAACTCAGCTCAGGGATGGTGGGAGCTCCTCATAATGGGCACAGCGGGTGTACAGACCCGGGAACTCAGCTCAGGGATGGTGGGAGCTCCTCATAATGGGCACAGCGGGTGTACAGACCCGGGAACTCAGCTCAGGGATGGTGGGAGCTCCTCATAATGGGCACAGCGGGTGTACAGACCCGGGAACTCGGCACAGTCCAAAAATCTCAGTTCCTAAGCAACTGACCCTTTTATAAGATCTGATTTGATGTAAACTCTAAAATAAAGTGACATTGAATTTTCGTGCCGTGTGATATAAGAAATGTTTTGTTTTTATTTTGGAAAACCATTTGTTGTCAAGCTTTTTTTTTCGGGTTTACATCTCCTTTAAGTCTGGTTGCCATGGGATACGGCAGGCGGCAAAGGCCGGTAACGTCTGCTTTAGCACTCCTGAATATTTTAAGTACGGATTTAGCATTGTAGGACCTTTTCCTCACTGGAACCTCAGGAGTCCATGGTCACCCCCGTGGCTGCGGCCGCCCCCTACATGGCTGCACTTTTACCCTCTCTCCCCCAAGCCTCCCTCCGAAGCCATGGTGATTTTGTTTGTTGTGTTCCCCTCCGGCCCGACAAAGGCCGTGTTGTTCCGTCACTGACAGCCCCCCCCTGTCCCCTTCTATTGTCAGGCGGAGAAGAGCGGGCAATCCATCATCGTCCCGTCACCCTGGAGCCTGCGGGGCTGACGGCCATTCATCAGACGCCCGGGACTCGCCCAGGACGCGG
>NW_017306619.1:514984-515316 GCF_000935625.1 Nanorana parkeri | reverse complement strand
AGCCCCGACGGGGGACGCAAGAGGAGGAGGAGGTCGGTGTCCCCGCGTGAGGCCAAACGGCGGCATGACACGGACTCGGACGACTGATCGGGGCCAGGGCACAGCGGGTGGGGGAGGGGAGAAGAATGGAGCATGGGGTGGGGCCCTCGGCTCCGGGACTCTCAGGGACACGTCTGTAGAACTGTCAATTGACTTTGTGTTACGGATATTACCCAGCAATAAATTCCCGTCTTCCACGCCGCTCGGCTCGGACCCCCCTCCCCCGGCACGGAGTGTAATGACCCGACGGCGACTTCGTGTGTGTTCCGTTCACTGGAGAGGGGGGGAGCCGG
>NW_017306619.1:514210-514880 GCF_000935625.1 Nanorana parkeri | reverse complement strand
GCGGTTTCGGGTGTGTGCGTTTCGCTGGAGAGGGGGGAAGCCGCCCCCCCCCCGTGCGGAATGGACTTGCCCGCCTCCGGTCACATTGTGGGGAAACACTTTAAAATGGCGTCTTCAGGTGTATTTTATGTGTTTTTTTTATTATTTGCTGCAATTAAAGTCCAATCAGAATCCACGAAATACATTCCAGGTGCTTCCAAACACGATGGGGGAGGGGTCTATCAAAGTTGGAGCAGCCAATCAGCTTCTCTCTTCTGTTAAAGGAGAGAAGCTGATTGGTTGCCGTGCACAGATACTACATATTTGGATGAATTCCCCTCAATCAGCTTCTCGCTCTCATTTCCGAAGTTTGAATGAAGAGAGAAGCTGATTGGTTGCTATGGGCAACGGCTCCTCCCCCCATGTGTGCAAAGTCTTACCATGTATGTTCTTTACAAAGCAGCCACAGACCAGAGAAGCCCGTCCCCTGCCAGCGCGCTGCAGAGAAGCTGTGACAGAGCTGTTCTATGGGGGAAGCAGCGGTCTCTCTGCAGAGGTCCAACATGCCCCCTGGTGAGTCTGAGCTCTCCCGTCCACGATGTGCATGAATTTTGCTGACCGCAGAGCTATAGGCTTGAATAATGGGGGGGGGGGGGGGGGGCGTACTTCTCAAGAGGGAGAAATGCCCACC
>NW_017306619.1:512301-514117 GCF_000935625.1 Nanorana parkeri | reverse complement strand
ATGTGTTTGAATAAGGGGGGGAGGGGGGGGGGTCGTACTTCTACAGAGGGACAACTGCTCCCTGAAAGAGAGAAAAGGTCCTCTGTGGAACTTCTGCAGAGAGGCCGCTGCTTCTACAATGAGAGTCCTTCTCTGTGGAGGTAAAGTGAACCCAAACCGTTCTCTCCAGCTTCAGATTTTCATAACCGTCTGTTTGTTTATAGGGAGCTGCGTCTCATTCCTGTCTTTCCTGAAATTAAATGTCATTTTACGATCTTTGGTGTCGCTGTGATTGTCTGTTGTATTGATTGATTGTCTCGGTGGGGGAGGGGGTATCAGGAGATCTCTGTGGCACAGACACCATGTGTTTCCCCTTTAAATATGCAGCAGGCCCCACCCACTGCAAGAAACGACATGAGGGGGCGGAGACAAGACCAGTCACCCTGCACAAGGAGAGAGAGGAGCAGTGACCGGTCTTTATTACAGGAAGGGGGCGGAGACAAGACCAGTCACCCTGCACAAGGAGAGAGCGCAGCAGTGACCGGTCTTTATTACAGGAGGGGGCGGAGACAAGACCAGTCACCCTGCACAAGGAGAGAGAGAGCACTGTGCACTGCAGGAACGCACGTGTTACCAAAACACCTTCAAAATAAGCCCATTGGGTGTTTCGGGGCCGTTTCTTATGGCACCCTGAAGTGCGGTAAAGCGCCGCTGTGCATTGTTGTGCAGTGCCTATCAAAAAGAAGCATGTGCGCACAGGATCCATGTGTATAGCGCACACTACCAGGGGCTCGGTGCACTGGTGTATTGTGTTGTCATTGATTCTCAATGGCACCTCCTGGAGGGCGCGCATACTAGCGCCCCACAACGTGCGGTAACGCAGCAATGTGTATAGTCGTGCGGTGAAAGAACGGCAACTGCTACCGTGCGTTCTGTGGCTCTGCAACGCACACACTCCAGGAGGTGGTAAAAGATGCCATTGAGAATGAACGACAACGCACAAGCACCCCCCAGCATTCGGTACCATGTGCTTTGGGACAGCGTGCGCTAAACGCACAGATCCCGCGTGATTAGCGTGACTCTATAGTGTGCACGGGACCTTCATGGAGCCCATTCATACGAATGAGCTGCCCCAACACATCACAGTGAATGTGCAAAGTAACGCATGTCATCACACTCCGTGTAAACGCACCGCAAAGGTGTGAACCCAACTGAAAACATTATGCGGAAAGAGTAAGAATGTTATAACGGCATCCGAACATCTGCCGCGCGCAGTACCCTCTGTGGCCTGCAGGGGGCACCTCTGCCCTGGACAGCCAAAAGAAAAACACCTTCGGGGCACAGGTGCATTGTTTAGCATTTTGTTCTGATTTCCCCTCCACAGCTTCCCCCACGAAACAAGCAGCCCGTGCTGAGGGGCGTCTTGCTGGCAGGTATTTAGTTGTGGGCGGAGAGTTTCCCCCCGGGGGTGCTGGATGAAGGGTGGGCGTAGTTGCCCCGAGGGGCAGATAGTCCATTGCCTTGGGAGCAGGAGGGGCCCTTTAAACTGAAGGCATGTCATCAGTGTTTACAATGTAATTGCTGAGTGTGTTTTATAAGGACGCGCCGCATTACGAGGGGGTGACCACCTGCCGGGGTCAGGATGTGACGTCCAATGCCATTTAGTGTAACGGCTCTTATCCCACGTAGATGGGGCAACTCTGTTATTTATTTTCCTTCGTTACAGAAGCATTCACCGGATATATTATGTACCCCTTTATAACGTCATGGGTTTGCCTGCCAATTACTGACCATCCCCCCCCCCCCCGGGGAGGGGCGCCCCCACAAACCCCAAAAA
>NW_017306619.1:509850-512030 GCF_000935625.1 Nanorana parkeri | reverse complement strand
TTTCCCGCCCAAGTCCGCCCCCCCCCCCCCCCCCCGGTGAAGGCCAGCCAGCATACACCCAAAAACCTGAGCATGCGTTGCCAGGAACCCCATACCATTACTATGGTGGTCACCGGACAAATACCCCGTTACTTTAATTGGTTTGCCAGTGGGGAAATGCCCCCTTAGATTGGTGGTAAGTAGAGAAATACCCCTTTACGTTGCTGGTCAGTGGATAAATGCCCCCTTACATTGGTGGTCGGTAAAGATATGCCCCTGTAAATTGCTGGTCGTTGAAAAAATACCCCTTTACATTGCTGGTCAGTGGACAAATTGCCCCCTTGCATTAGTAGTCATTGTCGGTGGGAGATCACTTCTCATGGAACCCCTTAGCAACCTCTGGAGGAGTCTTAGGGTTCCATGGAACCCCGATTTGAGAAATCCTGGTGTAGAGGTTCCCTTGTTCCTACACTACAGATCCCGTCCTACAAACGTTTCTTCTGCCCGGAGGCTGCTTTTCCATTAGGTTAGGACAGAACAAGTGTAAATGCCCCCTTACACTGGTTATCACAGAGGACAAATGCCCCCTTACATAGGTTGTCACAGAGGACAAATGCCCCCTTACACCGGTTATCACATTGGACAAATGCCCCCTTACACTGGTTATCACAGAGGACAAATGCCCCCTTACACTGGTTATCACAGAGGACAAATGCCCCCTCACATTGGTTATCACAGAGGACAAATGCCCCCTTACATAGGTTGTCACAGAGGACAAATGCCCCCTTACACCGGTTATCACAGAGGACAAATGCCCCCTTACACCGGTTATCACATTGGACAAATGCCCCCTTACATTGGTTGTCACAGAGGACAAATGCCCCCTTACACTGGTTGTCACAGAGGACAAATGCCCCCTTACACTGGTTGTCACAGAGGACAAATGCCCCCTTTTATTGCTGGTCAGTGGACAAATGCCCCCTTACACTGGTTGTCACAGAGGACAAATGCCCCCTTTTATTGCTGGTCAGTGGACAAATGCCCCTTTGCAGTAGTGACCCTGTACATCGAACGTCAATGGGAAATTGCCCCCTTGCATTGTAGGTGGGTGATTACTTCTCATGGAACCCCAGTTGAGAAATCCTGGTGTAGAGGTTCCCTTGTTCCTACACTACAGATCCCGTCCTACAAACGTTTCTTCTGCCCGGAGGCTGCTTTTCCATTTTTCAGCAATCAATCCTTTTGTCAGGGCTGGAAATGAGAAGGGCCCGGCGAGAGAATTGAGCAACCTCACCCAGAGGACACGTCTCGGAGGAAGGTGACCTCGGGATGAATGGACCTTCGGCTCAGCATGGTGCATCCCTCGACCAGCGCCGAGACCGGGTGGGAAGTCACTGCGGGCAAACACAAGGATCAGTGGCGGGGGCCCCGGGGGCCCGATTCACTCAGCACGGGTAGAAGGTGGACAATAAAATATCAAAAAATGGTTATAAGTTGTCCGACTCGAGATATCCCAAAAAATGGACGACATCGAAACTCCTACATCAAACGCTGAATAAACACAATGTATACATATACCTGGGACGAGGGATACGAGGTTTCCACTGCACCGGGAGGGGGGAGGGGGAGGTCTCTTTATATCATTTAAATAAATTGTATTCGGTCTTTTTTTGTTGCTTAAGTCTTAAATTTTGGAGATAATTTTTACACTATATTGCCGAATGTATTGGGACGCCTTTACACGCACATGAACTTTAATGGCATCGCAGTTTTAGTCCGTAGCGTTCAGTATTGGGTTGGCTCCGCCCTTTGCCGCTATAACAGCTCCGCCTCTTCTGGGAAGGCGTCCACAAGGTTTAGGAGAGTGTCTATGGGAATGTTGGACCATTTGTGAGGTCAGGTACTGATGTTGGGGGAGGGGCTCACAGTCTCCGCTCTAATTCATCCCAAAGATGTTCTATGGGGCTGAGTTCAGGACTCTGTGCGGCCAGTCAAGTTCCTCCACCCCAAACTCCCCCATCCATGTCTTTATGGACTTTGCTTTGTGCACTGGTGCGCAGTCATGTTGGAACAGGAAGGGACCGTCCCCAAACTCCTCCCACAAAGTTGGGAGCATGAAGTTGTCCAAAATGTCTTGGTGTGCTGATGCCTTAAGAGTTCCCTTCACTGGAACTAAGGGGCCGAGCCCAACCCCCGAAATA
>NW_017306619.1:505007-509754 GCF_000935625.1 Nanorana parkeri | reverse complement strand
CCCCCCACACACACACACAGACACAGACACACACACACACACAGACACACACAAAAACATTGTCACAATCAAACCTTGACACTAAGTCTTGTGAACGTTCACATTTGGCCCCATATAAGCCTCTGACAGGCGAAGCCGGGAGGTCTCCTGCCAAGATACAGCACTGCGGCACATCAGAGTCTCTCCGCCGAGGGCCGCGTGAACACATTTTTGAAGTGTCTGTCAGCCCGACGCTTGGACGAGGCCCTCAGGAGATGAGTCACTCCCGTGTCAGAAAGCCGTCCGCGGCTCGTCTGCTGTCACCACGGACTGATGCGCCTCCACGTATAATAGGCAGGAGGGGAACCGCCGGTCTCTTCAAAATTGCTTCTGCTTGAAAGCCGCCAGGTGCGCCTGGAAAAAAAACAACGGGGCGCCGTCCTACGCCCCGGAGGCCAGGTTAAAAAAACATGGCGGACGCGGGCCAGACAGTTGGCATTGAGAAGGCGAGGTGATACGTCTCGGCCTGCCGCGTGGATGTGCTGTCATTTGATAAATGAGATTAAAGTGTTTGATGTGTCTGTGACCTGCTCAGGAAAATATGTTTGCTTTCATTTGTTTTTTTCGAGGTGTCAGGACTTCCTCCACGTTGTGCGGTAGAATTATCAGCTTAGCGGTGACGCTGGGGATCGAGCGGGGGCCCCGCACCGGCGTGTAAGGCGAGACGCTAACGCCTCTGGTAGCGGAAGGAGATATCTCCCTGCAGGGAAGACTTATCCTGTCAATAAAAAAATAAAAAAATAATGACTTTGATCATTTCTTTTTAATTGACGCGAAGCGATTTCACCGTGGAAGCGGCATCCAAAAAAATCCAAGCTGAAGCCAGACGATGGAAAAATGGAATGGCCTACGGCACTGTGATACATCGACTCCGTGCAAGGGAATTCAAGGTCATCGCAAACCCAAGATGGATACCTTCTCGTGTCATATTGGGGGGCCACAATGGGTACACTCTCAGATATTACAGAGCCGAATTTCATCACTCGCCTCCAGGTGACCTCAGAAGTAGGGATGAGCTTCAGGTTTGGGTCCACCATGAGTTCCAGCCAAACCCAAGCTGTTGGCAGTTCACCGAATGATTTGGCCACTTTGCCAGCCCACCAAACCTCCGCCTCTGTCCCAGCAACCAATAATGCAGAGTGTCATTGGTCGACTGGTGTCATTGGTTGCTCGGATGAAGGTGGGCGCACCATAACAACATATAATGCTATAGGGTCACCAGCATCTTGGCAACCAATGGTTCTGTGCAAGCCATACCACACCATGGCTGGTGGTCACACAGCATGATTGGTTGTTATGATGCACCCACCTGGGTCCTAGCAACCAATGAACGAACAAACAGTGACAGCTAGCTCCGCCCCAACTGTTTACAGTTGTAGAGCATCTGACAGGTGAGCCATGATTGGGCAAAGTCTTGCATCTGACTTCGAACATCGAGCCCATCACTACTAGCAATCAGTGATGCCGTGCAGCCCACGCAGCATCATTGGTTGATTGCTAGCTGAGCCACCAGCATCATTGGTTGGTAGGATTCAGGAGGGCCCCCCAAAACAACCTATGACACTGTGGGGCCACCAGCATGGTGGCAACCAATGATGCTGCACATGCCCCACAGCACCATCATTTTATGGTGCACCCAAGCAACCAATGACGTGTGGTCCAGCTGCTAGCGTCCTGGCACTCAATGGTGCTGTGCGGGTCATTGAGCGCCATTAGTTGCTATGACACAAGCGGCCTTGGGTTTGGTTCTCTTGCATGTTACTAAACCTGGATTTCTGGCCTCGGTTCCATGAACATCCAAGCGAACCAAACCCAGGCCAGTTCGCTCATCACTAGCCAGAAGATCAAGCCAGCCCGGGAGTGTGCATGTCCATAGGTCGGGCCGTGCCTTGCGGTATGCACACTCATTGCCAATAGTGGTACCGACGGGCTATTTAAGGCTGAGACCTGCAAGACTCCAGTGCTTAGAGATCTTCAGCTGTACTCCAGAGACTCCTGACTCTGCACCCGATCCTGATCTCCATTACCGGTCTGGTCCTGACTCTTCTGTGGTTCTCCTCTGCTTGCCTCCACCTCCGCTGCTCTCCCGCACCAAAGGTAAGTGAAAAAAAAAAACATAGCGCAAACATCGGGGCATTTGGGCAAGTACAAGTACTTGTCAAAATGCACTGTTTTTTCCGCCCTCACCCTGCAGCGCCCTCAGGCGGCCGTCTGTCTTGCCTTGCGGTAGCGCCGGGCCTGCTCGCGACCTGACCCGTCCCCCGTATCTGTACCGTCTCCCCCAGCTGTTGCTGACCCCGGGTTGTGTCTGTTCACCTCATGCTGGGGACACGCATCTTCTCTCACCTCCCGCCACGTGACGACAGCACTCACAAATCCACTGGCAGAGGTGCCACTCCTTCATCCGGCACTCAGTAAGAGAGGCCGCCCTCGTCATCTCAGGCTCCCCATCGAGATACGTCACATGGTGTCTCCAGACAAGTCATCGGTCCAGAGGGGGGTGCCAAGACCCAAAATACTAGTGAGAAGTGTCCCCACTGGGCCCCTGGTATAAAGTAACCCCGTTGTGTATAGCAGTGACGTGCGGTACCACCGGGTGAGGCATTCCCCAGCCTCGCCCCCAGCACGTCCCGCCTCGCCACCCACCGACCGAAGCCCTAACCCCCCACCGGCCGAAGCCCCGTCCCCTGCCGGCCTCCATAATTCTCCATAATTTTTCCTCCATAATTCTAGGTGAGGCTCCGCCCCACCTGCCTCCCCTGACCGCACGTCCCTGGTGTATAGGGATGAGTGAAGAGATTTCGGCAGAGTTTATTTTGCCTTCAGATTGCCAATTTCAGTTTTAGCAAAATGTAGACAAAGTGGAAAATGTACTTTTCTTTCTGTTCTTTATTTACAGGGTGGGACTTTTTTTGGGTGGATTTAGGGAAGTTTAGGTAATTTCATCCCATGTTCTCTGTATTGGTGTATTTTCCCATTTTTGTACTGTTTTTTGGGGGTTTCCTGTGTGACTGAAATGTACAATAAGGTTAATGAGCGGCAGCTTCATGGCACAAGAATAGGTCCAGGATAGATGAGATGAACCTATATGACCCGCAGGAACCATTCCAGTATCATTTCTCAGCTCCTCCGAACCCAGAAGGAAGCTCCGCCCCCTCTGCTACTCAATCAGCTGCGCCCGGGGGGAATTCCGTGCCCACAGCTGCATGTAAGAGAAGGGGCTGGATGCTGTGATGTCATTACCCTTATATGGTCACATGGCTTTATTTGATCAATGGTGTCAGCACAAGCATTCCGTCCCTTTGTTTATCTGCAGCCCGCAGCTGATTGTGCAGGTGGCGCCGTGTTGCTTCCGGGTCCAGAGGCGCTCAGGTTCGGTCTGAACTAGGGATGCATCGATACCGATACTAGTATCGGTGCCGATGCCGAGTATTTGGGGCGAGTACTCGCCCAAATGCTCCGATGCCTAGCCCGTTACTTGACCTTCTGGTATCAGGAAGCCGGGCAGCGACTCATTACAAGCTGCCCGGCTTCATGATTGGCCAGGAAGCCGGCTCCACGGTCCATTGTCACTTGTGAAGGGGGACCATGGAGCCGCTTACGGCCAATCCGTAAGCTGGGCAGCGTGTAATGACGCGCGGCACGGCTTCCTAATTGGTCGGGAAGCTGGCCAATCAGGAAGCCGGACGGCGAGTTATTACACGCCCCTCCCCTCCCCCGGCTTTCTGATTGGTCGGAAATCCGGCTTCATGCTCCCTCATCACCTGCTGACGACGGAGCATGAAGCTGGCTTCCCGGCCAATCAGGAAGCCGGGCGCCACGTCATTACACGTCGCCTGGCTTCCTGATTGGCCAGAAAGCCGTCTCCATGCTCCCTCGTCATCTGGCGGCGAGGAAGCATGGAGGCGGCTTCCCTGCTAATCGCAAGCCGGGTGGCGAGTCTTTACATGCCGCCTGGCTTCCTCAATGGGAGATCCGGTTTTCGGTACTCCGGTGAGTACCGAAAAAAAATATCAGTACTCGTACTCGATACCGAAAAACCGGTACCGGTGCATCCCTAATATGAACCCCTACTGCACAGTATGTGTAAGTATGGCTGCTTGTAGTCTCCACCAGGGGTGCATGTGCCATGGCATAACCGAACCATAACTGGGAGACAGTTGTCACCCTTCAGACCAAGGACCTTCATGGCAATATTATTATTATTTTTTTTAAGTTTCTTTTTTTTTAACTTTCAAAGTATTTTTATTAAGTTTTCCATTTTGTGAAGAAACAGAGTAAACAATATTCAGGTAATGTAACATACATGACCTAAATATACTGACATGTACATGTGATCAGCCCGCCACAACATGAAACTCGTGAAGTTACCGGCCCTGTATCCCACATCCCAGGATATCCTATTGCCTTGGGCCCGCCAGAGTTGGTGCACACCTAGCTAAAATTGTGAGGTTCATGAACCAGCAAGGGCCAATCTTTTAGTTTCTTTTTAAATTATATTATTACTTCAAACTTTTAAGTAATTATTTTCTTCCCCTCGGGTTTAAATTGAATTTTAACTTGTCTGTAAATAACTTCTTCTGAGGAAGTTCCGGCCTCAGCATTGGCACCGGGGCTGGCTGTATGCAAATAATGTCACATAAATAACTGTGTTGTGTCTGGCGTATGGTCACACACTCAGAGTGAAACTTTCCGTGGCGGAAGACGA
>NW_017306619.1:501394-503079 GCF_000935625.1 Nanorana parkeri | reverse complement strand
GGGTGGCGGCTGGGGGCGGTGCGGGGGGGTAGCCGCAGACGGGTCAGGGTGCCCATGCTGATCCGTGTCCTCTGCCAGAAGTGCCTAGGGTGTGTGAACATCAGAACTGGACCACGGAGCAATGGAAGACGGTGGCCCGGTCTGATGAATCATGTGGATGGCCGGGTGTGTCACTTACCTGGGGAAGAGATGGCACCAGGATGCACTATGGGAAGAAGACAAGCCGGCGGAGGCAGTGTGATGCTTTGGGCAATGTTCTGCTGGGAGACCTCGGGTCCGGCCATTCATGTGAATGTGACACGTACCACCGACCCCTAAACATCATGACCAAGTCCCCCCCTTCATGGACACGTTATTCCCTGATGGCAGTGGCCTCTTCCAGCAGGATAATGAGCCCTGCCACACTGCAAACATGGTTGAAGAATGGTTTGAGGAACACAACAATGGGTTTGAGGTGATGACTCCGCCTCCAAATTCTCCAGATCTCAAACCAATCGATCATCTGTGGGATGTGCTGGAAACAACAAGTCCGATCCATGGAGGCCGATCACCATGGCAGTGCGCCGAATTCAATGGCACCGCAGCCACGCCCTTCGGCCACAGTGCGATCTCCCGCACCGGAACGCGTGGCACATCAACGCCTACGTTCCGGTCAGACAAAAAAAATAGTGCATGCGGTACTTTTTCCTGACCGCACCGGACCAAAACGCAGGCACTGATGCGCCACGCATTCCGGTGCGGGGGATTGCACTGCGGCCGGAGGGAGTGGCTGCGGTGCCATTGACTTCAATGCACAGCCACGCCCCCCCCCTCAAAACAAAGCGAGCCGGCCGGAATGTGATCCAGCATGCTCCGGCACCAATCGGGAGCTGGCGTGAACTAGTCCCCGCAGCAGAGCTGAAATAAAGACATCCGACTTTCTAGGACACTAGCAAAAAAAAACTGAGGCATGCTGGGGAGGGGGAGGAGTTATCTTGGGCTGGTCTTGTTTGTTTGCCAGTTCTCCTGCAGTAGGCAGTATAACCTGAAGGTGGAAGACTTCCTGTGCCCCTTCATGAACAAGAAGGGAATACATTCGCTTTTGGGGAACTTCGGTCAAGTATTCATTGCTGTCTTTCCCCCTACTGGGGAACTTCCCCCTCATTGTCCGGCCACCAAAGATTTTAAAATTTTCACTGATACAAGAGAACACATCCTCCAAAAGGAGGACACTGTTCCAACTATCCCTTACTGGGGGGAGATTTTCTCTCACTTCCTGTTCTCTTTATAAGACAGGAAGTGAAAGTAGTTTACTTCACCTAGACATGGATGGCAAAAATACTGACCGGGGGGTTTAAATATTTATCGAATCCATTTATATTTCGATATAAAACCACCATCAATGAAAGTATATCCACGTCAAGAGGAGAGCTGAACTCCGGGATGAGCAGATATTGTCCTCATACAAGAGTCATGCGTGTTCCTTGAATCTCGGTGAGCTTTGTGTATTTCTTCCAGATACGTGCAGTAATCCAGCTTCCTGTAATAAAGACCGGTCACTGCTGCGCTCTCTCCTTGTGCAGGGTGACTGGTCTGGTCTCTGCCCCCCCCCCTGTAATAAAGACCGGTCACTTCTGCGCTCTCTCCTTGTGCAGGGTGACTGGTCTTGTCTCTGCCCCCTCCTGTAATAAAGACCGGTCACTGCT
>NW_017306619.1:497764-500979 GCF_000935625.1 Nanorana parkeri | reverse complement strand
CTTGTGCAGGGTGACTGGTCTTGTCTCCGCCCCCCCCTATAATAGAGACCGGTCACTGCTGCTGTGCCGCCCCAATGGGGCATAGAATATGTTATTACATTAATGTTAGTAGATAGTTTTCCCTATACCATTTTCCTATGGCCATTCTATAGTAAGTTATATGCTGCCATCTAGTGGCCTTTTGTGATATTGCACCTGTTTTTCTTGTATTCCTTTCATGTGATGACACATTTCCTCTGTATGTAAGCCCCACCCTTCTTCTTGGTCAGTATTTCCTGTGTCATGGCCACAGCTAACAGGCCACATGTAATAAGGACACATGTACTCTGAATAGTACCGTAGGAAAGGCATCATCTTTTGACCGCATAATACTGAAAACCATCCATCTGCTGTATCCTGTTGTCTGATGTGCAGAATAAAGCAACCTTTGTGGATGAAAGGGTATTAGTGAGTTCAGCTATCTGACAATGAACGTCCTCAGTGATTGAATCTACTTATACAGGCCAGGCATAGAGGTCTCACAAGGGATACATCGCTATCACAACAATCAGAGTCAGAATAGCTGCTCTCCTTGTGCAGGGTGTGTGGTCTTGTCTCCGCCCCCTCCTGTAATAAAGACCGCTCACTCTCAATGTGCACGGTGACTGGTTTTGTCTCTGCCCCCTCCTGTAAGAACAGTCACTGCTGCTCTCTCTCCTTGTGCAGAGTGACTGGTTTCGTCTCTGCCCCCTCCTGTAAGACCGGTCACTGCTGCTCTCTCCTTGTGCAGGATGACTGGACAGGTCTCCACCTCTCCTGTAACCAGTCACTGCTGCTCTCTCTTTCTGTAGGTTGACTGGACTTGTCTCCGCCCCCTTCCTGTAATAGAGACCGGTCACTGCTTCTCTCTCCTTGTGCAGGGTGACTGGTCTCATCTCCGCCCCCTCCTGTATTAAAGACCGCTCACTGCTGCTCTCCACCGCCTCCTGTAGCGTTTCTGCAGGCAGGCTGTAGTGGGTGGAGCCTGCCGAGTCCCTCCCACGGCTCAGCTGATGCTATGTGCAGCTCAGTGATGTCACGGGCTACAAAGGCATTTGGTGCACACACACGATTTCTATCCTTTGTGGCTCCAGAATCTGCCCGGAGTCCAGTTTTAAAGAATGGTCACTACTGACACAACCAGGTTTCAGCTTTCATTCTGATTGGCCACTTTGGGCGGATTTCCTACTTCCGTGCACCCGCTACCGAAATTTCATTGTTTAAAAAGGAGAACTATGGGGTCCGGGCTTTTCCCATAGTCCTCCTTAGGGTAACGGGAGGACACAAACTAGCGTCCTCCCGTCACCCAAAGCTCAGTATATAGAGAGCTGCTACTCGCGGTATACTGAGACGCCGCAGCTGATCCCGACATCGAGATCCACCCAGCTGCGTGAGTGACAGCTGGCTATGCCTATCTAGATGCAGCTGTATCCGCCCCCTCCCCCGTCCTTTAAAGTGACATTAAGGCCCCATTCACACCTATGCGTATTGTAATATGCGTGTCTGTCGCGCGACCGTCACGCGTTTTTTTACCGCGATTTTCGCGCGATTCCAAAGCTACTTGGCAGTATTGGAATATAACATGGGTGCAAAAATGGAAAAAAGGGCCTCAGTCATGAAGGGGTTAATGTCACTTTAAATCTCAAAAAGCAAAAAAAAAAAAAAAGTAACAGACGAGACATTTCCAGAATTGCGCAGAAAATAAATCTGCGCTGCCGTCGGCCAGACACACACAAAGCAGCAGCACGAGGCGCGGTGTGAAATAGATGGAACTTTATTCTAATAGCTTTAATTACAGTGCTTGTTCGTCCAAATGAAAACAAGTTTACAAAAAACAGTTGATTACGATTCGTTTACTGAAAGCAATAAAGATTCCACATCACTAAATGAACCGGCTCGCACAGGTCCCGACGTCTCCACCCAGTTCCAGCGTTTCAGTGTCGATCAGAAGTAAAAAGGAGTTAAAAAAACAAAACAAAAAAAGTTATCAAATGGCAAATCTGAGCCTTGCAGCACGAGGCGTGCCACCGGGAATGATTCCGGACAGGAGAGAAGGGTGGTCTGCGTTCTTCTATGGAATGACTGCACGGGGGGAGGGGAATCGGTTACCGCTGGGTGGAAGTCAAGAACGGATCAGGGACGCGGGTAAGTCGCCCCGCGACATTCACACTGTGGGACAAAGGATTCTGGGAACACAGCCATCCCCCGCTAAAGCTTTAGGCCGTCGCCAAGAGCATAGGACGATGCAACCAGCTGTGGTTCAGGTTTTCACCGGCAGTCACATGGGCGCCAATGGCTGTCCTCCTAAGTCTGCATTGTGAAGCCTCAACCGGGAGGCCGCAAAACTCAACAGCACCAAACACTGAAGAAAAGCCTTGCATGGGTCAAGTGCCCGTCCAGCCGAACCTTTTCCCCCCCCTTCAGCATTGGGTAAAGTAAAGGTGGTGCAGGTTGAGGAGGATCCCCGTCACCATTTTACTACTCTCTGGGAAAGAAAGTTCCTCTCACTTGACAACAGTTTCATGAGATAGAAGCTAAAGAATATCAATAGATTAGGTGACAACTAGAACCAGTGTCGGCTTTGACTTCCTGTCTGCGGAAACCGTCACAGTGACCGTGAGGGAGCAGTAAACATAACCCCTCTGAAATGGTGACATCACTGGATCCTCGGTGCGCCTACGTCACCAACTTGTGGATCGCTTTCAAGCAGTAACCAGGTTTGCCGTCACCATTTGCACCCCTTAAAGCTGAACTCCGGGATAGTCTTCGTGTGGTGCAGCCGGAGCAAAATACAATTCATCACATAATGGGAGTTGTACATGGGAACGGTCAGGATTGCGGGGTCGTTTGGTCAGGCCAGTGGGAGGGGTAGAACCGGGGTTTCCTGGCCTGTCAATCATGGCGACACATCACGGCAGGCTAGACTAGGATGCCTGTACACCATTGTGCTTCGGGGTGTCATCTTTATCCGTGTTCCTCTAGCATGACATCTATAGATCAAGCAAAAGGAATACAAAGATGACACAATGGTGTGCGGGCAAAATCTCTTCTGGATTGTATGCTCCGGTAACATCCATCAGTTCTTCCGGCACCCAATGGATTCTGGGATACATCGGACAGATTAGAGGATATTACTAAGGCTAGAGGAGGAGTCTCCTGGCCTGTCAATACGTCATGGCGGGCAGGACAGTCCAGAG
>NW_017306619.1:496369-497642 GCF_000935625.1 Nanorana parkeri | reverse complement strand
GCAGGATACGACTCACAAAAAAAGAATATAACCTTTCCAAAAAAACCTTAAAGATCCCTCCCGGAGTTCAGCTTTAAAAGGTCTGCCAGTGTAAAGGCCTGAACCCACGATTCTCCTACCAGCACGATCTGCAAAGTCCCAACTACTCTTTGTACAATCCGATTAAAAAAAAACCAAAAAGGGCCGATGTTATTTTTGCAATTTTTGTAACTGAATTTCCAGTGCGATTTACAAAAAAAGAGACCTGCCCACGTCCCGCACACACTTCGCGGCTCCTTCGCTTAGCATTAGACACATTTCTATCTACAGAGTCGTCACTCGAGCACAGACAGAAGCACAGAAGCTGCAAAAACTGCAGACAGATCCGGCGGCGCAGCATTTAAAGCGGACCTGTTCGTCATGCAACGGAATTTAGCAATTACGTTCAACCCCCTAAAATATGAATCTTCTCCCAGCTCCCAATTTTATTTCCCCCCCCATTCATTTCTAAAGCCGTCTCCAAAAAGGTTGACGAGTTTTAAACATCAAAAGAAAAAAAATTTAACGCGTCACCCGTTTGCTGGAAAAAGGACTAACGCACAATTGTCAGCTCGTGAGGTAAACAACTGGCAATAAAGTTTCAATATTCTGGGAAGAAAAAAAAAAAAAAGAACAAAAACAAAATGATAAATTCCGCAGCCTCGATCACACACAAATCTTGCGATTTGACCTGCCCTTCCAGTACTAGACATTGAAAAAACAAAAAGAAATGTTTTGTAATATTGCATAGGAGTACCAGAAACTGCCTCATTGAAAAGAAGAAAAAAAAAGACCCAAAAAAATAAACTATTTACATTAAATAAGACACCGAACTGTGTTCCGGCTCTTCGTTGCCACATGTACAGCAATTGGTGAGATACATACTGCTGAAAAACACAAGTACTGGTTCCAGCACTCAAGACCGCAAAGTTGACCAGTTTGCCACATTAAAGAGAAGCAAATAGGAGGGAGTAAGGAAGGCATGAAGAGGAGATGGGGGTGGGGACAAAAAAAACATAAACCCAGGAAAATAAAATAAAATATATATGATTGGTGGATTTATTTTGTGTTCCGGAGCTGATTGGACAGCCAATCCAGTCCTTCATAGAGACCATCTCCGCTAGTTGCACAAGTTGCCTGGATGTACCAGTTTCTATGGCGGAGGGAATGCAGTCCTAGCTTGTCTGTTATTTCGGCTGCGTTCATGGCGTTCGGCAGATCCTGGAAAAGTCACAGAAAAAGCGGGGAGTTATTT
>NW_017306619.1:490263-496320 GCF_000935625.1 Nanorana parkeri | reverse complement strand
CATCCACTAAAAAAAAAGCAGAGGCTAACAAATCATTTAAGGAGAACTATGAGGTGAGTGATTTCCCCTCATCCTCATAGTTCGAGCCGGCGTGCGACAATGAGACTGTCACAGGTCGGCTCTATAGATTGGGAGGTGAGAGAACACATACCGTTGCTCGCTCACTTCTCCATCATCTCCCTGCAGAGAGCTGTGACTGTCACTCACGGCTCCCTGCAAGGATCCCCCCACACATCCTCCAGCGCTGACTGGAGGAACGGACGGGGGAGGGTACAGCTGGCTCTGCCTCTAGATAGGCAGAGCCAGCTGTCACTCACGCAGCTGGGTGGATCCAGACAGCAATGTCGGGATTCGTCCCGGCTGCGGCGTTCTCAGTATACCGTGAGCTATAGCTTGTACATGTCCTCCCGTACATGTCCTCCCGTGACTCTGAGGAGAACTATGGGGAAAAGCACTGACCCCATAGTTCTCCTTTAAAGAGGAACTTCACCCATGTATTTGAAAACAACAACAAAGACATCTTTAGAAATGTTTAGTGATGACAATCTACAGACAGATAATTCTAGAGAATTGCCGGCTTTGTATTCCTTATTTCTCTTTTCTGCCCCATTCTTCTCACAGTGGACATTTTTATTAATCCATCTCCCTTTACTTCCGGGAACTCGTGTGACCAGGACATGTGACCAGGACATGTGACCAGGACATGTGACCAGGACATGTGACCATGCACATCATCTCAGGGGAGGAAAATGCCTTTCCCTGAAAAATCTCCTGATTACAACCATCTTTGTCTGGAATTGTATTGTTATTGTAATGTCTTCCTTATATTGTAAAGCGCTGCGCACACTGTTGGCGCGATATAAATCCTGTGTAATAATAATAATTTCCCGGAAATGCTCTGCTGATGTAACCTCCCCAGCATGTGACGCTTGGGCACAGATTACATCACTGATGCAGAAGAAAAACAGTAATTGTAAGTAAAAGCAAAATATGAAATCATTTTACGTTCATTAGTAAAACAAACATAAAATTATTTCATATCGGCATGCAGAGCTGTATTCCGATTTGATGTTCAGTTAAAGGGGGTAAAGGTCCGCTTTAAAGCATATGTAGATGTTAAAGTTCGATGATCCGTTTTGTCCCCTTTCCCCTAGAACTGTGGGGGTCAGATCGAGGTAAGTAATCTGCTTGGGGGAAGGGGTGGGGGTTTGGATGGGGTTAGGAGGTAAGTGCACTTTACACCAACATTCCAGCCTTTTCATCAGAGGTTCTTATAAATCTAGAAGAGATTTCTAAAGCGCTTGTTGGTGACGTGAACTGAAGACTGTGCGCAACCATCTTCTTGGCTTCGTCCATGTGGGCGGCAAGCTTCACCGCCGCTCTGAAAAGCGACCCGTGGTGGATCCCTTTCCAAAGGGCAGAATTGCAGTGACTTCCAGGAGGCATACGGGATGGCACCACAGGCCACATCTGTGTGGGGACCTGCATGGGTACACGCCAAATAATGTATTTAGGAGGCTCTAACCCAGGGGCGCCCACAATTTTTCGTCTGGGGATCTACTTTGCAAATGACGAGCTCAATGAGATCTACCAACGAAAAAACACCTGCATTCAGGGGCGTGGCATTGAAGTCAATGGCACCGCAGCCAGGCCCCTCACCCACAGTGCGATCGCCTGCACCCGAAACCCAGGCACATTAGTGCCCGCGTTACGGTCCAGTGCGATCTGCAACCGGACGGGGGTACGGAGCCGCTGTAACAGCAGCATGTGCAGTGAGGAGAAAGAGAGAGCCGTCAGCTGTCAGATCCAAGCCGAGCAGCTCTCTCTCTCTCTCCTCACCGCTCGGCGTGCTGCTAGCGGCTCCATCTCCCGCCGCCGACTGCAGCTTCACTTTTGCACGGATCCCCGCTGCATACAGATGGGGGGAGAGCAGCGGGGATCCAGAGAAGACAGGGCATCGCGATCTACCAGTGATCGCGATCGACCTTATGGGCACCCCTGTTCTAACCCTTCCCCTGCTGCATCTAAGGTGGTCAGGTTACTGTGTGTGTGGCTTCACTTCCGGTCCAACTGACAGAACGGGCGGGGAAATTAAATCTAGATAAGGGACAGACAAAACCTGCAGCCCAGCTTTGGTCACTTACCTGTTTGTTAGCAAACACCAACAATACAGCGTCTCGTAGCTCGTCTTCCGCCAACATCCTCATCAGCTCCTCCCGTGCTTCGTTCACTCGCTCCCGATCATTGCTGTCCACCACGAAGATTAAACCTGCGTATGGACAGAAAATGTAACACATCGCCGCACCAAAAAGGAGGAACAAACTCTACTTTGTGGACAAGAAAATGATTCACACTACACACCATCCATCACAAGTCTGGCTGTACCAACATCGCCTGAGGTTTGTTGCCACACCCCCCTGAAAGCCTAATACAGCTGAATGCAGTTCGGAATAAATGGCTCCGTAATATCAGTCTATTGGGTCTATACACCAGTGGTTCTGGATGTCGGGGCATGAAGATAAGATCTGAATGGCTCCGCCCACTGTCCTGAATCGAGGACTAATCCTTATTTTTGGGATGTGATGGAACGAGACATAGAAATACCTTCGGTGCTGAGAAGACTTTACTGGGCTATTCAATTCTGTCCAGACGACTGAAGTACAATCCTGCAGCTAGAAGGCTTCCCCAGTCTGTGTCTCTCCGAGCATTGAAGCCAAAGCCTGGAAACCAGCAGCTGATCTGTGCCACCCTCCACATCTCTCCAATGATAGTTCTCCTTCCTCCTTAGTACATATGTTCGGTTAGTCCCGATGTTGTGTACTTTGGAGGTAACTCAGACTTTCGGGGGCCACAACTCGGTAACAAATGGATAACCTGAGATTTTAAAGCTTTACTGCAGCCAAAAAGCCAATTTTGTATAGCACAGATCAGGATTATGGCCGCTGTCATGTTCTTATTGTGCACTTCCCTGTTGGGGAGATTTACCATCACTTCCTATAATGACAGAAAATACGTGTAATTCTTCCCCACTCTATACTTAAAAAAAAAAAAAAAATGCATTTCGGCTTTAAAAGGAGAATTATGAAGTGAGTTATTTTCACTCCTCCTCATAGTTCTAGCCGACCTGTGACAATTGAGACTGTCACAGGTCGGCTCAGTAGATCGGGAGGTGAGCGAACACATACCGGCGCTCGCTCACTTCTCGATCCTGTGCCTGCAGAGAGCCATGACAGGGGAGGGACTGGATTCCTCCCTCCCCTGTCCAATCCTCCAGCGCTGACTGGCGGAAAGGACAGGGGAGGGGGCGGGTACAGCTGGATCTGCCTCTAGATAGGCAGAGCCAGCTGTCACTCACGCAGCTGGGCGGATCTAGACAGAATTGTCGGGATCCGTTTCAGCTGCGGTGTCTCAGTATACCGCGAGCTGCAGCTCCCTATATACTGAGCTTAGGGTGACGGGAGGACGCTAGTTTGTGTCCTCCCGTTACCCTTACGAGAACTATGGGGAAAAGCCCTGACCCCATACTTCTCCTTAAACCATTTCTGCCCACCATTTGTAAAACAATTGTACCCCGCATGATGCCCCAGACTGAGCGAACGTTAATCTACCAGCAGAAACTGCTAACCATTAGACTGGGTTGATACAGACCGCTCCGATCTGACAAAATAAGCCTGCAGGTGCCACTGCAGCCTAAAGATAACTGTGTATGTTTAATACTGTTCTCTTCAAATAACATTACAGTATTAAAAAGGAGAACTATGGGGTCAGGGCTTTCCCCATAGTTCTCCTTAGGGTAACGGGAGGACACAAACTAGCGTCCTCCCGTCACCCTAGGCTCAGTATATAGGGAGCTGCTGCTCGCGGTATACTGAGACGCCGCAGCCGGAGCGGATCCCGACGTAGATGACGGGATCCGCCCAGCTGTGTGAGAGGCAGAGCCAGCTGTACCCGCCCCCTCCCCTGTCCGTTCCGCCAGTCAGCGCTGGCGGATCGGAGCTGGGAATCCAGCCCCCTCCCCTGTTACGGCAGAGAGCCGTGACAGGATCGAGAAGTGAGCGAACGCCAGTATGTGTTCGCTCACCTCCCGATCTACTGAGCCGACCTGTGACAGTCTCATTGTCACAGGTCGGCTAGAACTATGAGGGGAGTGAAAAGCACTCCCCTCATAGTTCTCCTTTAAAAAACTACTTCTGTGCATTTGTCAGCCAAAAAGGTGTTGGGAAGCTAAATAATATACCTAAGCTTACCACACACCCGCTTAACACAGAACACATAACAGATTCCTCCATCAACGCTTAAGAGCACTGATCGAGGAATCTCCCGCTGTCTTCATTGTATCCCGACGATGGCCGCTGTCAGAATACCCCAACAGAGCCCGTAGCTCACTTGACTGCTGACTCGATTTGAAGATTTTCCAACTAGCTCCTTCGATCAGTAAATTGATAGGGTGCCGACAGCGGCACTCACTGTGCAAATTTCAGCAGTTTCAACAAGAACCGGCCAAAATTTGCATAGTGCATGGCCAGCTTTATCTTTCCCAGGCGTCCTCACGCAGCACCTATGCAACAGTGACATCTTCCTTACGACCTCAGACAATGCCGAGTAGCCCAAATCTTGCAAGACAATCTTGCAGTGTTGTGCGAAATTTGGGCTGCTCAGCCTTCTCGGATGGCCACGGTGTAGAAGCAGACTGTGCCTGAAACTTAAGCAGCACATCAAACACCTAACTAAAAAGGTATCTGAAGTTATTCTTATATATTGTTTGGAAATGTGCACATGAGGATTTGAAGTCAGGTGATGACAGCATACAGGGCACCTGGTAGAGGACCCCATACTTTAGTGACATGGAACCACACCAGTCTAGGACCACCATTGTAAGGCCAGGTTCAAACTTGCGCGATCCGTGACCGTGCGGCAATCATGCACGAAACCGCACGGATTGCCATGCGGTCAGAGTCGCGCACCACCATTGATCGCGCTGCCATTCTTCTCTAATGGCACCGCAGTCGCGCTGTTTACCAACGCGATTCCACCCGTCCAATCAAACAAGACCGAGGCTAAAAAAGCTGTGCATGGCAAAAGGTACATGTACCTTTTTTCCCTGTGATTGCCACACGGATGTAACCCCATAAAAATCAGTGGGGCGACTGCACACGATCGCGCGGGTCCCGGATCGCCTAGGTCTGCACCAGGCTTGAGAGTCGGATGAATAACTCTCAGAAGAGGCTTCACATTCATAAAGTTAGATATTCAAAACAAACAAGAAAACATTTATCTGGAGCCCTGTAAACTAAACTGTCCTGGGATGTGAAGATGCAGAGTCACCGGTACGACTAACAATTTACAGTCTCCGCAGAGGAAATGTAAACCCTTCGGTGTCACTTACCTTGTGTGTTCTGGAAGTAGTGACGCCACAGAGGCCTAATCTTATCTTGGCCACCCACATCCCACACCGTGAAACTGATGTTCTTATATTCTACTGTCTCAACATTAAAACCTGAGGAAGACAAAGCGTAGAGTCGGTATAAATGTACACACACAACAAGAGGTCATCCGTGCGCTCCGTGTCCGCTCTCACCTATTGTGGGGATGGTCGTCACAATTTCTCCTAGCTTCAGCTTGTATAGAATAGTGGTTTTACCAGCAGCATCCAACCCCACCATCAGGATACGCATCTCTTTCTTGCCGAAAAGGCCCTTGAAGAGGTTGGCAAACATATTCCCCATGATGGAAATGTGAAGGTTTCAGGAATGGCAAAAAAAAAAAACCCTAAAAAAACAAAAGACAAGGTAAGTAGCTGTCCAGTGCTCAGGTCACATCACGCTCCCTTCTTCACCACCCTCCATTTACAATTGTTTTTTTTTCCTCCAGAGAATACAAGGCATGCTGTGATTGGAGGAGGAGAGATGTCATCACATTCCCATCCCCTCCTGCTAAATCAGGGGTGGGGAACCTTTTTTCTGGATATTTAGATTATTCGTGGGCCGTGCAAAATCATCAACTTAAAAATTAGGAGGCTTTGTTTGGTCAAACATTTGTTTCACTCTACCCTAATGT
>NW_017306619.1:485265-490207 GCF_000935625.1 Nanorana parkeri | reverse complement strand
CACGTCCAGTACCCCTCAGTAACAAACCCAACCGCTCCTGTTCTCTCCATCAGCAACTCCTGCAGCTTCTGTGTAAAGATCCCTAAAATCACATCACCCCCTCCTGTGTTCAGCTCCTCAGACCATCTCACTCCCGCCGTCTATGTGCAGCTCAGACCATGTCACCCGTCTCCCCACACCGCTTATCGCTCTTCTGCCGTCTGGATTGTACCAAGTTGGTAAGTTACCACTAATAACTAAATGCCATCTCCTCATCCAGCTCTTCACCCGCATCAGTGCTGCGGTGGTCTACAGACTTCAGGAGGGGAAGTACGGCTCGTATGTGTCCTAGTGCGCTGCAAGCGGGGAGGCCCGTATGCGTCCTAGTGCGCTGCAAGCAGGGGGGGCCGGCCAAATGCGTCCTAGTGCTCTGCAAGCGGGGAAGGGCTGGCCGAATATGTCCTATTGCGCTGCAAGCGGGGAAGGGCGGGCCGAATATGTCCTAGTGCGGTGCAAGCGGGGAGGGGCGGGCCGAATGTGTCCTATTGCGCTGCAAGCTGGGTGGCCCGTATGTGTCCTAGTGCGCTGCAAGCGGGGAGGGCCAAATGTGTCCTAGTGCACAGAAGGCCGGGCCAAATGTGTCCTAGTGTGCTGCAAGCGGGGAGGGGTGGGCCAAATGTATCGGACGCTGCAAGCGGGGAGGGCCAAATGTGTCCTAGTGCGCTTTAGGCCGGGAGGGGCGGGCCAAATGTGTCCTAGTGCGTTGCAAGCGGGGAGGGGCGAGCCAAATGTAACGGACGCTGCAAGCGGGGAGGAGTGGATCACCCCTTCCAGTCCACAGCATTACACTAGCAATGCGGTGGGGAGCCGACTCACAATCTACCAGCGTTAGCTTGGTGTACGGTTGGTAGATTGCGATCTACCTAATGGGCACCCCCGCCGTAATTCATTGAATTTCTAGTCCCGCCTGTGGTCGCCTTGGCAGGGCCAGTCATACCCCACCCCTGTCGTAAATATACCATTGAAAAGGTTTTGTTATATTTGATCAATGAGTGCAAAATAAAATACACAAAAGTCTCAAGAGCTGACAAGTGGTGTCTCCAGATCTCAGTGGATTCTGCAGTCCTGTCCTAGGGTGACAACACTGCTCCTCAGTGAGTGTTGTCACCCTAGGACAGAAGCATGTCATTGTAGGATCCTTAGGTGGACATAAAGGTTGACAGACTTTTGTTCTAAGGTTTAGAAATACTTTAGGGCAACACCGGGCTTCCTGCCTATAATTAGGTTTACGGCCCTCAACACCAAGATAGTTTTGGTAACACAAGCTTCTTTTTGTAGGCCTAAGGACACATTCACACCAAATCCAGATCATCTCCAGACCCAAAATGCATCCTAATGTATCCCTGTGCCATTTCTGGCCTCTGTTTACATGGTGTCTGGTTTGGAATGCACTGGAACGTCGGGCAGGTACAAACCATTTTCCGGACCAGTTCTGGTGCGGAAAATGTGGTGAACCTGCCCTAAAAGGAACAGTCCACCAGTAACATCAATACCGGGTTCACAAAGATAAAATCAATTGCCTGAGCCAGCTCTAACAATCCTAAATTCCAAGCTGGAACTTTGCACCCCTCTTTAGACGACAACATTCAGGCCTTGGAACCGGCCGCTAGGCATTGAGTACTTCCAGAAGGCCGAGACACAGCAACAAGGGATGGTAGCTTCCCAGTTCTAGGCCAATCATTTAGGCCTTGTTCACACCAAGAGCGTTCCAGGAGCAGAGCAGAGCAGTCACAGACCGGATCAAAACTGCGTCCAATGTATTCCAATGGTATTTTGGGCTCTAGTTCACACCGCAGCGTTCAGTTCCAGAGCATGTAAAAAAAACTGCAGTAAGCCCTCTTTTACCTGCTCTGGAACGCATGCAAACGCCCTGGAACGCACTAAAAGCCCATTCTAAACTAAAAACAAAAAAAAGGGCCGGAACGCATCAAAAACGCATCACATCCCACTGAACTGCGTGTGCAGAAACTCATGCAGATCTGGTCTGCATTTGGTGTGAACCAGGCCTTACGCAATCTGGTTACCTCGCTTCCAAAATCTGTACACTATTCATAATGGACGTCCCTTAACACTCGTTCACACCTGAACGTTTTGTAGCGCGTTCTACGCCTGACGAACGCTCTACAAAACGCTCAAACATGAAAATCCCATTGTATTCAATGGGTCTGGTTCACACCTTGCCGTATTTCAAGCCCGTCCCTAACGCGCTACAAAACGGCCCACGCCTGAAAAGCTACATGTACTACTTTGGGCCGTTTTTGTTGGCGTTTCCATTGGGATACAGCCAAGTAGCCCTCGGAAACACGCGTTTGGCACGCAATTTTTTTACCGCGAATTGCGGTAAAAAAAACACGCGACAAACACGCATATGCAATACGCCTAGGTGTGAACCAGGCCTTACATCTGGGTGCAGCCTACCATTGCAAAAGACCTAGAACCGCACACGTTGCCTCAAACTGTCCAACACAGCGCAGGGCAGGAGATCCGGACACCGCGTGTGCATCATACAGAAACCAGACCTAGAATGATCTGCGATGGGCCGTCGATGGGAAGAAGCGCCCTTTGTTCTCTCCCAGCGCTAATGACATATTACAAGGAATCTGGAACTTCAATTAGCCGGAGACGTGTACATTTCGGAGGCGCCAGAAACAAAAAGGACTCTGCTAGAAATCGGTCAGCCCAACTATATCCATGTACCCTACGGAGCACAGGCAGGGGGGAGGATGGGACTGGAGATGGGCCCACGACATAGGAAGGAAGATCTGGGGTGGGAAATGGCTGCCGGGTAAACACCCCAAAAAATACGGTAAAGGGTTTCAGAAAGCAGCTTCGCTATGGAGGACAATTACAGCTGCACCCCAAATATAACACGTACAATTGCTCCAGCTCGGCCTAATACAAGTACACATATGCTGCACCTGATCGGCCCGCGGGGATCCTGTAAGGCACAGTGGTAGATGGAGCTACAACAGTGCTGGCTGCGACCTCCCGGGCCCTGTATGGCATTGTGCTGAGTGGCCCCACCACTGCGCTGAAAACACAGGAAGGGTCACACACTTGGCACAGAAGCCATTCAGAGAACACCTAGCATGTTTATCAATGGATGCCAGCTGTTCTCTGATTGGGCAAAGGGTAGTGACATCACAATCTGCTCCTCTCGTCCAATCAGAGAACACCTTATATTAATTTATAAAAAATACTAGGCCTTTCCTGAATGGCCGCTGCGCCAAGCAAGTGACCCCGTGTTCTCAGAGTGCGGTACCAGGACCCAGAGGATCGCAGCCAGCACTGTAGTAGCTCCGGCTTCACAGGACCCCCATGGGGCCGATCAGGTAGAACATACATACTTCTACTGGGCCGTGCGGGACCAATGCATTAGACGTACACCCGGAGTTCTGCTTTAACGTTTCAGTAACTGGTCACTTATATTTTACCTGAGTTACATCGTGGGCTTCTTTCTGGAAGTAAACTGAGGGACCGGCTCCTCCCAAAATCACAGACAAGCTGCATTACCTAATGAGGGTAAAGATGGCGCTCAGCCCATGTGGACAAAAAAAATTGTGTGTCTTACTGCACTCCTTACCGGATCTCCTGGGAGATAATGTCTGTAATAGGGTGCTCGTAGTGACCACGGTGGCATTAGTCTACGTAGGCTCAGCCCCTGGGAATGGGGGGCCACCTCAAGCCTACGAAGGCTCAGCCCCTGGGAATGGGGGGTCACCTCTAGTCTGTGAAGGCTCAGCCCGTGTGAATGGGGGGCCACCGCTAGTCTACGTAGGCTCAGCCCCTGGGAATGGGGGGCCACCTCAAGCCTACGAAGGCTCAGCCCCTGGGAATGGGGGGTCACCTCTAGTCTGTGAAGGCTCAGCCCGTGTGAATGGGGGGCCACCGCTAGTCTACGTAGGCTCAGCCCCTGGGAATGGGGGGCCACCTCTAGCCTACAAAGGCTCAGCCCATGGGAATGGGGGGCCGGCCACCTCTAGCCTACGAAGGCTCAGCCCATGGGAATAGGGGGCCACCTCTAGCCTACAAAGGCTCAGCCCAGCACCAATAAAAGGTAAACAGCGGAGGGACCACGGCTGTCATACTGAATGATAGGAGCACCCCACAGGCTGGAATCGACATACTTATAACGCCTGGGGTGGGGGAAGAGGAGTTGGTTAGTTTAGGGTATTTATGGTGCTAGGACTTGTATTTTTAATTAACTTCTATGATGCAAGCTCCTACAGATGCAAGCTCCTACAGGGGAGTCACATGACAGAAGCAATCGATAATACAAAATCACCGGCACTCCATAAAGCGTACAGACCTTGGGATGAGAGGTTGGTGACAACACGGGTGGCGCCATGTCAGATACGGTCCATAATAGAAGTCACCTCCATGATGTGTGCAAGAAGTCACTAACGACAATTTCAGAAAAAGTGTGTTACTTCTTCCACATATCATCGAGCGCGGGTGACTTCTATTATGGACATGACTGACGCAGTCATGTGACTAACGCTCTGTCGGACCACCCGGTGACCTCTGACCCTCTCCTACAACATCAATCATATGGCCCAATCACCTGCGGAGAAGAAAATGCTGCAGGAATTTCATATCACCATCCGGCACCGCCAAGAAGTCCAACAAAGCCCCTCAACTAAAGAATGGGAAGAGATCGCATCAGCCCAACGCAGCGCTCTGACTGAATGACCCAATCACCGGCCTAGGAACACTCGGGGTGGAGGCGGGCTTTATTCCAAAACAGAACATGGAGGAAATTCAGGAGGCATTGTAACCAGACATCTGATTTGGGTCTCACTGCGCCCAATATGCAACAGAGTTCTCACCTCAAAGCGGACCTTGCACCTACAAAGCAAGGTCTGCTTTTTTTTTTTTAATCACTTTCCCCTCCCCCCAATCA
>NW_017306619.1:484349-485205 GCF_000935625.1 Nanorana parkeri | reverse complement strand
TGCCGATAGGACAGAGAGATGATCCCATCAGGCTACTGCTTCCCCTTTCACTGTCCAATCACAGGCTGGGGGGGGAGAGAGAGACCTGCTGGAGAGAAAAATCAGGGTCTCCTCTCCTGCCAGACAGGGCTGTGCTGTGCAAATCTAAGGACCTGTTCACATGACGTCCGTTTTCTGTGCTGACCCGATCTGTACGCTCCTGCACTAAAAATGCATCCCAATGTATCCCTATGTGTTTTATGGGCTCCAGTTCTCACGTGCGCAGTCCGTTCAGGTTACCACAGAAAAATACTGCATGTCACATTTTGTACGGTCAGGAAACGCATCATAAACGCACGGCACTGCAGCTAACATACTGACAGCCCCACTCCAGAAAATGTTTTATTTTAACGGAACACATCAAAAACGCGGCAAAACACATAGCACCGCGTCTGCAGATCCGCACCTGAAACTCATGTGAACAGGCCCTTAATACTGGATGGACAGGAGTTCTAATCCTAAACTGGGTCCAGTATTTCATCTCTGCGTTTAGCGTCACCCGGAGTCCAGCAAGGGGCCGCTCCGTCCACGCTCAGAGCAGACCCACTGACAGAAAACATTCAGAACCAAGAGCACTAAACACCCAACAAACATGGCGGCCATCGGACACCCAGCGTCAGATCATTTCCCCCCGGGACTCGCAGCCCGGAGCCGGACATTATGGTGACCCAGTCCGAGAACATTTTCAAGTTTTTCTGGAAAAACAGGAAATGGTGAGAGGAAGAAAAAAGGAGACACACACCAGGGGGGCGGCCCCCCTCACACACACACCGGGGGGGCGGCCCCCCTCACACACACACCGGGGGGGCGGCCCCCC
>NW_017306619.1:481369-484286 GCF_000935625.1 Nanorana parkeri | reverse complement strand
ATACTCTGTGTCCGGAAGCTTTATAAGACAGATGGCAATATCCGACCAATGTCAGCTATCCGGGGTCACCACCTGCTACCTGGACTGAGATGCCGGCTCAGGGCCCATTCACACCATCTCCAGACCAGACCGTTCCCCAAAATGCATCCTAATGTATCCCTATGCTATTTCTGGCCTCTGTTCACACCAGTCCAGACCAGACCAGAAAGATACAGCGCGTCTCATTTTGTCTGGTCTGCACCTGTAAGACAATTTTAAGCTAAAATAAAACCCACTTTCCGAATGCGGCAAAAATCGCAGTAAAACGCAATGCGCTGCATTCCAGATCTGGTCCAGAAAATTGTGTGAACCTACCCTCAGAGATGACATGATCAAGTCCTGCTCTGTGCAGTTCTTGGCAGACAATTGTCTAACACAGATCAGCCCCCTGCTGCTGCCTCTCACCTTGTGACTGGGTAGAAGTTACAATGTTGCAGATTGATGATCACTGGGGGAGGGGAAACTGAGGAAATGCTTTCTCCTGCCTTTAGATCCAGGTCCCCCTTCCATGCAGTGTGCGGCCTCCGGACGGGACCCGGAACATGGAGGTCGGGGAAATCTGAGAAAGACCCTCAACCTATCTCCTCAGCGTCCCGGGCCTCCATCCCCTCACCAGGCCTCTGTGTCCCCGGGGTGTCTCCTCTTCCTTTACTTACCCCAGCGTGTCCTCGGCCTCCTTTCCCTGGGTGCCCCGGCCTCCCTTCACCCGGCTTGTGTCTCCCATCACCTTCCTCGGTGTGTCCCTTACCTCAACCTTTTTAGGGTGTCACCTGCTTTAACCCACCCCTGTCGGAGTGTCCCCGGTCCCCCTCACCTGTCTCTGTGTGTCCCGGCCGGTCCCCCTGGCGCGGCTTTCCTCTGAGGCGTTGGTTAGTCCGGCACAAGATGGCGGATCCCGGCGGCCACGTCACTGGCAGAGAGAGCGCGCTGCGTAAAGTCCGTGCGTCACTGACATGGCGGCCGGAAGTTGGAGGTTCTGGGGCCTTGGAAGGGGCGGGGCTTCAGGGTGACTGACAGAAGCTGGGATAGCGAGGAAGCCATGGTAACTGGAGGGGGCGGGGCTCATGGGTGACAGACAGGAGATTTGACAAGAGGGAATCCTGGTAACCGTAGGGGGCGGGGATTCTGAGTGACTGACAGGAACAAGGACCGCGAGGAAGTAGTCATAGCAACCCGAGGAGGCGGGAAGAGTAACGCTGCATTTAGCACAACGGTACTAGAGTATGAGGAGCCAGATAATATACAATGTGTATACCCGATTTCTCCTCACTTCCTGTCCTGCGGAAAACGTTTTACCAGACAGGAAGCGAGGATAAATCTCAGAGTGATTGGCAGATAAAAAGGAGGGGCCTTCTAGTGATTGACAGAGAAGGGGAGGGGTTTGATAGTGATTGACAGAGAAGAAATGGGGCTTGCTAGCAATTGACAGAGAAGGGGAGGGGTTTGTTAGTGATTGACAGAGAGAAGAGGGGTTTTTATTTATTGGCAGAGCAGGGGATGCTAGTGATTGATAGAGGAGAGGAGGGGTTTGATAGTGATTGGGAGAGAAGAGGAGGGGTTTGATAGTGATTGGGAGAGAAGAGGAGGGGTTTGATAGTGATTGGGAGAGAAGAGGAGGGGGCTTGATAGTGATTGGGAGAGAAGAGGAGGGGCTTGATAGTGCTTGGGAGAGAAGAGGAGGGGCTTGATAGTGATTGGGAGAGAAGAGGAGGGGCTTGAGAGCTACTGACAGAGAGGAGAGTGGCTAGCTACTGACAGAGAGGAGAGTGGTTATTAGTGATTAGCAGAAAAAGAGGAGGGGCTTGCTAGTAATTGACAGAGAAAGGGAAGGGCTTGTTAGTGGTTGTCAGGGGCTGGGGATGGCCATAGCAACCAATCAGGTTTTTTTTTTTCCCAGCTGCATGTTGGAGTTGGAGGAACGATCTGATTGGCTGCACTTGGCAATCCTGCCCACAGGAGCGCTGATTGGGTGACATTTAGGTTTCTGCACTGTGGGGGCCGCGACACACTAGTGCCACTTCCAAATCTCATCATCCCCGGGTAGGTGTAATAGGGCGCACATAGTAATAGTCAATACGCCGCTCTTTCACTGGCCTCAGCGAGTCCTACTCATCCTTCTCTCCCCCCAAAAAATAAATAAATATATCACTTTTGGGGGGTTTACGTAATCTTCAGGCCTAAGCTGCGGTGACCGGGTCACTTTAAAATCAACCAACTGCTTTCACCATCAGCGGCAGCTCCGCGTTTCTCCAATGACTGATTCCCGTATGAGAATAAACATGTGAATGTGGAGGTGAATCCTGCGAGCGGCCACCTCTGCGGTCCGGTGCGATCGAAATGCTGCAAGCACTATTTTGATCGCGCCGCACCGGACTTCAGGCACAATGTGCCTTGCGATCCGGTGCGGACGATCGCATCGCGGCCGGAGGGGTGCCCAGCTACCCATGAGCTTGCAAATCACCCCTGACAACGACCAGAATTGATTATCAAAGATCCGCCTCCCATAGACTTCAAAGTCCGAACCCGGGCACATTCGCTCAGCCCTAGTGGCTGAACGAGAACCTTCCCGGCAGGATCACCATTGATAATTTTTAAGAAAAAGCTGCGGGACTTTTTTTAAAATGACATCACCGCGCTAAAGTACGGAGGAGATTTTTTTTGAACGTTAAGGGCGACTCCGTATCGAGCCGGAGGACACAGGTGACGTCCTTTGCGTTGCGCGACGGTCCGTGTTTGGTGCCCATGTCGAAGGGACGGGGGGTCCGGTATCCTGCGGGCATCTAAACGCATAGCCGGGTACATTGCTGATAGCATTCAATGACATTGTAGGGTGAATGTGCCCCCCCCCCCCCCCCCCCCCCCCGCCCGCCGCGCGCCC
>NW_017306619.1:476171-481042 GCF_000935625.1 Nanorana parkeri | reverse complement strand
CGCCTAAGGGCGCTGCCAAGAGCCGTAGATGCCACCCCCCCCCCAAAAAAAAAATCTCATAGAAGCTTCAACAGTTGTCATTAATCTGCTCACATCTGCAGCTTTCATTAAAATCATCCCCGGTGATCGTGCCATGAATGTCCTTGTTCAGGCACTTCCTGTTATAAGGTGACAACTGTCTCTGAATCGAGTTAAGAGAGGCGCCCCCTGGTGGAGTCTATGAGCAGCCACGCCGACAAACATTGATGAGGCCACCGTTGTTCGCTGTTCAGGGCAATGATGTGCAACCGGCGCTGGAGCGAGCGCAGGGAGACCACAGTGATGATTGACCCGGCCGGGGATTACGGGGGTAAATGTGTCGTAAAGTAATCACCGCTCCGAGCTCGCTCCCGGGATGGACTACAATCTGACCACTAACTAGGGATGCACCGATATCATTTTTTTGGTATCATTATTATTATTATTATACAGGATTTATATGGCGCCAACAGTCTGCGCAGCGCTTTACAATATAAGGTATTGGGGCATTTGGGTGAGTATGAGTACTCACCCAAATACTCACTGATTTTCTATTCCGCTCGGTACCATGGAAGTACAAAGCAGAATAGCTCGGCGGCATTGGGCTATTGACTCAGCGTCGTTCGGCCCCTGTGAGAATAGGCGCCGGACGGCAGCGAATAGCCTTCCCGGGCCTGCCGGAGGTTCGGCTCAGCCGATCCAGGAGTTGGACCGGCTGAGTCAAACTCCTTCTTCACTTCGGCTCAGTCGAACATGCTGAGCACGTTCGGTTGAACCGCAGCCAGCCGAAAGCCTCCAGCAGCTTCGTGAATGACCCTTTTAGTTTCAAACGGATCCGGATTTTCCTTAAATGAGCATTCGCATTTGTTCGCATTCGGAAATTCGGACTTGGATGCGCGACAAACCCGCACAGAAACGCCATTCGCCTTCGCGTGTGTAGGAAGCAGCTTATGTTCGGGGCGCAGTGTGTAGTTTGAGATACATAATGCATGTAGGATATGAGGATAAGTTACATGCGTCTCGGTTGTGTATGTATCTAGAGATGGTCTTTAAATTCTAATTAAATGCGATTATTTGTGCAGCAGATGGGGGGTTTTTTTTAGGTTTCATTTTAAGAAGTTAATTTAGTCTCCAGACAGCTGCTGTTATCATGGAGGAGAGCGGCGAAGTCTGACCCCCGACGTCCTGCGGACAAAGAGCGCACAGTGCTCCTGTGATTTCTGCCAACAAGAAGCTTTATGAAGTCCTCCGGACCAGGGAGGGATGGAGGGTCAGGTGCTGCGGACCAGTCACCTGGAGGGCGGCGGAGCCGCAGGCATCTTCAGCCACGTGGATGTTATAGGTGAAAAAAAAAGGGGGGCTGATGGGCCGCGAATACATTTTTAGGTTGTAAGAAAAGCTAAGCGAGCAGCCAAATATACTATATTGCCAAAAGTATTGGGCCCCTCCCCCTCCAAATCATGTGATTCAGGTGTTCCGTGACATTTCCTGGCTACTAAATATTCCCGGTCGCCTGTTACTGGGATTATAACAAAGTGGAAGCAACTGGGAACAACAGCAACTCAGCCAGGAAGTGGTCGGCCACGTCACATGACAGAGCGGGGTCAGCGCATGCTTAAGCGCACAGTGCGCAGAAGTCGCCAACTGTCTGCAGAGTCAATAGCTACAGACCTCCAAACTCCATGCGGCCTTCAGATTGGCGCAACAACAGTGCGTAGAGAGCTTCATGGAATGGGTTTCCATGGCCGAGCAGCTGCATCCAAGCCGCACATCACCAAGTGCAATGCAAAGCGTGGGATGCCGTGGTGTAAAGCACGCCGCCACTGGACTCTAGAGAAGTGGAGACGTGTTCTCTGGAGTGACCAATCACGCTTCTCTGTCTGGCAATCCGATGGGCGTGTCTGGGTTTGGCGGTTGCCAGGAGAACGGTACTTGCCTGACTGCATTGTGCCAAGTGTAAAGTTTGGTGGAGGGGGGATTATGGGGAGAGGGGGGGTTGTTTTTAGGGGGTTGGGTTTGGCCCCTTAGTTCCAGTGAAGGGAACTCTTAAGGAATCAGCACACCAAGACATTTTGGACAATTTCATGCTCCCAACTTTGTGGGAGGAGTTTGGGGACAGCCCCTTCCTGTTCCAACATGACTGCGTACCAGTGCACAAAGCAAGGTCCATAAAGACATGGATGGGGGAGTTTGGGGTGGAGGAACGTGACTGGCCGCACAGAGTCCTGACCTCAACCCCATAGAACACCTTTGGGATGAATTATAACGGAGACTGCGAGCCCCTCCCCCAACATCAGTACCTGACCTCACAAATGGTCCAACATTCCCATAGACACCCTCCTAAACCTTGTGGACGCCTTCCCAGAAGAGTTGAAGCTGTTAAAGCTGACAAGGGCGGAGCCAACCCAATACTGAACCCTACGGACTAAGACTGGGATGCCATTAGAGTTCATGTGCGTGTAAAGGCGTCCCAATACTTCTGGCAATATAGTGTATCTGCATTTCACCCAAAATGCTTCACCACTCCCCACATGTAACGTAGCTGCCAGCAGTATAGGGCACCCTAACGCATGTACTTGCTAAAACAATCTGCACGTGAGTTAAATCTAATATATTCGAGTTGGGATATAACTCCAGTTTACGTTTTCTATTTCAAAGCAGCCGCAGCCTGAGTAGAGAAGCCTGTCCCCTGCCAGCATGCTGCAGAGATGGGGCCTTGCTCTCTATGTGGAAGCAGTGGTCTTCCTGCAGAGGTCCAACACGACCCCTGTTCAGCAAATCTGAGCTATACCTCTGACTTTGTGCTGGACCTCTGCAGAGAGACCACTGCTGCCATACAAAGAGCAAGGGTCCTTCTCCCCGCAGCATACTGGAAAAGGACGGGCCTTTCTACTTCGCTGGAATGGATTTCGGCTTCAATGTAGCTGCCAGTCCAATATACAGCCACCTTATTGTTTTTTAAGAAAGCTTCTTATTAAGATGCTGTCCTTGAGCTTCAGTCAGTGACTTTGCCTAGGCTGAGATGATGTCATCAGTATGCTACAGGCAGGAGAAAGCATTTCCTCAGTCCCCCCCCCCCGCCCCCAGTGATCAGACTGCTGCCGGCAGGAGGAAGCCCCTCCCCCAGTGATCAGTCTGCTGCAGGCAGGAAGATTAAGGGGGCCCGGACAGGAGGAAGAGGGCCCCATTAATCAATGAGGCGCTGACTTTGCCTCAGACCAACTCTCCGCAGCTCCCTCCCGTGGTGGTGGGGGCTCTCATGGTTTCTTGCACCGGGACCCTGAGGTTTCTAGTTACGCCTCCGGTGACAGGTAGTGAATACCTGGAAGTGTTACACTGAGAACATTACTGAGCATGCTGCACAAAACATTTTAAAAAAAAATCCGATGACAGGTCCACTTTAATGCAAGTTATATACAGTTTATATCATTTATGTACAACCCTTCCCTTCTCCGAATTCCACCTTTCATTCCCCAACTCTCATTCTCCTCCACATGTGTGAATTCGATTGGACGATTCAGAAAGTTCTAGTCGACATTTTAGGAATTCGGGAAATTTCAGAAAAACACAACGCTGACACCCGCGTCACCGACAGAACTGAACTTTTGACTGCGTGTGTCAGATCTGGGGAGAGCTTAGCACAGAGCTATTAATCAGACTCGGTGGCTCAGGAATAGGTGCGTGACTCTGACACGGATCAAACAGCTTCATCCTCTTGATGATGGCGCCGCGGGGGCCCCGTTCTCACCTGAATAATCCGGGTGAAATCTAATGACTTTTATCAGACTCAGGAAAGTGTTCAGATTTCATTTCAGAACAATTGAGTAAGTTTTCTACACGGCTCAACGTGAGCAAATGGTGTCTGAGATTGGCAATGACTTCCTTCCTTCCAGGAAGAAATAGTTGCCGGACTCTTGGGTCACATGTATATGTTTGCGCACACAACTACTGCAAACACTGATCCTATAAGGTCCCATTCACACTAAGCGACACTCACCTCAAGCGGACTAGCGCGACGGTTCGGGCGTCGTTCCAGCGACGATCGTGCGACCTTCGCCGTCGGGCTGCATTAGAAAGAAAGGAAATTTGCGCGACATCAAGGGGGAAAAATGGTCCTGCAGGCGCGACTTGCGACCACGACGGGCGACATGGAGCTGTACATTAAGACCGCTCCCTTGAAAACCATTGGCCGGCGACTTCTCGCGATATCGCGCGGCAAAATAATCGGCAAAAATCGCGGAATTTTCCGCTCAGCGTGAATGGGGCCTCAGGCTGATCATATAGCGATGTCCATCGTGTATGGTGTTTGGTGGGTAGCATTGACCCTCACAGAATCTTGATGGCCTCTCCTACCTTTCTAATGGTGGCCTGCACTATATCTTTTTTTTAAAGGTCCGTGATGCGCGCATCGAAGACGAACTTCATCCCTGTGAACGCAAAAAGTGAATTGTGAAATCACCACACACTAAAAAAAAAAGTGCACGAGGGTGCGTTGGTCCTCCTCTGATGAGGAAGGGCCTCGATTTCCTGACAACCCCCCCCCCCCGTGAGCAAGGCTCCTGACAGGGGCAAGAACGACTTAGGTCCACCTACCCGAAGGTTGGAGGACCCCTCTCCTCATGGACCTGCCGAAACAGGTCCACCGAGTTTCCCAAGCGGGAGGAGACAGGGGAACCCATGTCAGGGCCACAGAATCTCCTCCCCGACATCGGGAATGGGCCCCGAAGTTACCGGCACCCTCTGTCTTCTGTGAAGTCAAAAACAGTGGCAAACGTGCAAAAAATAGTGTATACATATATACACTGAGTGGCCGGATTATTATATACACTGAGTGGCCGGATTATTATATACAC
>NW_017306619.1:464788-476048 GCF_000935625.1 Nanorana parkeri | reverse complement strand
ATATACACTGAGTGGCCAGATTATTATGACCACCTGACGTTTGTAGGCAAATTAGCTATAATTTGGCGCTGAAGTTGCTAGAGGGCCAGACCATTATAAATAGGGAAGCGGGTTGGTTACCACGACAGTAGAAGTGATTTGTTTCTGAAGATTCGGGGAAACAACGCGATGTAACAGCCTTGGAACGCGGGATGATTGTTGGTGCTCGGAGCCATGGAGCGAGTATCAGCAAAACAGCAGAATTCGTTAAATGTTCAGGAGCAGCTCATTGTTAAAGTGTTTAAAGACCGGACTGTCAGCCGAAAATCTGGGTCTGAACGTGCGTATCAGGCAGAAGCAAACAATCTCCTAGGGCTTAGGAGAAATCTAACCAACACCGGATAACATAAAGCTCAGGCTGGCTACAACCTACCTGCAAGCACCAAGTGTAGACTTGGGACACTCCAGCTATATATCACTGGAAATTATTTTCTAAGCAGCAATGTGGTACCTTGCACTCTGGCTGATGTAGTCCTGTACATGCGCACAAAGATCGATGCTTCTGCAGTACAATACCCCTTCACCTATGCTTCACGGAGGCTTTTTTTGTAACAACTAAACCTAATAAAATGTTCAGTTGTTGTAAAAATAATAAAAGGCCCTGACTACAAAGTATACAAAGTACTTGCCTCCTCTCCAGTGCTGTCCCCAGAAGGCTCACCACTCCATGGTTCACCCTCAGTTCTTCTCAATGGTTGTATGGGTTAGGGGTTGCATGGACAGGGAGTCCTGCACTTACATTATGATGCTGCAGGGACGCTGTTATGTCGCTCTACAATACATCAATGGGGACCCTGCCAGGGAGAGTGAGGGGTGCATCAACAGAGCACCCTGCACTTACAATATGATGTTGTAGGGACGCTGTTATGTTGCTTTTTACATCAGTGGGGACCCTGCCGCGGAGAGTGGGGGTGCATCAACAGGGTGCCCTGCACTTACAGTATGATGCTGCAGGGACATTGTTTTTGCTCTCTACATCTACCCATAGCTGGAGAGGAGAATGAGGACCCAACATGCTAATTGAGAAGACATCTGAAAAACTTTATTAATACACAACATTTTCAATAAAAAACAGGAGATGCCACAAGGGGGAAAAGCTGGAGGACTGGAGGTGTAGCTGAGGGGCTGGGAATGAGCTTAAATGTTTTTTTTAGGGCCCACTTACACTTGCACTAAGGCAGCTCCATGATAATTTCTACAACATTACACACCACAGTACACGGTAAATGCTCTGTGGTGTGTTCGGCACTACTGTACAATGCATTACCGTGCCATTAACATTGAATGACAGAGTGCATAGGGCATGCGCATTGCCCTGTGTTGTGAAAACACAACGTGTTTTTGGCGTTCATTATCACAGCATGCAAGTGTCAATGGGCCCTTACAAGCTTTCTACAGACAAGTGAAAGGGAGTAGCGCAACAAATCACAGTAAGTGAGCTCAGTTCCTGGGTTTCCAAAAATATACTAGAAAATTATTCCCTTGAACAATAAGGAAACCCCAAAGTGGAACTGTCTAATAAGTAATCGATCACATATAAAGTTAATCACAATAAATTTTAATCAAGTAGAAAAATTTAAACCACAACCACATAGACATACATTTCAACTCTTTAAAATTCAAAAAACCTCCCTGCAGCAGCTCTGTATATATATATATATAGATAGTAACAAAAATATAATTCCCCTTCACGGGTGGCGAGCAGTCACTAGTGAGTGGATCCAACTCATAAAAAGAAGAATCGGATACAAAAGTATCTTTGTAAGTTAAATGGTTACTCACTCCCTAAGGTGTTTCAATATAGCGATGTACACAGATTCCACATTGTAGCAGTCCGCACAGACTGATAGTTTCTCATCTGATTTCTCATCAGTCACCCATAAACTGGGAGGTACGGCATATCCATTAGGAGGTTTCTGTTAAAGGAGAACTATGGGGTTAAGGCTTTTCCCCATAGTTCTCCTTAGGGTAACGGGAGGACACAAACTAGCGTCCTCCCGTCACCCTAGGCTCAGTATACCGCGAGCTACAGCTCTCTATATACTGAGACGCCGCAGCCGGAGCGGATCCCGACATCGATGTCTGGATCCGCCCAGCTGCGTGACTGACAGCTGGCTCTGCCTATCTAGAGGCAGAGCAAGCTGTACCCGCCCCCTCCCCCGTCCGTTCCACCAGTCAGCGCTGGCGGATCGGAGCGGGGAGGGGGGAATCCAGCCCCTCCCCTGTCACGGCAGAGAGCCGTGACAGGATCGAGAGGTGAGCGAACGCCGTTATGTGTTCGCTCACTTCCCGATCTACTGAGCCGACCTGTGACATTCTCATTGTCACAGGTCGGCTTAGAACTATGAGGTGAGTGAAAAGCACGCACCTCATAGTTCTCCTTTAAGCAGTCGCAGGAGTAACTTTAGATCACTTGTCAAAACGAAATTTCTTCCCCAGAGTTGGTGGTGGCATAGCAGCATGGGAGTTTGGGTGTAAAATTGTTATGGGACTATGTTCTACCTTGTCATGGGTGCTCATATACACAGAGACAGTTATCTCACTCGTGTGTAATACCGGAGGGTATCTCCCGTTCGGGCCGCCGCACAGTGCAGCCAAGTAGGCAGTTGTCTCAGTCGTGTGTGATGCCGGAGGGTATCTCCCGTTCGTGCCGCCACACAGTGCAGCCAAATAGATGTATCCCCTTGGTAGTAGGGCGCTTAGCCTCCAGGCCCCAATTTCCGCTGTGGTGTACGAGCAACCCAGACTAGATTTCCTCAGCAGCAGTGCGTCAATCCCGCCATGGGTTTTGAAATGACAGCAGGTGGATCAGAGCTGTTAGGGAAGTAGAAACACGCTAGCCCTGACGCGTTTCCCCCCAGCAAGTGGGGCTTCTTCAGAGGGGCGTGAATTTCTCTATTTTGCAGAGGTGGTTTATATAATTGGTAAGTTCATTGAATAATCATTTCATCAAGTAAATTCATTTGTCAAATGAATGAGAGCTGCTGCTGCTGACGCTAGCCCTTCAATCACATCGTATTGGGACAGCTCAATGTCTAAATACATATTCCTTGATTCCGCAATATATCCCAAGTGCATATATACATAAATACCAAATCAGTCTGTGCCGACTGCTACAATCTGGAATTTGTGTACATCGCTATATTGAAACACCTTACGGAGTGAGTAACACCCGTGAAGGGGAATTATATTTTTGTTACTATCTATATATATATACAGAGCTGCTGCAGGGAAGTTTTTTGAATATTAATGATTAGAAATGTATGTCTATGTGGTTGTGGTTTAAATTTTTCTACTTGATTAAAATTTATTGTGATTAACTTTATATGTGATCGATTACTTATTAGACAGTTCCACTTTGGGGTTTCCTTATTGTTCAAGGGAATAATTTTCTAGCCCTTACAAGCTTCTTAAGGTGCCCACACACCTTACGATAATCCCGCGATCGTACGATCATCGTAAGGTGTGTTTGGAAGCCGTGCGACCTCTGCTACTGTAAGGTCGCACGACTTTTATCTTAGGAACATGTTCGAAAACCGGCCAAGCATCGTACGATGTTCGGCTGGTGTGTAGCATGTTCGTAAGATAAAAGCCGGACGGGCCGGTGTGCGCAAGCGCACACTGCGCGTTCGGCATTGCGGTCATCGGAAGCCCGCCCCTCAGGGGGGCGCGGCTTGTGATCATCGCAAGTACGATCTGCCTGTCCACGATGGGCAGATCGTACGTTTTTTTTATTACCTTACAACCATCGCAAGACAAAAGTCTTGCAAGGGTTGTAAGGTGTGTGCCCAGCATCACATTATAGCTGTGTGCACCTCATGCCATTTTATTCCATTTATTGTATGTTAAAGATTGGTAATCGCGGTCAGATAGATGCAAAAACATCATCAACAATCATATTTTTATTTTAGGCATTGAGTGCGCATTGGGATGCTGGAGTACATTGCATAGAAAACCTCCCTTGTTTATGATTTTTTTTTTCTTTGTAGGAATAGGCTTACAGTGTTAATAGCTGGTTATTGCTGCAAAGAGCCTACAGTCCTTCCCACCTGTGTACTATAACCCAACGACTCCTAATTACAACCTTCCTGACTGCAGGCTGCAGCCAATAGGAAATTGCTGTACAATCATTATTGGTGAATAAAAGCCCAGGTGTGAATCCGAGTGGAGCACGCCCACATCTATTCATTGGAATTTACATTGTAATCTTTGTAGGATTCCAATAACGAGCTACAAGCTAAATCCCAACGCTACAAGTACACTTATGCAATCGTAGAATTTTCGTGTCAAAATGCGCCCATGTCAATCAAATCTCCCATTGACTGCAATGGTTTCATTTGGCAAGTGGCACCACCTACCAGGCACCACACGCTGTATAAAATTTGCCACACCCATGGCATGTGTACAAACCCAAGAGGGCACCATGTTAGGTTTAGGTGGGTGGTCCGGGAGGTGGTAAAAACATGGATCAACTGCTTGTTTTTGCTGCACCTTGACACCCCATTCACACTGAGTGGTTTATAGCGCGATGTCTGCCGCGAAATCGCGCATATTTCCACGCGATATCGCTCTATGTAGCTTGTCCGAAGCATTTCAATGGGGCTGTTCACATCTCACAGCTCAATGTCGCTCGTCGCTGTAGCTCATCGCTCGTACATGACCCTTTTTTGCGCGGATGTCTCGCGATTTGGCTCCAATAGACTCTATGGTGTCGCGCAAAATCGCGCATTACTGGCGATGTTGCGTGACTTCGTTGCGTGATATCGCGCTACAGAAGGGTCACTTTTGCACTGCAAAATGGAGGGAAAGAATCATGTCACATCAAGATCGCTGTTGATTGGCTACAGCCCAATGTAGCAGCGACGAAGTCCCGCCTTAAAAAACGCGCTGTGTAGCGTGATAAAATGTGCATTGTCGCTCAATATCGCGCAATGTAGCTCAAAGCCGTTCAGCACGAAATCGCGCGGAAAAACGCGCAATACCCATGTCGCTCAGTGTGAATGGGGCCTTACTGAGTGTGTGAATGGGTCCTGCACTGTTCAGCTGACAGATTTCGGCCCAGCTTCTGTTGATTGGCAGGGTCACACACTGCTCGAATTGTGGCCGATCAGCAGGACTGTATGGCCAGCTTTAGATTGACTGCCAGTCCCACCAGGTCCACCCTTCTATCTTAGTATCCCTGATAGAATTTGTAAAGGAAGTGGCTCAGGATGTTTGTTGGTCCTATCGTCCCAACAGGCTGCCAGGAACTTCCCAGACCATTCTGCACAATTATGGATCACTTACTTTGCTTTGTAGAACACACTTTTTGGGAAGACACGAGTGAAGGAAACAGAGAGCACCGGCACGGTATAGAAATCTAGAGATTTTGCACTTACATTTTAAAACCTTATGAAGGAAGCACATAAGCAGCAATTAACGAACTTCTGAATCCGCTGCTCATGCTCACCGACGTTAGAATCAGACAGGGATCGGAGGGATGGACCCAGCGCTTGGAGTGCAATCATCTGTCCTGTCCCTCTGACTCCTACCTACATGGCGTATGTCAGATGACTTCATCCACTGCAGTACACGTCACCGGCAACTTTTGTTAAGGACACGTTTCCGGGACATTACCCTTTCCTCTAATGCAAGAGGGCTCCTCTCTGTTAGTGGTGAGTGAACTGGCCTAGGTTCACTTAGATGGATGTTTGCCAGACCCAACCAGAACGTCCAAGTGACCCGAACCTGGATCTGCCTGTATCCTAGCAACCAATGGCTGACTGGACTGCACAGAGTGATTAGTTGTGAGGATGGTAGCGATTGGGCCGCACAGTGTCATTTGTTGCTAGGATGGTAGCGGTTAGGCAGCACAGCATCATTGCTAGGATACAGGTGGGCACCCCATAAGAAACGATGATGCTGTGAAGCCACCAGCATTGTGATAAGGAACAATGCTGTGCACCCAAGCCACTAGGGTCCCAGTAAGCAATGACGCTGCTAGGATACAGGTGGGCACCCCATAACAAGCAATGACGCTGTGGAGCCACCAGCATCGTGGTAAGCAATGATGGTGTGTGCCCAAGCCTCTAGAGCCCCAGTAAGCAATGACGCTGTGCAGACCATTACAGCGTCATTGGTTGCTAGGACACAGACAGGTTGGGCAGTGGACGAACTGGTCAAATTGTTCGACCATTCATCAAACTACCAACTGCTTGGGTTCAGGTCAAGCTCATTGTTGACCCGAACCCGAAGCTCATCCCTACTTGCTGTATATATGGAGGTGCAAGGCTGGACTTGTTGAATCCTTCCATGTTGAAGAACTAGAAACATTGCTGTGTGGATCTTTTGTCTTTGTTGCTTTTCCCTGGTAGACCAGTTGGATTGTATTAGGCTACATTGTGATATACTGGATTATCTCAGGTGACTCTTGTATACATTGTTGCTAGGGACGCTCCGAAATTTCAGCCGCCAAAACATTTTGGACAAAAATGGTGCCATGGGTTAAATGCAGATAGTACACAAATGGGGGTAAATGGCCATCCTAAGCTTCTCTCCTCCTTGCTGGGCACTGGCTGAAAGCTTTGGTCTGCGTCCCCTCCAATCCATGCTGCTCCCTCGCCTGTGTCGACATAGGCAGCGGGGATCAGAGGGGACACAGAGGCGATCCAGCTTCCGGGAGCCTAGTGGGGAGGAGAGAAGATGTCAGGAGGTTGAGGAGGGCAATGTGGTGAAGAGGAGAGCCGTCAGGAGGCAGAGCGGGGCGGTGCGTAGGGTTGCCACCTGTCCAGGATTCACCCGGACAGTCCGGGTTTTGAATGCTGTGTCCGGGCTTCATGGCAGCAGAAACCCAGGCTAAGATGTCAGGCAGACAGGGGCAACCAAAATTAAGATAGGAGCTACTGGCACCCCACCAAAATAGTCTTGACTGTGATATTTACATATGAATGGGTGACGCTATTTGCATATGAATAATCTGCAACTCATTCTCCCCAAAATACATTTCTGGTTTCGCTGGAAGAAAAGGTGGCAACCCTAGGGGCGTGGGGAGGAGAGCTCAGCTCCGGTGACAGGTGGGAGGGGGTGGAGCAGTCAGGATGGAGAGTGGAACACAAACACTGAGTGATCAGTACTGTGATTACTATGTCTTCAGTTATGAATAAACAGGAAGTGCTATACATCACTTCCTGTTTATTTATGAATGGGGACATTTACTATCTGCTCACTTTATGATTGAACAGGAAGCAGATCAGTATAGAGACTTCCTGTCCATTCATGACTGGATTGACAGTAAATATTTACTATCTCCAGTTTGTACTGAGAGCTTCCTGTTCATTGAGTTCTCGGGCTGCAGAAAAAGAGAACGAGGACTCTGTGCCCTCAATCTTTTTATTTTTTATTTTTAAAAAGGAAATATTAGGGGTCTGTTTGAAAACAAACCACATTTTCATGGAGCCTGGTTTGAATTCTCATTGACCTCATTGGGTCTTCCGGTTCATAAATAATTTAAAAAAAAATCTCCGATCCACAACTGACCGAAATTTTCAGAAGTTCTCTCTGACTAGGTGACCGACAGGTTTTGCTTTCCTGCAGTCTAACGAGCGAAAAGGCTTCTGGGTTCCCGTAGGTTCCCGCACTTTAGCATGAACTGTATGTCCCTGAAATCAGACATTCCATCTCCATCTGAGGAATCTCAATTGAAGCATTTTCTGACAGGTCCCCTAATTACTGGAGTGTCATGTACGGCTGTCTGAAACTGCAAGCGGTAATTAACTGTAATTGTGTTTTCATGTGTTTGCCGCTGAATATAATGAATCATGTAACAATTTGTCTTCCAGCTCAAAATATTTCAATAAAAAAAATAAACCATTCACGTCGCTAAAACAACAGAGATGTCAGCGCGTCGCAGACCGCGTCTCGCGGTGTCCGCCTTCAACTTTGTAGACAGTAATAACACCATAAAAAACCTTGCAAGGTAAAGACCGCGAGCTGTGATATACAGAACCGAGTCTCACAAACTCGTCCAATCATTGGCTTTACTAGAAAGAATGGCGCTCCCGCTCCGTCTCGTATAGGAACCCTTGAAATAACTTTCAGAAACTCAGGGGACCCCCTGCTAGTAATAACTGTGTATTAGCGTAAACAGTTGCGACATAAGAATAAATAAAATAAAAACCAATGTGGCGTATGTAGGGTATTTGGCACCAGTGGCGTCCCTAGGTCGGTGTCGGGTGACACCCCGCTGTGTCGTCATCGCGCATGTGCGACTATCTGATTGATGCCTGCCGGCGGCCATCTTGGTGATGGGCGCCGGCAGAGAGAGGAGGGGACGTTCACCCGGTGGGATGAGGTATGCCGCTTGGGTCCCCTCCTCTCTCCTGACACTGTCGGGCTCTCGGTCCATGACTGAGTTCTTGACTTTTTAGAGGGGGGTGACGCCAAAATGACTGTCAGTCATTTTGGTGTCACCCCTGCAATGGTGACACCCCGATGCGGGCTGCACCCCCTTTGTGACGCCACTGTTTGGCAACCAGGACTGCTCTATATTACAAAATTATTCTCAGCAATAATAATGACATTAAACACTTAAGAAGAAGAAGAAAAGAAAGGCAGACGGAGAAAACTGTAGTGGCCCCTCATATTGGTGGTCAGTGGAGAAATGACCACTTACACTGATAGTGGAAAATTGCCTATATACATAGGCAGTCAGTGTAGTTCCCCCTCACACTGGTGGTCAGTGTAGTGTCCCTCTTATTAGTAGTCAGTGAAATACGAATTTATACTGGTGGTCAATGGGAAAAGGACACCCTTACAGTGGTGGTCAGTGGAGAAAGCCCTCCTAGGACTGGTTTTCAGCAGATAAGGGCACCTATACATTGGTGTTCAGTGGAGAAGGATTTCCTTACATTGGTGGTCAGTGGAGAAGGGTTTCCTTACATTGGTGGTCAGTGGAGAAGGGTTTCCTTACATTGGTGGTCAGTGGAGAAGGGTTTCCTTACATTGGTGGTCAGTGGAGAAGGACCCCCCTTACATTGGTGGTCAGTGGAGAAGGGTTTCCTTACATTGGTGGTCAGTGGAGAAGGACCCCCCTTACATTGGTGGTCAATGGAGAAGGGTTCCATTATACTGGTAGTCAGTGAAGAAGGGTTCCCTTACATTGGTGGTCAATGGATAAGGACCCCTCAAACTGGTGGTCAGTGTAGTGTCCGTCTTATATTAGTGGTCAGTGAAATACGAACTCTAGCTCCCCCCCCCACACTGGGGGTCAGTGGGAAAAGGACGCCCTTACAGTGCTGGTCAGGGGAGAAAGCTCTCCTCAGACTGGTTGTCAGTGGAGAAGAACCCCCTTACATTGGGGGTCAATGGGAGAAGGACCCCCTTACATTATTGGTCAATGGAGAAGAGTTTCGTTATATTGGAGGTCAGTGGGAGGACACCTTTATGTAGTTGGTCATTGGCAGAAGGATTCCCTTACATTGGTGGTCAGTGGAGAAGGGTTCCATTACATTGGTAGTCAGTGGAGAAGGGTTCCATTACATTGGTAGTCAGTGGAGAAGGGTTCCTCTACATTGGCTGTTCCCAGAACCTGGTGCTGGAAGATTTTGCCTCATCTCTCATTCTGGTGACAATGCTAGAAAATTGGATTTCCTTTCCCTTTTCTATCCTGTTGATAATGGTCTCCAGGACAAACAGAGGGCTGAATCCTCCTATTGGAGACACAGACAGCAATGAAAATCTGAGGTTTTAACCCTTTAGCCAATCTATTAAAATTAAATTTTAGCTGTACATACACATTCATTACACTATTTGTAACTTTTAGGGTGTAGTTGGATTTTAAAAGATCTTCATTTCATTGATGTGATAAAATAAGAATTGGGGAATAATGAAGTTATCATTGAAGACGTGAGAATGGCGCAACAAAGATATAATAGATACAATACAATCTGATGATTAAAGTATGATTGTCTACAGCAGGGGTAGGCAAACTCCGGCCCTCCAGCTGTGGTGCAACTACAAATCCCATGAGGCATTGCAAGACTGACAGCCACAGGCATGACTCCCAGAGGCAGATGCATAAAGGGGTTTGTAGTTTTACCAGAGCTGGTGGACCGGAGTTTGCCTACTCCTGGTCTACAGGATCATGTTGGGATGACAACAACATTTTCTGCATCGGAGACCCAAATCAACCAACTTTCTGAGATGAGGGACATCCTTTAGTACAAGTATGTAGGCAAAATGCACGCCTTTAGGCCACGCCCCCAGTTATGTGAAATATTAAAGGAAAACTATGAGGCGAGTGCTTTTCACTCACCTCATAGTTCTAGCCGACCTGTGACAATGATACTGTCACAGGTCGGCTCAGTAGATCGGGAGGTGAGCGAACACATACGGCTCTCTGCCGTGACTGGGGAGGGGCTGGATTCCCCCCTCCCCGCTCTGATCCTCCAGCGCTGACTGGCGGAACGGACGGGGGAGGGGGCGGGTACAGCTGACTCTGCCTCTAGATAGGCAGAGCCAGCTGTCAGTCACGCAGCTGGGCGGATCCCGGCATAATTGTCGGGGATCCGTTTCAGCTGCGGCGTCTTAGTATACCGGGAGCTACAGCTCCCTATATACTGAGCTTAGGGTGACGGGAGGACGCTAGTTTGTGTCCTCCCGTTACCCTAAGGAGAACTATGGGGAAAAGCCTTAACCCCATAGTTCTCCTTTAAGGATAGGGATAAGCTCAGGTTCAGACCAGCTGCGAATATGGAAGCTACAAGGCCCTCTCGCATAATCACCTCTGGATCAGAACATTTCCCACCACTCACCTGCCCATAAACCAAGGGGAGGGATGCTTTTGCTGACGGCATTTGCCTAATATAGTCATGGAGCCATATCAGGTCATTGATGTCATTGCACCGTGCCCCTTGGCTTATGCTCAGCTGCGGCAGGGTGTTCCCCCATCTGCAGCTGATTGGGCGGCACAGGTTCGGTCCAAACCTGAATGCATGTGCGTTAATATGCCTTGTGTTAGGGCAGCGAAAAGGTCTGTTTTCAGCATTATTCATTGTTTTTAGGTGTCCGTAGTTTGGCTTTCCAGAAAATTTTTTTTTTTTCTAATGTAAAGAATATTTTTTTTACAGTCAAGTTGGTCTTTAAGAGTGCACCCTTTAATAGCCGGGCATGGCGGTGTCAGACCAAGAAGGGGTTAAGGTGATTCATGGGATAGATCAATCGTCAGCTCCTTATACGCTCCCAG
>NW_017306619.1:449271-464742 GCF_000935625.1 Nanorana parkeri | reverse complement strand
CATATACCTGTCTCCCCTCGCCCCGGGGCGGCCATGTCTTCAGTCTTCGCTTGTAACAAGACACTACATATAGCAGAATGGTCGTCCGCTCAGATCTCCAGAGTGGGAAGGAGAGTCTGAGGACTGGAACATTACAACTAAAGGAAACCTGTACTGAGATAAGGTGCAGGCACTGACCTGCTTCTAAAAAGTCAACGTCTTTGACATTCATATTGATCCTCTGGCTTCAATGCTTTTAAAATTGATCTGAAATAAGCAAGCAGGTCAGCAAAGTCGGAGTATAGTCATAGCCGGGGTCGGATTTCCCACAAGGCCAACCGAGGCCCGGCCTCGGGGCAGCAGGGAGTGGAGGGGTAGCAGGGGTGTGGAATTCCTATCTCCTGACACCCGGGACATGCAGTTGTTTTCTACATTTAGCCCTGCTTTGGGCGAGCAGGGCTAAATGTACAGCGGGGAAGCCGCCGCTTGTTTTGTACAAGTGATCCCGGCGATGTCGCCAAGGTCACTTGTATGCAGCCTGCATACAGGGGGGGAGCGCATTGAGGAACCTGCCTGGCATTGGGGCAGCAGAGAGAGTAAATCTGGCCATGGTCATAGCTTCTGATCTGAACTCTTCTTCTGGGTTGGTAACTAAAAGGCATTGAAGTCATTGATTCAGTATGACAGTCAGGCAACTAATATTTTCAGTAGGAGAGGTTGGTATACTTTCTCAGTACAGGTTTTCTTTAAAGGCCTATCAACAGTAATTAAAGGTCCCCCCAAGCCTTCAGTAGTCCTCTGCTGTTTTATATTTTATACTTTCCTCTCTTCTGTCTGTAGATATCCTCCACCGCAGTCTGCATGATGTCATGTTTCTGGTGCAGGGAGGACAAGTCTGCAGGGCACCCATTGTGACACGGGTGAGTCTTTTGGTCATTGAGGAGACCGGTCATCCAGCTCAAAACTAGAAGGATCGAGTGACCGGTCTTCGTAAAAGGATATGCTGCCGCTACAGTTATGCCGGACATACACTGGTAGAATTTCATAGGAACTGGTCAAAATTCTTACAATGGGTGACCCTGCTGACCCAACAAGTGTCTAGACCACCAATGTAGTGTTCTTCTTCCACCAACCACCAATGTAAAGGAGCCGGGGCAAAATTTTTATTTCAAACATTGACTGCATCCAATCAGCTGCAGTGACTGTCCATGTATGCTGATAGTGGTGAGTGCCGGCGGTCAGAGCACAAAAACCGCAGCAGGAGATTAGTCCAGCCACTTTGTTCCCAACTTTCCAAGTGACAGCCAGGAGTTGTAGTGAATATACACCTGTGGAAGCTGCTGCTGTCCAAAAACGGTCACCGTCTGACCCAGTGCTTATAAACATTGATCAGGTGTGAAATATCCTCATTTCTGTCCTTGGTTTTATCTTCTTTGCCTCATTGTTCCTCATTCCCCTTCTCTCTTCCTTACCTTTTCGTGTTGTTTGTACTTATCCTTGGGAGTTTTTCATTTTTGTATTTATTTATATACTATATTGCCAAAAGTATTGAGACGTCTTTACACGCACATGAACTTTAATGGCATCCCAGTCTTAGTCCGTAGGGTTCAGTATTGGGTTGGCTCCGCCCTTTGCAGCTTTAACAGCTTCAACTCTTCTGGGAAGGCGTCCACAAGGTTTAGGAGTGTGTCTATGGGAATGTTGGACCATTTGTGAGGTCAGGTACTGATGTTGGGGGAGGGGCTCGCAGTCTCCCCTCTAATTCATCCCAAAGGTGTTCTATGGGGTTGAGGTCAGGACTCTGTGCGGTCAGTCACGTTCCTCCACCCCAAACTCCCCCATCCATGTCTTTATGGACCTTGCTTTGTGCACTGGTGCGCAGTTATGTTGGAACAGGAAAGGGCCATCCTCTGTTGCCACACTTTGTGTGTCTATGGTCAAACATTCCCATAGACACACTCCTAAACCTTGTGGACGCCTTCCCAGAAGAGTTGAGGCTGTAATAGCGGCAAAGGGCGGAGCCATCTCAATATTGAACCCTACGGGCTGGGATGGCATTAAAGTTCATGTGCGTGTAAAGGCCGGCATCCCAATACTTTGGCAATATAGTGTATGATCCTACAACATCCAACCCAACAATATATGATTCTACACCATCCAACCCAACAATAAATGATCCTACACCATCCAACCCAACAATATGTGATCCTACACCATCCAACCCAACAATATATGATCCTATACCATCCAACCCAACAATATATGATCCTACACCATCCAACCCAACCATATATGATCCTACACCATCCAACCCAACAATATATGATCCTACACCATCCAACCCAACAATATATGATCCTACACCATCCAACCCAACCATATATGATCCTACACCATCCAACCCAACAATATGTGATCCTACACCATCCAACCCAACCATATATGATCCCACAGCATCTCATCCTACATTATATGATCCTACAACATCCATCCCTACAATATGCTCCTCCGTTGATCAACGTGTGTGGTTTTGCACACCACAACAATTTTCACGGACAATTTGAAGCAGAGTTTGCCTACAATCGCCGTGTGTGTATGGCGTCCAGGGCTGCGGCATGTCGGAGGCTGTAAAACAATACGTGATTTCTGGGGAATTAGCTGCATGTGGTTTTGTTTTGCCCCTTGATGTGGTTACGGAGAGGCTGCACTTAGCACTTCCAAGGCTCGGGAGCCAAATCAAACAAGTGACCTCATCCCGCTGTTCCGAATTCCCAAACTGAACGTTGAAAAAAAGTCTTCAGAAGAAAACAAATGAGTGTAAATAGGTAACATATCAATGAGACGAAGTCTTAAGATTTCAGCACGTTTAATCCGAGTGTTCCATCTCCGTATCCCTCGCTCGTGTTTATTGTGGTTACGGCCAAGTGCTCTCGGCGGATTCGGTGCGGTGGAAGCATTAAAGTAATCCCCCGGAACAATGGTTAACTTTTCCGTGTGTCCCGAGGTGAAGGAAATTCGGGTAACGGCAGAGCGCGCTCACTCACCAGGGGCTTTCCTCGGCCTGTCAGTAGATGAATGTTGGCAGCAGGTTTTGGCACTGGCAAGAAGATTCCAAAAAAAAGGTTTAAAGCTGAAGTTTAATCTACTTATATTTTGCCTTCCCTGGTTCCTCCCCTCACCCCTCATCAACATGCTTCCAAAATTGTAAATTAAACCTTTCCGTTTTCATTATGTACCTTATTTTGACTTCTCTATGCAGTGATCTTGGTGGGAGGGGCTGGTAGGGTGCTGTACATAGCTTCCTGAAAACATCACAGCACCCTGCCTCATTACTCCTCTCATGAGCTCCCAGCCTTGATGCAAGCAGTGGGCTGGCTCTTAGGAGGAGTTATGCAAATATAAAAATGCCTGCAGTTGCATGCTGGTGAATGCTCACCTGAGTGTATACATGCATACAGGTATGGATGGACATCCCGGCACGCAGAAAGTCTGCATCCAGAGGCGTACATGAAGGCATGCATACCCTGTGAGTTGAGTTTTCCAATATTCAGCTGCACCCCTCTGACTCCCGTTACAGAAATATGCTGTATGGCCCCCTGCACCTGTATGGACGAGACCTTAAAGTCCATCCTCTACCCGACTTACTTTGCTGCGCTCCTCCCCATTTCCTGCTTCCTCCATCACGGCTTTCGGAGAACTACCCCGTATAAGCTCTATGTTGGATGGTGTCAGTGCTTACACAGAGTTGATGATGTCACACCTTCTGTCATGTGACAGTGTTCAGGCCATTGGTGGACAGAGTCAGCACAGGGCCCCTGTGCAAGACCAGTATTTGTGGCCCCAAAACAACTACAGGACAAGTCAAAAATTCTATTTCACTGTGTTTTTAAAGACACATAAATAGATAATAATTAGGGATGCACCGATACCGAATATTTGGGTGAGTACTTGTACTCGCCCAAATGCTCCGATACCTCCCCGATATCGGAACTTCCGGCCAGAGGGAGATTTCCTCTGACGGCAGTGCCATAGGGGAACATGGAGCCAGCTTTCCGGCCTATCAGGAAGCCGGGCAGCGGGTAATGACTCGCCGCCCAGCTTCCTGATTGGCTGGGAAGTCGGCTCCATGCTGTTCGGCCTGGCGGTGCGAGCACTGTAACACACCGGAGTTAGGGGGCGTTTGTACATCTCGTGCGACCGAGACGTGGGCAGATCCGGGAGATGAAAGGCGGCTTGGAGAGCGGGGTCTGCCCGGCTAGCCGAGGGACATCTGTGGTACGGTGATGACTGCTCCTGAGGATGGATACGGGTGTGATGTGACGGGAATGAGCTGTCTGCAGAGTGGAGTCTGTGTCCCCATATTATCAAATCTGTTCGGCCAGCTCGATACTGATTGGCTGGGAAGCCGGCTTCCTGGCTAATCAGCATTGAGCCGGCCAAACAACATGGAGGCGGGTTTCCGGGCTAACAAGAAGCCGGGCGGCGGGTAATGACACGCCACCTGGCTCCCTGATTGCCCGGGAAGCCAGCTAGAAGCTAGCGGAAGTACCGATATTGGTACTCGGTATCAGCGAGTACCGAAATATAATTATCGGTACTCATACTCAATACCGAAAAACAGGTATAGGTGCATCCCTAAATTAATAGATAGATAGATAGATAGATAGATAGATAGATAGATAGATAGATAGATAGATAGATAGATAGATAGATAGATAGATAGGTAGATGGAGAGATAGAGATATAGATAGATGGATAGATAGATAGATAGATAGATAGATAGATAGATAGATAGATAGATAGATGGATAGATAGAGATATAGATAGATGGATAGCTAGATAGATAGATAGATAGATAGATAGATAGATAGATAGATAGATAGATAGATAATATAGATAGATAGATAGATAGATAGATAGATAGATAGATAGATAGATAGATAGATAGATAGATAGATGAGGTGCTGAGCTTGTGTAGTAACTTATATAAGGTTGATGCTGTGATCCCGGGACATGGTCCAGGACATGGCATTGCTGGGACAGAGGACCAAGATGTGGCACATACAGGACATTTGGCATCGGTGTAAGTCTCAGGTATAGCTGCCCCCGGTTAGGACTGCCTAGACCTGAGCACTGCACCATGGCAGGAGGTTACTTTGCTGCGGCTACAATGATGGAAGAAGCATCCGAGGAGCACAGAGAAGATCATTCTAAGCGAGTCGGTGGGTTTGGCTAGTAAAAGAAGCCGCCACTTTATGAGTGGGCAAAGTGAGAGAGTCCTATGAAAATGGACACATAGTTATAAAGTATACATTGTGCAGAGAGTATATATGATCTATATTTGTTATTTGGATAATATAAGAAGAACAATGGTGACTTTATAGAAAGTTGGCAGCTATGGTATAGAGATGGGATTTTGCAGAGTTGTCTGCGGTGATGACGGAATGATGGGAAATGTTGGACACTAGATGGCGCAATGAACCCAATCATCACTCAATGAGACTACAACCCGCATTGTTTCCAGCAGAGGACACGATCCCATCGTAGATAACCACCGCAATCCTCTGCAGAAGAGGTCTTCTTTTTTCTAGGAATGAGGGAAACTGAGAATTTTCATTTCCCGGAAATCTCGTAAAAATGTCACCATGTCGGCAAAATGCATTGGCGTCAACGAGGAAGGCGGGATCACGATGGGCATTAAATGGCTCTTAAAGTGACACTCACCCAGGAGTTATATCTTACAGATTCATTCAAGTAACAACAATGCATCTTATGTGTGTATCACTCGGCTGTAGATCCTCCAATCATCTCTGAATTGGTGCTGACACTGTCCTTCCTTCTGGAGGGGGGCTACGTCTGTTCCCCATGGTCCCTGTGTGTGTTGTAAAGTCACAGCTCCAAGCTCCGCCCCCCGGGATGGACTACAATCTCATGTTTAGTTTACTGATTTGAGATTTGACGTGTTGCTATCTGACTTGCTGCAGCTTCTAATGCACATTGTGAGAAGCTTCCAGTGTGCAGTGATATCAAAGGAAGAGGAGGCGGTACAACTGTGCAAGACTGAAGAGAAGGACGGAGGTCAGATAGAAGACTGAAGGGAAGGCTGGAGGTCAGATAGAAGACTGAAGGGAAGGACGGAGGTCAGATAGAAGACTGAAGGGAAGGGCGGAGGTCAGATAGAAGACTGAAGGGGAGGACGGAGGTCAGATAGAAGACTGAAGGGAAGGACGGAGGTCAGATAGAAGACTGAAGGGAAGGGCGGAGGTCAGATAGAAGGGTGACAGGAAGGACTGATGTCAGATAGAAGAGTGACGGGAAGGACGGAGGTTAGATAGAAGAGTGAAGGGAAGGACGGAGGTCAGATAGAAGACTGAAGGGACGGATGGAGGTCAGATAGAAGACTGAAGGGAAGGACGGAGGTCAGATAGAAGACTGAGGGAAGGACAGATGTCAGATAGAAAACTGAAGGGAAGGATGGAGGTCAGATAGAAGACTGATGGGAAGGTTGAGGGTCAGATAGAAGACTGAAGGGGAGGACGCAGGTCGCTTCCTTGAGGGTGACAACACTCTGTCCCTGTCTCTCAAATGTGCTTCTGCTTTGTGAACCTGTCCCACGGGCTTCCAATGGAGACTACCAGCGGTTGTTTCATCAGGCATCTAGCAGGTATGATCCATTGTTGTCACCGTCAGCAAACCCGCCACTGTTGGAGTGCATATGGACAGGAAGTGGCTGCCGGAGATCTGCTGCACTCAGATGGAGCAATGGATAAACCAAAGGTGATTTTTATTAAAGGAGAACTATGAGGGGGGAGGTGCTTTTCACTCACCTCATAGTTCTAGCCGACCTGTGACAATGAGACTGTCACAGGTCGGCTCAGTAGATCGGGAGGTGAGTGAACACATACCGGATTTCGCTCACCTCTCGATCCTGTCACGGCTCTCTGCCGTGACAGGGGGAGGGGCTGGATTCCCCCCTCCCCGCTCCGATCCTCCAGCGCTGACTGGCAGAACGGATGGGGGAGGGGGCGGGTACAGCTGGCTCTGCCTCTAGATAGGCAGAGCCAGCTGTCACTCACGCAGCTGGGCGGATCCCGACGTCTAGGTCGGGATCCGCTCCGGCTGCGGCGTCTCAGTATACTGAGCCTAGGGTGACGGGAGGACGCTAGTTTGTGTCCTCACGTTACCCTAAGGAGAACTATGGGGAAAAACACCGACCCCATAGTTCTCCTTTAAAGAAAGGGAATTGCTTATGATACAAAGTGCACAGAGCGAGTCAAATGCCATCCAGCGAGGGGTTTACATTCACTTTATTCATGACGACGCATCACCTGTCACCTCGTAGCCAGCGATCGTCACACGAACATGGCCACCGTCGCAGGTGGTAGTCCCCGGGAAAGTCATGTGACTTTGCTTTATCTGGAGCTCGCATCGTCTGTTCCGTCACTTCATCCGTTTGATGTGCTCATTTGTAGTCCTCTGATTGTTATCAGCAAAACAAAGTGGCAGAAGGTGCAGGTGGCGGCCATGTTCCCAGCTGCTCCCGCCGTTTGATCCGCCTAATGGGACATGAAAAAGATGGTGATTGCCGGCAAGGTGCGGGTCTGAACGTACGCCCGCCCAACGGCAAAAAAACAAAATCGCCGTCTTCCGTGTGACTGCGAATCATTGTCAGTGACAAAGGCAAAAATTATTTGTACTCGGAGTCTACTTACCTGATACTGGAAAGCGCTTGCCCGGCGCCACCTGCTGACGACCCGTACGTCCGCTGTCTACGGAAATGTCTCTGACCTGTGTACTATACAAAATTGACAACAACACAAACATGCGGACCTGAGATATGCCATGGTCCGGGTGGACAGTACGCCAATAAGGGGGCATACCCTGTGTGTGATGTGCTACAAGCGGTGGATCGGGAGGGCGGGTCGCGCCGTCGGATCCCTTCGTTCCCCGGAAGCCTGACACGAGCGGCTTAAGAGGACCGACGGGCCGGCGACTCCTCCCACAAATCAGGCTAACAGGTTAGCCTCCCACTTGTCGTTTTGGAGTTACAATTAAATATTTAATTATAATTACGATGTATCGAATGCCGAACTCTTGTTTTTTTTTTGGTGCTGCATTGAACGGGGGCGTCCGCAACCCCTGGCGGGTTTTTTTTTTTTTAAAAAGGAACCGCAACTCCAAAAACATAAGTTGGCCAATCACCAGTCCCCGTGAATAAGGATAAACTCAGGTTTGGACCACACCCACTCTGAGCAAGAGCTTCTCTGAACAAGGAAGTGCTATGGGCACTTCCACCCAATCGGCAGCGGGCTGGGTGTTTCCCACCCCACGGCTACATGTAAACAAAGGGGTGGTCACTAAGCCATATTAGGTTAATGTCATATACATCACGGCAATGACATCACTGCATCTCGCTCCTTTGCTTATGTCAAGCTGAGGGGGGCGGTGAATTCCCCACCAGCAGCTGATTGGACGGCACGGAAGGAGCTTCCTTCCATGTCCGGGAGGAGCTCCTTCCCGGGTTCAGAGGAGCTCAGGTAATATAGAGAACTGTGATATAACGCGGGCTTTTGTTGGTGCAAGTCCAACATATCACAAAGCAAGCAAACAACAACAATGTTTCGGGGGCCACAGGGGGTCCCTTCATCGGGCGAACAATTATTGATGCAAATCCAACATATCACAAGGCAAACAGCAACAGCGTTTCGGGGGCCACAGGGGGTCCATTCAACAGGCAATCAGTGTGACCATCGTTTGCCTGATGAAGGGACCCCCTGTGACCCCAAAACATTGTTGTTTGCAGGGCCAGATTTCCTACAAGGCCAACCAAGGCCCGGCCTTGGGGAAGCTGGGAGTAGAGGGGCAAGCAGGGCTAAATGTTCAGCGGGGAAGCCGCCACTTGTTTTGTACAAGTTAGGGGGGGCGCATTGAGGAACCTGACCTTGGGGCAGCAGAGAGAGTAAATCCGGCCCTGATTGTTTGCTTTGTGATATGTTGGACTTGCGTCAATAAAGTTATATCACAGTCGGTGTGCTGGTGACTCTTCTCTATATTGCTTGTGATTGCCGTGCCTTTCGCTTGTCACTACAGTACCCAATATGAACTTTGGGTCCTACAGGTCAGGAGTGGGATGGGACACGTGCAGTAGTTCAGGGGAGCTCAGGGTTCGGACCGGGTTTGGTGCACACCTGATCTCATCTCTACTGGTAACCATTGTCACCAAGAGAGAAGCTGATCCCAAGATTTAAAGATCTCCAAAACAGGACGGTCTAAGAGGGAATTCCTCTCACTTTGGAGAGATTTCCTTTCACTTCCTGTTGTGTTTAGGGGACAGGAAGGGAAGGAAAATCTCCCTAAGGAGAAAAATGACCAGGCGGGGTTATAGGCATTCTCTGCACGGGCTGGCTGGTAGGTTGGACTTCCTGTATGCGCCTCAAGGCTTCAGTCTCAGTTTTGGCATGGGGGAGAAGGGACTAAAGGAATCAATAAGCCCTCCAACTGAACGAGTGAGTAGCAGAGTGAAGCCTTCTTAGATCAGAAGATATTCCCATGTCTCATTCCATCACATATCCCAAAAATAAGCACATCAATCCTCATTCCAGGATAGTGGGCCGATCCCATGCAAATTAATCTTCTATGTCCCATCAGCCAGTCCCAGCCATCAGGTAAGAGTTAACCTCACCCAAAGTCCACCTTAGGCCTGCCCAGTCATTGGATTGTCCCGCCCACTTACCAGAGCAACCCAAATTTTGCTTCTAAATATACAAGGACCGCCCACTCGCATATTGAATGCCTTATTGAGTTACTGAGTATGAAGGAAGGGGTTTTGGGGGGTTCCTTAGGAGTCCAGAGTCTGATTTACTTGGCACTGGTGTACTTGGTGACGGCCTTGGTACCCTCGGTGCTGGCCAGCTCTCCAGGCAGAAGAAGTTGGATGGTGGCCCGGATCTACCAGAAGGTAATGGTGGAGCGCTTGTTGTAATGAGCCAGGTGGGAAGACTCACTGGTGATGCGCTTGAAGAAGTAATTGGCATAGGAGTCCATGATGCTCAAAACTTTGGGGGGACAACTCCATAATAATGGCCATAGTGTTGGAAAGGGATGTCTATCAAGCTCATGTAGGTGTTGATGGTCAGGTGTCCACAAACGTTTGGCCATGTAGTGTGAATGGTAATGTATATGTTGGGGGGAGGCGGGGGCACTTGTTGCAATGAGCCAGGTGGGAAGCCTCACTGGCAATGTCATTGGTGAAGGAGTCCATGATGCTCATAGCTTTGGGGGGACAACTCCATATTAATGGCCATAGTGTTGGAAAGGGATGTCTATCAAGCTCATGTAGGTGTTGATGGTCAGGTGTCCACAAACGTTTGGCCATGTAGTGTGAATGGTAATGTATATGTTGGGGGGAGGCGGGGGGACTTGGTGCAATGGGCCAGGTGGGATGTGGCCATAGTGTTGGAAAGGGATGTCTATCAAGCTCATGTAGGTGTTGATGGTCAGGTGTCCACAAACGTTTGGCCATGTAGTGTGATTGGTAATGTATATGTTGGGGGTAGGCGGGGGGAACAGGGGCAGGGGGTGCTGTTGATTTAAAAGAAGTAAAAGTGAACAATGTTCCGTGTTTTCTTTTGCATGCAGTCCTGGAGATCAGGATTTGTAGGCTTCTTCTAATTGGATAAAGTTAATTTGCTTAGGTGATCCTTAACCCCTGCTGTGATCCGGGACGGGGATGATCCCTTTGGATGAGGTTTGAGGAACAGAGGAGGGAATTTGCCTCTAATAGAGCTGATTAGGTTTAGCTGCTAATCCTTTTCTCCTGAGAATCCCATTCTGAAAGGCGAGCACAACGGAGAGGCCACCTAAAACCCGCTCTGATCTCCTGCAAGTCTCATCTTCTCCCCATTCACCAGCAGCCTTTCAAGTTGTGGACGTCCCGTCAGCTGATCTGCATTATAAGTGCTCATAGATATCAGAAGGAGCTGCAGCCACCATACAAGTCACCTCAGGCACTCCAGCCTGCTGACAGTTCCTGTTTAAGTCAACGGTGGTCCTGTTTAAAGAGGAGCTGTGCTTCAGGATTAATAAAGTTGTGAGCGGGCAGGATTTTTATTGCTGAAGAAACATATTATGGGGATCATTTATAAAAGTTCCGCCCAGTGAAGAGCTATGCTCTCCACACCATACTCAGGGCCGGATTTACTCTCTCTGCTGCCCCAAGGCCAGGTTCCTCAATGTGCCCCCCTTCCCGCCAACCCCCCATGGAGAATGGCAACCAGATGGCGGGGGGCGGCTGGGTTGGTTTTAATTTTAATTTTATTTTCTCGCTTTTTTAATTTAATTGTTTTAATTTTTTTTACTTTTTTACAATTTTATTTATTTTATTAGCTTTTATTTTTTTTTTACTTTTTAAAATTTTTATTTATCTTATTATCTTTGACTTTTTTTTATAATTATCTAATTTCATTATTTTTAATCTTTTTCATCACTTTTTAATTTTTTTTTCATTTTTATTTAATCTTTACTTTTTAAAATTTGTATTTATCTTATTATCTTTGACTTTTTTTAAATTTTTAATTTTTTTTAATTTAATTATTTTTATCAGTTTTTATTTTTTCTTTCTTTTTAAAAAAAAACTTTTTTAAAATGTGTATTTATCTTATTATCTTTGACTTTTTTTAAATTTTTATAATTTTTTAAATTTTAATTATTTTTTTACCACTTTTTTGATTCTCCGGTCTACATTTAGCACTGCTTTCCCCGAAGCAGGGCTGAATGTAGAAAAAAAAAACTACCCGCCCCCGCCCCCCGAGAACAGCATGTCTCGGGAGTCGTGCTATAGGAATTCCACACCCCCTGAAAATGGTATTTCTCAGGATTTGTTTACTAACGGTGACAACGATAGGCCACAGAGACAGGGTGGCAATGCAGGAGCACAACTGGGACATGGGGGCATAGCATTGTCACCCTAAACAGGAAGTGCCTGAACAAGGACCTTCATGGCAGGCATCACCAGAGTATATATCTATTTGAATGAAGGTCAGGTGGAGGATGGAGATAAGCGGTGATGGAAGGTGCAACGGGGACAATTTTACTAAACTGTTCAATCAAATGTTGTACAGTTTAGAAAAATTGAGAATGGACAGCAGCAATTGGAAGGGCCCTCAGACTTGAAACATACCCCTGATACAGCTAAAAATAGCCAAATGGGCTGATTGTTGGGTCTGTAAGTGGATTAGGAGGCACCCTGGGAGCTCACCCTATCTCAAGATGGTCATTGTTGATACAAAGGGGTATCATGTCTGCGTTACTGTACCTTACAAAATTGGGAATATTAAAGGAGAACTATGGGGTTCAGGCTTTTCCCCATAGTTCTCCTTAGGGTAACGGGAGGACACAAACTAGCGTCCTCCCGTCACCCAAAGCTCAGTATATAGGGAGCTACAGCTCGCGGTATACTGAGACGCCGCAGCTGAAGTGGATCCCGACAATTATGTCTGGATCCGCCCAGCTGCGGGACTGACAGCTGGCTCTGCCTATCTAGAGGCAGAGCCAGCTGTACCCGCCCCCTCCCCCGTCCGTTCCGCCAGTCAGCGCTGGCGGATCGGAGCGGGGAGGGGGGGGGGGAATCCAGCCCCTCCCCTGTCACGGCAGAGAGCCGTGACAGGATCGAGAGGTGAGCGAACGCCGGTATGTGTTCGCTCACCTCCCGATCTACTGAGTCGACCTGTGGCAGTCTCATTGTCACAGGGCGGCTAGAACTATGAGGTGAGTGAAAAGCCCCTCCCCCTCATAGTTCTCCTTTAAGCCTTGCCGAAGGCTGCACAAATCTGCCCTAATTTGGTCACGTCGGGGTAAAACCACTCCTAATTTTGATATTCCACATTCCTCATTTGACTAGTTGGTTTGCCTTTTTGGTTGAGTCAGAACCCTAACGACCTTGTACTCTTCGTGACCTTTAGGAATGTATAGAATTCCTAGTGTTCCATACGCATGTTTTCGTACAGTACAGTCAGCATTCTGGCGCAATCAGAAGACAGCCAGAACGTTCCACAATTGTGGTGCAAGCTGCACTTTTGTCACGGGGTAACCGGCTTGAGCCGTGGAGTGGAACCCACTGGCAGGAAAGCGGGCAAAATGAGATCCGAAAACAAGGTACAAGAGGGCAATCCAAAAGGCGTAGTTAAAGTCCAGTCCGAGACAGGCGGCTAGGTTCAAGAACGGAAAGGCAGGCCAAGGGGTCAGGAACCAGGAAATCAGATGAGGGGTCAGGAACGGCAGCAGTATCTAACACAAGAAGCTAGGCGATTGCACCATATAGGTAGAATAACTCAGCAACAAGCCAGGGCTCTGACTGGAATTTATAGCCAGTTGGAATCAGGACCACCCCCTGGTCGCCGAGGCAACCAGGAGGCTTCTTCATCCGGGAGCCAATGGCATGAGGGTAAGGATGGAAGGTGTGTGCTGGGAACCTCCCCCAGCAAGGCCCTCACCTGACAGCGCTAATGGGCGCGGGCGTATTACGCGTGCGCAGCCTGTCCACCACGCGTGCGCGCCCGCCACACATTTTGCGCATTCGCACCTGCAAACCCCCGCGCCAGGAGTCCTGCCAGGCCGAAGGAGCCCCTGCGCCCTACACCGTATCCAGCGGCCCCTGAGGAGAGGTGACACTCCTGGTTCCCTGACAACTTTCGTGGAGCTCATTGGGCGAGTTCCTTGAAAACATTCTCGTATATACCACGCATCCATAGAGATTGATCTGAGTGTTAAAGGTGGGATCCAAGGCCAGCCCTTTAGAGGTGACGTTGCTAAGAGGGCCTCATGGAACAGACATTATTTTAGCTTTTTGGGCACAGGAACTGCTCCATCTAAGTTGAGATTATTTATGGCACTCAAGGGGTGCAAGAGGGGCATGTTATGGACAAGTTAGAGGGGTGCTGTTGAGGATCAATGTGGTTGTTAAAGTTTGAAGTCAAAGTGAGATATAGTAGCATCTATTGGTGGTCAATGGGTGCAAGGGGGGCATTATATGGTCAGTGATTAGAAGCCCATGCAAGTTAGAGGGGTGTTGTTGAGGATCAATGTGGGTGTCAATCAAAGCTTGAAGTCAAAAGGAGATATAATAGCTTCTATTGGAAGCTATTCAGAAATCATTATTTTGCTTGCTTCTTCAATACTCCTCCTGACACTGAGTGTCTTCTGTTAAAGAGGTCATGCTACCAAACTAAAGAAACTACAAGGTAGGACCATGGTAAAAGACAAATAATAGGGGGGGGCTAGCATTGTGGTGTAGTACCCAAATCATCCTGAAAATGAAGTTGTGGCCTATTTGTGGTAGGTGCTTCAGAAACGTAATTTGGGTGATTCTTGAGTGGCATGTTCAGGAACCATCCTGAGGCCAATAGACCTCTCCTACCCTATCGGAGGTTTGCAGGTCGGGAATAGGACATAAAAGGGACTGCTGACAGGGCAGCGGTGGTTGGAGGTTGTTGGAGAGACCTCGGTGTAGAGCACTTGGTGCTGCCCTAGGAGTTTTTAGGATGCAATGTGGAAAGCAAAGCAACAAACTAATGCTTTGAAAGACCAAAAGAAAGTACAAACCCATCTACTTGTTCTGCTCTTCCGCCAGCTTTCTACCGGATAATGGACTTTCAATGCTATTTAAAAGTATATGGAAACCCAAAAACGTACAGGTCTATTCACAGAAGGGTGAAGAGTTTGGAGAAGGCCGGAGAAGTAGACAATCTAGGACAAAATAGCCGATTTGGAAAAATTCTTCAATTCAGCTCACTTTCCAGTTCAGCTCTGTTGTCCTAATATAGCTGGTCCCCTTTGCAGCTTTGACAGCCTCTGCTCCTCTGGGAAAGCTTTCCACAAGATTTTGAAGGGTGTCTGTGGGAATGTGTGTTTATTCATAAGGTCAGGCACCAATGTTGGAAGATAAGACCCGGCTTACAATTGTAATCCCAAGTGTTCAGAAGGGTTGAGGTCAGGATTTTGTACAGACCAGTTGGGTTCCTCCACACCAAACTCGTCAAACCATGTCCATATGGAGCTGGTTTCTGGAGAGGGTCACAGTCACAATGGAACAGAAAAGGGCCTTCACCACTCAATTGTTGTCACAAGGTTGGAAGCCCAAAGTTGCCTACAATGTCTTTGTATGTTGAAGCAATGGCAGGACCCTTTACTGGGGGCACCTGAACTCAGTACTTTGAAGGCGACTCCACAGAATTTTGGCCATATAGGATAGCATTCATCTTTATTCTGAAAAATCCAATCTGCACCCTAATGTCTTGTCCCTCTTTTAGGCATTATTTACGGAGCCCTGTAAATAAATGTTCTACCCTATATAGGGCAGGGCTCGCTGACTTGGTCATACAGACATGCAAATGACTTTCCATACCAAAAGTGCACAATTGTCAAAAGTGTCTTTTTATGCTGTAGGATTTCAGGACCTGTCACTAAAAACATCTGAGCTCAGTCATTTGGAGGGGG
>NW_017306619.1:441475-449178 GCF_000935625.1 Nanorana parkeri | reverse complement strand
TACCTTTCACCATATAAAATACATGATTATAATGTACAAGTGTCCAAAAGTTCTGCGGGAAAACATTGACATAGTTCCCTAATGTCAGAATGTCACAAAATTTGCATTTGTAGCTTTAGGTGCTAAGACACCCCCCCCACCCTCCATGTAATAAAATGCCACAAATGTAACTATATGGAACCGGGGAGCATCAGAATTCAAACAAAGTGCCTCAAGCCATGTTTTTTTTTTGTAGGATTCTTTTAATTAACATAGCAATTAACCAATTAACTTTGTTCTCTGTGTCATTAGAGAGAAAAGCCCCTTTGTAACAAGAAATAAGCAACGTGAATAACTACAAAGGGAGGAAATTGACAGCGCCCTCAGCTGGGAAGAGAGCCGGAGCTTAAAGTAGAAGAAAAACCCAATCACTAAAATCTTATATCAACTTTAACACGCGGTTGTATCTTCATCATTCACTTTCAGTCTTTTTAAAGGAGAACTATGGGGTCAGGGCTTTTCCCCATAGTTCTCCTTAGGGTAACGGGAGGACACAAACTAGCGTCCTCCCGTCACCCTACATCGATGCCAGGATCCGCCCAGCTGCGTGACTGACAGCTGGCTCTGCCTATCTAGAGGCAGAGCCAGCTGTACCCGCCCCCTCCCCCGTCCGTTCCGCCAGTCAGCGCTGGCGGATCGGAGCGGGGAGAGGGGAATCCAGCCCCTCCCCCTGTCACTGCAGAGAGCCGTGACATGATCGAGAGGTGAGCGAACGCCGGTATGTGTTCGCTCACCTCCCGATCTACTGAGCCGACCTGTGACAGTCTCATTGTCACAGGTCGGCTAGAACTATGAGGTGAGTGAAAATCACTCACCTCATAGTTCTCCTTTAAATCGTCAGCGTTCATTAAATAACACCTGGTGATCCTGCCATGAGGGTCCTTGTTCAGGCACCTCTTGCTAAGTGGTGACAACAGTCTGTCTCCATGCCCCAACTGTGCTCCTGCATGGTCACCCTGTCACACCGGCTGGAGACTGCAGACGCCTGCTTCAACCATTATTGGGCAGATGTTACAGGATTGTCGGTGACTCGGTCCACCAATGCCACCATCAGGCAACCTTTGGGAGATGCCATAAAGCACAAACGTTGACTCTGCTCGAAGCCAGTCTGGCGTTGCCCTTCCGAACTCAGGTACTGTTGGAGGTGCTGGAGAGCCTGTCCAAGCACTGCACACATGCTGTCACTGAAAAAAAAGACCCCCACAGATGCTTAAAGGAAAGATCTAGCATGTAAGTCCAAGCTTTTTGCTATTGACAGTCCATTGATTCCACCTAGGACATATATATCCTGACGGTGCTCACAGAATGGATTTATATCCTTTGGGGCTAATGAGTCATATAGATTTTGTGCCAGAAGTTCAGCTTTTCTTTGCAGAATTGTTACTACGCAATGGCACATCACATTTTGGCATGAGTGGCTAACTATTACTGTACCCTGACCCTCTACCAAATCCCAGAGGGAGGAGCTCCAGTGATGGGGGAGCAGATGAGTGGCTGACTCTGTTGCATTGTGCATGAAATGACTTCAATGGCACGCTATCTGTTGCTCCTTAGACCCTTACTCTTTCAAAAAGTTACTCAATCCAATGCAGACACAATTTACCCTTGACTCCCAATATCATTTTGCATGTTGGAGCTTCTAAAGGACCCGGGGCAATCAAACTGGGCGATCAGCTTGGGCAGAGCTTACTTGCTCAGCAGTCACAACAAGGTCTGCTCCACATTCTGTAGCACCACTCTGGTGGTAAGTCAAACCAACCTCATATCTTTGATTGACATCGAGAAGGGAGGATGGGACACCCTATTTGTACTGTCTGTCCTGGCCTTCTCCCTCGGCAGTTGACAGGCAGGTGCGCAGCTTTGGCCAGTTGCGCTATCCATCTGGTTTACTGGAGGAGCATGAAAGGTTGTTGCTGGGCCCCCTGAACAGCTACCAAGCCTAGGTTGCCTTTTGGACTATCTGGCTTTCCCTTAACATCAAGTGAACCCACAGAGGGCTACTGAGAAACACTGAGCTGAAGAAATTACAGTTCCCAAGCAGGACCGGATTTACTCTCTCTGCTGCCCCAAGACCAGGTTCCTCAATGCACCCCCCTACCAGCCAACCCCCCCAAGAAAAATAGCAGACCTGCAGGCTGCATACAAGTGATCTCAGCGACATTTCCAAGATCACTTGTACAAAACAAGCGGTGGCTTCCCTGTTGTACATTTACCTAAGCTAGAAAACAACTACCTGCAACTAACTGCATGTCCTGGGCATCGGGAGATAGGAATTCCCACCCCTGCTGCCCCAAGGCCGGGCCTTAGTTGGCCTTGTGGGAAATCCGGCCCTGTTCACATGCTTGCTGGGCTTTTGTGCACCAGAAACGTGCCTTCCGCCCTAATAGTTCACTCCAGCACATGCCAAGACTCCATAATGCCAATACCTCTTTACACACGCAGGTGACTGGATGGAAGAAGAAAGTATTGTTTGGAAGTCAGAATGTTTCCTTTAGTTTAACCGTTAGTGTCAGTTGACTCGCCAAGATACACGACAAGTGACCGCCTCGCCTCGCCATTAAGACATCATAACTTAAGCTAATTTGCAAGCTGTGTGAAAGAGCAGATCGAGGCCCGCCACTGTGAAGTCTCTGCGGAGCCTGGGGACATGACCTGCCACAAAAAGAGAAAGCAGACTACCGCCGTGTTAAAAAACTAACTCCTTTCATTTTATAATGGACGGAAGAAAAACAAAACAGAAGGCATTGTCATTCATTTTCCTGCCTGGGCCTTTGTCGCTCTTTTGTCCCGGGCCTGAATGTTTGTGTATTGACTCAATTCTCTTTATCTGGATCTTGTAAATAGCAAATCAGCTGGGTTTTCATTTCTTTCAAATCTTGTTGAGTTTTAGTGTCCTGGAACAGATGGTCTCAGCCGACGTTTGTTGGCCTATAGAGGTTACAAAACAAGTATCTAGCTATTCATGACATCGAGGGGGCAGTGCTAATGAGGTTGGAAACAAGTCACTAAATTGTTATTTAATAACTAGCTGGCAGGTTTGTGAGTGGTGAGCAAACTATTTACAGCTTCATTTCTGTGACCTAAAGAAATGAACACATGGCCAACTGTTTGTAGGCTTTCTTCTTTCCCGAAGGCCCCCCCCCCCGTGCTGGCTCTACCCAAGAGGAACCTTGTTTTAATTCACATGTTATAATGCACCTTATAGGTTTGCACATTTCCAATGTTTTTATTGTTTGTACACATATAACTTCAACGAGCACCCACAAGACAGTATGCTACCACATCTTAATAAATCCATGGGGTTAATTAGTTAATTTAATTGCTGACTAGGGTGCACTGATCCTTCTAGAACCCCAAATAGTAGTGGATCGTGTGATTTCCACAAATTCGCCTTTCTTACTCCACTCAACCTTTAGCTGATCTTTACCAGGATTTTATGAGGATCCTTGAGATCAATCTCCATAAAAACAATGAAAACAGTAAACAAATAAAACAAGCTTGAAAGCCAATAAGAAATAGCACTGCAAGCAGATAATGAGCAGACAGTCAGGACACAATGAGTAGCCTTATCATCAGCCAATGCATAGTAGTAGCACATTATGTGATAAGCAACCAATGCGGTGTAAAGTCCTACCTTGGAGATGTCTATCTTTATTCCTTTTCCTTTCTTGTAGTCCATTGGGGATTACACAGCACATGAATGGTTCCTATCATCCACCATTGTTACAGACTACCATTTGTTCTTTCAAGACTTCTCCTGTGCTGCACCTTTACTCTGGAACACTGTCCTTTAACCTTTAAGACTCTCAACTATCCTTTGACCTATAAGACTCCCACTCCACCTTTGACCTATAAGACTCTCAGCTCTCCTTTGACCTATAAGACTCACAGCTCTCATTTGACCAATAGGACTCTAAGCCCTCCTTTGACCTCTAAGACTCTCAGCCCTCCTTTGACCTCTAAGACTCTCAGCCCTCCTTTGACCTATAAGACTCTCAGCTCTTCTTTGACCTATAAGACTCACAGCTCTCATTTGACCAATAGGACTCTCAGCCCTCCTTTGACCTCTAAGACTCTCAGCCCTCCTTTGACTCATAAGACTCTCGGCTCTCCTTTGACCTATAAGACTCTCATCTCTCCTTTGACCTATAAGGGTGCATCCTTCTTTCCACTGCTTTGGCCTATTTACTTTTTGCATGCTTGCCTCTGGCTTATATATTGCCTCCATCTTGTTGATTTATTAAAGTGTATACAAAGCCAAAACTTAACATGTGCAATGTTGGGCAAAGAATGGCTAAAACGTCCTTGTCAGTTATTTATTTTTGCTATATTTGTCTCATTTGGGTGATTTCCCATCACTCCCTGCCCATAAAGTACGTTGAGGGAATATCCTTTTTGGACAGTTGTCACCAGAACAGTTTTTCCCTTACATCCTCCCCTCTTCTCCTATTCTTAAGACCAAATATGTCGGATTTCCTATTCCTTTCCATGACGGTGATAATGGTCACCAGAAATCTTGGGGTTCCTTTTTAACTTGAGGGAACTGCAAGTTCTGATCACATGACCGGGCCGGATTTTCCACAAGGCCAACCAAGGCCCGGCTTTGGGGCAGCAAGGAGTAGAGGGGCAGCAGGGGTGTGGAATTCTAATCTCCCGATGCCCGGGACATGCAGTTGCAGGCGCCGGGTGGGTAGCTGTTTTCTACATTTAGCCCTGCTTTGGGCAAGCAGAGCTAAATGTCACTAGATCTCTAGAGGGATCTCCAGCAGGAGGAAGGAGGTCCTGATTCCTCTATATAGATCTTTAGTTATCACTAGAGGGATCCCCAGCAGGAGGAAGGAGGTCCTGATTCCTCTATATAGATCTTTAGTTATCACTAGAGGGATCCCCAGCAGGAGGAAGGAGGTCCTGATTCCTCTATATAGATCTTTAGTTTTTTTGAGGAAGGAGGTCCTGATTCCTATATATAGATCTTTATTATCACTAGAGGGATCCCCAGCAAGAGGAAGAGGTCCTGATCCCTCTATATAGATCTTTATTATCACTAGAGGGATCCCCAGCAGGAGGAAGGAGGTCCTGATTCCCCTATATAGATCTTTAGTTATCACTAGAGGGGATCTCCAGCAGGAGGAAGGAGGTCCTGATTCCTATATATAGATCTTTATTATCACTAGAGGGATCTCTAGCAGAAGGAAGGAGGTCCTGATTCCTATATATAGATCTTTATTATCACTAGAGGGATCCCCAGCAAGAGGAAGGAGGTCCTGATTCCTCTATATAGATCTTTAGTTAGATTCAATTTAGAATACTGTGTGCAGTTCTGGAAATCTCACTTACAATATTGATAAGATAGAACAAGTCCAGAGAGTCCGGGCAACACAAATGGTGAAAGGTCTGAGGGATAAAACATATCAGGAGAGATTGCAGGAACTTAATATGTACAATCTGGATGAAAAGAAGGGAATGTTCATAAAAAATATTACCTCTGAACATTACACATTTCTATGTGACTTATTTTGTCTTTTTTGTTTAAATTTAAATAAACTGCCACACAGTTAAAAAAAAGTGCATGACGGCTTAATAAAACATGGCGCTCCAAGGTTCAGCAACGCTCACCTCAGCCAATCATCATTCAACCCACTTCTTGTGGGCCTAGGTTGTCATGCCGGGGGGATGTCATCATACGGCCAGAGTACTGCCGGATTGAATAATGGTCACATGTCATTACAGGAGAAGGGACCACCCACTGTTGCCACCAAAGCATGGAGTACAGGCGTCATCTTATAGGTAACACATGGAGTACAGCAGTCATGAGTAGGGGTCAGTAGTAAGTAATGCAGGGTCCAGAGCTCAGTAGTAAATAACATAGGGTTCAGAGGTCAGTAATAAGTGACGCAGAGTTCAGGGGGCAGTAGCAAGTAACACAGAGTTCAGAACTCAGTAGTAAGTGACGCAGATTTCAGAGCTCAGTAGTAAGTGACGCAGAGTTCAGAGCTCAGTAGTAAGTGACGCAGAGTTCAGAGCTCAGTAGTAAGTAACGCAGAGTTCAGAGCTCGGTAGTAAGTAACACAGGGTTCAGAGCTCGGTAGTAAGTAACACAGGGTTCGGGGGTCACAGAACAGAGTTCAGAGCTCAGTAGTAAGTAACAAAGAGTTCAGAGCTCAGTAGTAAGTAATGCAGGGTTCAGGGGTCAGTAGTAAGTGATGCAGGGGTCAGTAGTAAGTAACACAGGGTTCAGGGGTCAGTAGTAAGTAATGCAGGGTTCAGTAGTAAGTAACGCAGGGTTCAGTAGTAAGTAACGCAGGGTTCAGGGGTCAGTAGTAAGTAATGCAGGGTTGAGTAGTAAGTGATGCAGATTCAGGGATCGTTAGTAAGTAATGCAGAGTTCAGGGGTCAGTAGTAAGTGATGCAGGGTTCAGGGATCAGTAGTAAGTAACACAGGGTTCAGGGGTCAGTAGTAAGTAATGCAGAGTTCAGGGGTCAGTAGTAAGTAACACAGGGGTCAGTAGTAAGTAACGCAGGGTTCAGTAGTAAGTAACGCAGGGTTCAGTAGTAAGTAACACAGGGTTCAGGGGTCAGTAGTAAGCAACGCAGGGTTCAGGGGTCAGTAGTAAGTAACGCAGAGTCTAGGGGCAGCCATCACAGCATGTACATACCTGGCTATATATGACTGCTGTTCACTACCGTCGGGGACACCCCCATGGACCTTTGCTTCTCGGGGACAGACCTCTCAAAACGGCACTAATGGTAACCTTACTATGGCTTCTTTTTCTTTTTAACAAAAGAGATTGAAAGGGCGCTTTAGGGAAGGTGGGAAACTTGAGCTCCACATTAAGTCTTGTACAAGATGTCAACATAATACTGAACTCCGGCCTTCCCTTCAGTCTTGCACAGTGGTACTGGCTCCTCTCCTCTTCCTCTGATGTCACCGCACACTGGGAGCTTCTCACAATGTGCATTAGAAGCTGCAGCAAGTCAGATAGGGCCCGCCTCATTTCCTGGCTGGAGGACGTCCAGCATCATCTAGCGCTTTCTTCCCTAGCTTAATGGTCTCAGACCCCGCCCCTTTCATTCATTGGATTTGAATTCTTTCACTCATGGAGGCTCAGTGTCACATGTGGGTGTTACCTAGGGCAGTCTACATGCAAATGCAATCCGCCTAGGATACGCCCACTCCTTCAGATCGACACCTACAATCAAGGCATTTTTCATATTTGCATAACTCCTCCCAAGAGCAGACCCACTGCTTGCACCGGGGCTGAGAACTCTTGAGAGAAGGACTGAGACGGGGTGCTGTGATGGTTTCAGGAAGCTATGTACAGCACCCTGTTGGCCCCTCCCCCACCAGCCATGATCTGCCTGCATCATATAGAGAAGCACATGAACCCAATGATGGCATCACTGGGTCTAAAATAAGGTATGTAATGAAAATGGAAAGATTTGATAAAAAAATGTAATTAGCATGTTGATGAGGGAGGAGCCAGGGAAGGAAAAAGCAGATTAAATGTCATTATTAAACACTTCCTGTGAGCGACGTGGGACGTGAGGGCAAATCTCCCCAATATGGGTACAAATAACACAAACCTTATATTCCTACATTTTAAAAGTTTGGAATGGAGCTCCCCTTTTAATATTGTTGAAAAAAACAGCACAGGGTCCCCCAT
>NW_017306619.1:441074-441373 GCF_000935625.1 Nanorana parkeri | reverse complement strand
GAGGCCACGGGCCGGCCCCCACAGCAATCATGGGATTGTTCTCTCCGGTGTCAGCCTTTTGTGGCGCGTCATGAAACCGTCGCCCCCTTGTAAGCGCTTGTTACGTGTGACTGTGGCCCCCGGCGAGGGATTAGGACACGCCCCCCCTCTTTTATCGCCATTTGACCTGGCTGTCAGTGGACACAAACTCTTTTTTACCTCCGCGATACACTGGAATTACAAGAGCAGCCATTGACACGACCCCATGAATACCAATACCTCCTCCGACACCTCCTACAAGCCCCTTCTCCCTTCTCTCC
>NW_017306619.1:435558-440962 GCF_000935625.1 Nanorana parkeri | reverse complement strand
TCCTTTACGTCCCATTCAGAGAGGCCATCAATCCGTCTATTCTACAAAAGCCAGCTCATTCAGGTCAATGGAGCCGGGACGACTTTCTGACACTGGGAAGCACAGCTCTGGGTCTCCCCCCCGCGTTCAACTGCAGCCAGCGGCGGCGGCAAGTGACATGGGACCCCCTGCCACTGCGCCGGAGCCAGAAAGGCTCTTCGGGATGGTTTTACGCTGCTCTGTCACTTTAAATGGGATGTCAATTCAGCCTCTGAGGTCTCCTGGAAGCTTTAAGATGTTTAAAAGTCATTTTTAATCATTGCAAACCTGCAGCTTTCATGTACATAATATCCACTGATCCTGCTGTTGGGGTTCTTGCTAGGGCACTTCCTGTTATAGGGTGACAACGCTCTGTCCCTGCCTCCCAGTTGTGCTCCTGCGTCGTCACCTTGGCAGCTGTTTCAATACGCATTAAAGCAAAACTCCATAAAGACACAAATGAATGTGCCTCCTTCTACAGTGAACAATCTCTACTCCTTTAGGGCCCGTTCACACTATCTAGTGCGTTCATCGCATGCGCTATTTATTGCAACCGCAACGACACTGGAACGCAGGGCATTGTGATTACACGGGTAATTATTATTATATAATAATGATATTATTATATTATTAATGATTATTCGGGTGCGGGCGATTGCACTGCGGGTTGGAGGCGTGTCTTTGGTGCTATAGCAATGAATGGCACCGCCATGCCCCCTACTGCCCCAGAACATGAGACTGTGCGGTGAACACACTAGATGGTGTGAGTGGGCCCTGAGTAAATCAACCACAAATAGCCTTTGACCTGCTGCAAGCTGACTCCTCACCTCTCTCCTGAGGACTCTGCTCTGCAGGAGGACTCTGCTCCTTCCTCTATAACTCTCCTCCTGAAATACTCTGCTCTGCTGGAGGACTCTGCTCCTTCCTCTATAACTCTCCTCTCCTGAAATACTCTGCTCTGCTGGAGGACTCTGCTCCTTCCTCTATAACTCTCCTCTCCTGAAATACTCTGCTCTGCTGGAGGACTCTGCTCCTTCCTCTATAACTCTCCTCTCCTGAAATACTCTGCTCTGCTGGAGGACTCTGCTCCTTCCTCTATAACTCTCCTCTCCTGAAATACTCTGCTCTGCTGGAGGACTCTGCTCCTTCCTCTATAACTCTCCTCTCCTGAAATACTCTGCTCTGCTGGAGGACTCTGCTCCTTCCTCTATAACTCTCCTCTCCTGAAATACTCTGCTCTGCTGGAGGACTCTGCTCCTTCCTCTATAACTCTCCTCTCCTGAAATACTCTGCTCTGCTGGAGGACTCTGCTCCTTCCTCTATAACTCTCCTCTCCTGAAATACTCTGCTCTGCTGGAGGACTCTGCTCCTTCCTCTATAACTCTCCTCTCCTGAAATACTCTGCTCTGCTGGAGGACTCTGCTCCTTCCTCTATAACTCTCCTCTCCTGAAATACTCTGCTCTGCTGGAGGACTCTGCTCCTTCCTCTATAACTCTCCTCTCCTGATATACTCTGCTCTGCTGGAGGACTCTGCTCCTTCCTCTATAACTCTCCTCTCCTGATATACTCTGCTCTGCTGGAGGACTCTGCTCCTTCCTCTATAACTCTCCTCTCCTGATATACTCTGCTCTGCTGGAGGACTCTGCTCCTTCCTCTATAACTCTCCTCTCCTGATATACTCTGCTCTGCTGGAGGACTCTGCTCCTTCCTCTATAACTCTCCTCTCCTGATATACTCTGCTCTGCTGGAGGACTCTGCTCCTTCCTCTATAACTCTCCTCTCCTGAGGACTCTGCTCCTTCCTCTATAACTCTCCTCTACTGAGGACTCTGCTCTGCAGGAGGACTCTGCTCCTTCCTCTATAACTCTCCTCTCCTGAAATACTCTGCTCTGCTGGAGGACTCTGCTCCTTCCTCTATAACTCTCCTCTCCTGATATACTCTGCTGTGCTGGAGGACTCTGCTCCTTCCTCTATAACTCTCCTCTCCTGATATACTCTGCTCTGCTGGAGGACTCTGCTCCTTCCTCTATGACTCTCCTCTCCTGATATACTCTGCTCTGCTGGAGGACTCTGCTCCTTTCTCTATACCTCTCCTCTCCTGAAATACTCTGCTGGAGGACTCTGCTCCTTTCTCTATAACTCTCCTCTCCTGATATACTCTGCTCTGCTGGAGGACTCTGCTCCTTCCTCTATGATCCCATCACGAAGAGTACAAATATCACTTTTTATCTGACAGAAAGGCAGAAAATATGCGAAAATAAATTATTTAAAGCAACAAAGAAAACATTTTGAGATGTTGTATATATATTTATATAAAGAATACATGAGAAATTATTCTAATTTAGATCACAGGAGAGGGCGAGGGGATGAGTGAGAGGAGAAAGGGAATGGGACATAGGAGAGAAAGAGGAAGGTGAAAGAGGACAGAGGTAAGGGAGAGAGAGGGGAGGAGGTGAGAGAGGAGAGAGAGAGAGAGAGAGAGGAAAAGAAGGAAGTGGGAGAGAGTGCAGGGAAAGAGAGGGAGAGGAGAATGAGAGAAGGGGTGGGAGAGAGAGATAAAAGGAAGAGAGGGAAAGAGACAGAGAGATAGAGAGAGGAGAAAGAGGGGGGAGAGAGAGAAAAAAGACAGAGGGAAGGGGGAGATAGAGAAGGAAAAGGGAGAAAGGAGGAGAGAAAGAGAGAGAGAGTGAGATAGGGAAGAGGAGAGAGAGAGAGTGAGATAGGGAAGAGGAGAGAGAGGGGAAGGGGATAGATGGGGCGAAGAGAGGGTTGGCAGGAGGGAAAGTGGAGAGAGAGAGAGAGGGGAGAAAAGGTGAGAGAGGGGAGGGTGGATAGATAGAGAGAAGGGAGGGAGGGAAAAAGAAAGCGGGAGAAAAAGAGAGAGAGAATGAGAGAGGAAGAAGGGGAAAGAGAGGGGGAGAGAGAAAGAGAGGGGAGAGAGATAGAGAAGGGAATCAGTGAGCGAGGGGGGTGACAGAATAGGTGAAAGGGGGAGAGAGAGGGGAGGACCAGCAGAGAGAAAGGGAGGGTTAGGGGGGGGATCATGGGTTTTTGGGCAAGCAGCGAAGATGTCTTTGGCCTCAGGCATTTTCATTGGCACCTTGATATAGCTGCGTTGCAGCAGAGTTTAACATGCGGCAATGCATTACTGTGGATTGCATTGCGTTGTGTTACCAAAAATGGCACAAGTTCCATTTTTAGTCTGCTGTGGTGAGTTGGCAGGAGTTGGTAGGCTGCTTTTACGCAACGCAAACACAAAAGCATGCAGCATAATGCGTGTTAAGGTGCACCACAACTGCTTGGCGTCAACAGGCCCTTACCCTAATTTACCGAACGCCAACACGATACACAATAATGTGTGGAATGTGATGACATATGAGAGCGAGAGGAAGATTTTGTTAAGAGAGGGCAGGATCTGGTACCGAATCAGAAATATGGTGAAGATTCCCCTCTGACCACAGCAAGGGTGATGGGCCCCTTTCCTTGACCAATTATTGAACTTCATCCCCAAAATCCCGATTACTGAGGATGCCCTCATCTCCACTCCACACAATGACCGGATCCATATCACTGACCCACCCACTGCTCCCTACGGACCTCCCTGACCCAAAGAGAAACACCCCACTACATGAAAGGCAACACACCTCACATAGAAATACAACACAGCAAAGCAAAGGCAACATTCTCCCACACGTGATAAATATGTACAGAGATACACACACCGTGATAGATACACACAGAGATACACACACAGTGATATATACACACACCGTGATACATACGTACTGAGATGCACACACAGTGATCCATACACACAGAGATACACACACTGTGATAGATACACACATCGTGATAAATACATATAGGGATACACACACCGTGATAGATACACACCGAGATACCCACAACGTCATAGATACACACCGAGATACCCACAACGTCATAGATACACACAAAGATACACACAACGTGATATATACACACAGAGATACACACAACGTTAGAGATACACACAACGTAATATATACACACAGAGATACACGCAACGTTAGAGATACACACAGAGATACACACACCGTGATAGATACACACAGAGATACACACAACGTGATAGATACACACAGATATACACATAACGTTAGAGATACACACAACATTATAGATACACACAGAGATACACACAACGTTAGAGATACACACAGCGTTAGAGATACACACAGAGATACACACACCGTGAAAGATACACACAGAGATACACACACCGTGATAGAAACACACAGAGATACACACACCGTGATAGATACACACAGAGATACACACAACGTGATACACACAGAGATACACACAACATGATAGATATACTCAGAGATACACACAGAGATACACACACCGTGATAGAAACACACAGAGATACACACACACAACATGATAGATACACTCAGAGATACACAAAGAGATACACACAACGTGATAGATACACACAGAGATACACACACCAAGAAATTCATAAACACAACAATGTATAAAACAGTGGCAGTATTATCTGTGCTATGTTAGGGCCCCCAGAACCTCATGCACTGAGCTGTATTGTAACTGTAATGTCTCCTTTTATTTTATAAAGAGCTAATAATAATAATAATAATATTCAGAAGGCAATAATATTCATGACTGGGCTACTAATATAGAGGGGTATAACCTGTTTAGGAGGGACAGAGGTGGGAGAAGAGGGGGGGGTGTTTGCATTTACGTAAAAAATAATCTATATGTGCATATAAGGGACGATATCACGTCAAATAATGGGGAAGACGTGGAAACTCTATGGCTGGAGCTAGATATGACGGACGCTAGCCGTAAACTTCTCGTGGGTATTTGCTATAAACCTCCAAATATAGGGGAAGAGGGAGAAGTCAATCTTCACTCACAGATAGGAATAGCTGGGAGAGAGGGCAATGCAGTCGTGATGGGTGACTTCAATTACCCAGACATAAATTGGGCCAATGGAACTTCGGGTTCGGCAAAGGCGGGGCGATTTCTAAACATGTTGCGCGACAACTTCATGGACCAGATGGTGGAGACTCCTACCAGAAAAAATGCCATCTTAGATCTAATTGTCACTAATAATGCAGAGTTAATCGAGGATATTGTAATTGGGGAGTCATTGGGTAATAGTGATCACAATGTGATTACTTTTAATATTGAACACAGAAAAGGAAAGTGTAGTGGAAGGACTAGAACCCTAAACTTCAGAAGGGCCAACTTTGATAAGCTGCGCAACCTAGTGGGGGAAATAAAATGGGAAAACTTATTTCAAAACCTAAACACAGACCAGATGTGGGATTGTTTTAAAAACACACTACATACTGCTACTTCAAAGTGTATACCTTT
>NW_017306619.1:432622-433109 GCF_000935625.1 Nanorana parkeri | reverse complement strand
AGATAGATAATAATAATAGTAATAATAGATAGCTAGATAGATAAATGATGGATAATAATAACAATAGTAATAAGAATAATGATAATAAAAGATAATTATGAGATAGATGTATAGATGATAGATATAAATATATATCAATATTTATTAGATAGATAGATAGACACACACACAGACAGACATATAGATCTATCCCTGGAAGAGGGGGTCCCCAGTAGTCCCTGGCATGGACTGTTCTCTCTGTCCCTGTAGCTCTCATGACTCCCATCCACGGGGGTTTCCTCGGTTATTTAGGCTCCTTCACACCTCTCAGCCCTCTATAGAAGCCATTGTCGCTGCGCTTGTGGGCCAACACGCCTTAATGAGTATTAAAACCCTATGTAGTGGCAATTAGCTCATTGCCGGCTGGGCTGCCCTGACTGACAGAGCACAGAGCGGTGTCATCACAATTATTCCCCCTTGGCGATCCCCGCTGATTGGGCCCTTAAAG
>NW_017306619.1:431500-432466 GCF_000935625.1 Nanorana parkeri | reverse complement strand
CATTCCTTCATCTCCTTTTCTTTTTTTTTTTTAAACTAATTTATATTTTTGTTACATTGTCGCTTCCTACAGAAGAGGAATTCCGAAATCTTCTCTGAGATATTATTATTATTTTTTTCTTTTACCCTTTTGGAGAATGTTTCGCTTTGGATATTTGCTCTTTTTCTGTGGGCTGAGCCAAGTTATGTCAACTTATCCAATTTGGTGGTGAGTCTTCCTTTTCTGAGGATTTTTTATTTTTTGTCATGTTGGCACTTTTTATTTTTTATGTATGTGTGTGTTGTATTTTGTTTTGTGATGAATTACTATGTAACTATGCATTAGAACAAAACTGTTTTCACTTCTTATCTTCCTATCTATTATCTATTGATGTTCCTTCTGTATATCTATCTATCTATCTATCTATCTATCTATCTATCTATCTATCTATTTATCGATCTAGTTTTTTTAATATTGATATCTATTGGTATATATAGGTAGTTAGTTCTCTCTCTATCATTGATATCTGTCTATATTTGTAACTATATTGATAATCAATATGAGTTAAATGCTACTAATAATACTAATAGATAGATAGATAGATAGATAGATAGATATTTGCTCCTGGGCTCTTTGATCCGGGGCTGTAACAATTGCTGCTGATTGTATTAAGCAGATAATGATACAAGATTTGTTGTTTTGGGGTTTAAAAAAAAACAAACTTCTAAGGCTCTTTTCAGCCAGTCAGGTGGGGGACACAAGACTTCACAAAAGTATTTTTTTTTTCTTGCTTTAAGGGAAACACAAGAAAGCAGGTAAGACAAGATTAGGCAACTTGCACTGAGAGTATTGTAACCAGAAGCTGCAGGAAATTTGTGTACAGAGAGGCATGCAATGCACTGTGTGTTGTACTGAGGAAGTTAGAGCAGCCCAGAGATTCCACAAACTTCTTATTAAATTAATTGCAATTTGTTATAGACTTACACA
>NW_017306619.1:429792-430020 GCF_000935625.1 Nanorana parkeri | reverse complement strand
TTCTCTCTCTTACCTTCTGTATGTAAAACTACAATGCAGCTCTGCCCATAACTTATTCAAAACAACATTTTGCTAATGCAATCATCTGAGATGACAGCAAAGAGTTTGCACATGGCAAAAAAAGAGAGAGAGATAAATGTATAGATATTTAAAGAGAGAGATGAGATAGAGAGAAAGAGAGAGAGAGAGAGAGAGGAGAGAGAGAGAGAGAGAGAGAGAGAGATAGAG
>NW_017306619.1:420956-428706 GCF_000935625.1 Nanorana parkeri | reverse complement strand
ATATTTACATTGGGTACATAAAGCCAGGTAATGAGGATTGATTGAGACAGTCGACAGAAAGCCAAAATATTTTGTTAATCACCCCCCACCATTGCACAGAATAGGTGCAAGGGTTCCTTTGTAATGTGCATTCGACAATGAAGTATTATTTTGGTGCATGTTGACTATAAAAACCAAAACATTTATAGGAATATATTATTTTATTACTAACATAATCTGAGCATTTATTGTGTGTATGGTGAGGGATGTCATCTAAAAATAAACAAATGAACTCATCTCATCCAATGATCATTTAAGTCATAATATAGAAAAGTTTGTCTGGTTTTTTTTGGGGGGGAGGGGGGCGTTGTGTATGGATTTTTCTTAATAATGAGGTGGAATTTAATATTTACAATGGACAGGCCAGACATGTAAGCGATGGAATAATCTGCAGTCGCCGCAGCAGAAAGTTTGGCAGGGCATTTCCAGAATGGATGAGTCTGTTTGTTTGTTTATTTTTAGATGATATCTGATGTCTGGGTATATAAAGCCTCCAACACACAGGCTTGAGGTGCGGACCCATGACACGACCAGACATTGATCATCGGGAAGGATCGGTTATTAGTGTAGAAGCAGATTTATTATTTTAATTTTGTTTGTTTTTTAACATATAACTTGGAAATGTAAGCACCCAATAAACACTTCCAATATATTTACATAAATGATTTGCTACTTTGATTGGTATTTTAAAGGGATCTAAAAACCCCCCACAGAATGATTTAAAAAAATAAATAATTGATTGTATTTATTTTATTACTGTTTGTCTTTACATTCAGATATATAAATATATACAGTGTAGTTCTGCAAACATGTATTTTTTTTTTCTTTGATTTGATCTCTTATCTGGATTGTGATTTAAAAATTAAAAAAAAGAAACAACACATTTTTTTTTTTAATAGAGAATTTCTATTTCCTTTTCTGGGTTGTTGGCTTCTGATCCAGATGTTGTATATTGTTGGCTTTTGATCCAGATGTCAGTTTTGGTTTTTGGTTCACGGTGGAATAAGCCGCCGGTGATCAGGAATTTTGTCTGGAATTAAGGTATCTGGCCACTGGCACAAATTTTTGGAAGCTACAGACAGTTCTGACCATTTCAGATGACGATTGCATTGCCTAAGTGAGAGCTGATATCATAATGGAGCACAATAGTTGACTTTTTAAAAAATGTATTTTATTTTTAATTTGCACAAATGTGGACGGTGTAAGAAATTATCTTCCGACAGTGTTTGATCATTCATTGAATAATATTTAACGTGTGAGAAAATTATATTTATTTATTCATTGAATAGAATTTAAGGCGTGAAAAAATTATCTTTATAATTTCCTATTTAAATCTATTTATTTGTAACATTTCCTAAGAGGGTTTTACAACTGTACAACTTCCCAGCGCATCATGAGAGGCTGACAATCGCTGAACACTTTGGTGCTCAATAACAGCGTTCCTTTTTTTGTGTTGCATTAGAGTGTTGCATTTTGTTGCACTGTGCATGCATTTTTTTTAAATGCATCTTCCACCCCCGGGGGTCTCCGGAGGGGATGCCACTTCCTGCATTGTGTTTGCAGCCACGTGTGTGAAAATGAATGCGTTTTAGATGCAATGATGTTTTGCCTCCGAGGTTTGGTAAAAGAGAAAAAAAAAAGGGATGATAGTTTTTGAAGGACGTGGCGCTCCAAAAACAGAATTTGAACCGTTTTATGGGGTAAAAAAAATCCATAAGACTTTGCATGGTTTTTTATTATTATTTTTATTATTATGTTTATTATACAGGATTTATATAGCGGCAACAGTTTGCACATGGCTTTGAAATGGTTTTATAGTGTGATTTAGTGTGGGGGGGGGGACGACACTGGATATCTTGTAGACTCATCCCGTGTCACGCTGGTGACTGAGGGGGTGCAGGGGAAGCACTTCAGTCCTATCTGGTCAGAGCTCCGAGCTGAATTGTCTTTGGAGTATTGAACAGCAACAAAATAGCACGGCATGGTATTGTGCATGGACAAGCTTCAGTTTCTTTAAAAGCTTTTTCTGTGTATAGTTTGTTATTATATATGTACAGTACAGTAGTGTGTGTATGGTGTGTGTGCATGTGTATGGCGTGTGTATGGCGTGTGTATGGGGTGTATATGTATGGTGTGTGTATGTGTATGGGGTGTGTATGGCGTGTGTATGGGGTGTATATGTATGGTGTGTGCATGTGTATGGTGTGTGTATGGGGTGTATATGTATGGTGTGTGTATGTGTATGGGGTGTTTATATGATGTGTATGGGGTGTGTATGGTGTGTATATGGTGTGTATATGGTTTGTGTATATGGGGTGTGTATAGTGTGTGTATGGGGTGTATATGTATGGGGTGTGTATGGTGTGTGTGTTTATATGGTGTGTATGGGGTGTGTATGGTTTGTGTATATGGGGTGTGTATAGTATGCGTATGGTGTGTGTATGGTGTGTGTATGGGGTGTGTATGGGGTGTATATGGTGTGTATATGGTGTGTGTATGGTTTGTGTATATGGGGTGTGTATAGTGTGTGTATGGGGTGTATATGTATGGGGTGTGTATGGTGGGTGTGTTTATATGGTGTGTATGGGGTGCGTATGGTGTGTATATGGTGTGTGTATATGGGGTGTGTATAGTGTGTGTATGGGGTGTATATGTATGGGGTGTGTATGGTGTGTGTGTTTATATGGTGTGTATGGGGTGTGTATGGTGTGTATATGGTGTGTGTATATGGGGTGTGTATAGTGTGTGTATGGGGGGTATATGTATGGGGTGTGTATGGTGTGGGTGTTTATATGGGGTTTATGGGGTGTGTATGGTGTGTATATGGGGTGTGTATAGTGTGTGTATGGGGTGTATATGTATGGGGTGTGTATGGTGGGTGTGTTTATATGGTGTGTATGGGGTGTATATGGTGTGTATATGTATGGTGTGTGTATGGGGTGTATATGGTGTGTATATGTATGGTGTGTGTATGGGGTGTATATGGTGTGTATTTATGGTGTGTGCATGTGTATGGTGTGTGTATGGGGTGTATATGTATGGTGTGTGTATGTGTATGGGGTGTTTATATGATGTGTATGGGGTGTGTATGGTGTGTGTATGGTGTGTATATGGTGTGTGTATATGGGGTGTGTATAGTGTGTGTATGGGGTGTATATGTATGGGGTGTGTATGGTGTGTGTGTTTATATGGTGTTTATGGGGTGTGTATGGTGTGTATATGGGGTGTGTATAGTGTGTGTATGGGGTGTATATGTATGGGGTGTGTATGGTGGGTGTGTTTATATGGTGTGTATGGGGTGTATATGGTGTGTATATGTATGGTGTGTGTATGGGGTGTATATGGTGTGTATATGTATGGTGTGTGTATGGGGTGTATATGGTGTGTATATGTATGGTGTGTGTATGGGGTGTATATGGTGTGTATGGTGTGTGTATGGGGTGTGTATGGGGTGTGTGTATATGGTGTGTATGGGGTGTGTAGGGAGGTCCACCATATATATCGGCTTTAGTTCCCTCTTGCCTGTGCTGATCAATGACCAGGCTTTAGAGTTGTCATAAACAGCCCAAACCTGATTCAAAGGAAGATATGATGGTTGGCTGAGGATTGTGTCATTCAGGGTTCGTCTATGGCGGCGATCATTGGAAATGGACCCCCTTGTGCTCATGAAGATTTTCCATCTTGCTGGGAAAACTCTGCATAGGCCGGTCAATCCTTCCTGTAGCCACAGGGGAAGGGCCTGTCCTCCTTGGGGGGAATTTCTTTCTGTCTATGGACTGTCTGCTCTGTCTGAGTACAACAGGCATTCTGTGTGGCTAATTCGCTTTATCTCAGCCATTGCTGAGCAGGGGTAGCTGATCACGCTGCCTGAGATAGAGATAAGGACAATCTACAAAATCTGTGTACTGAATGAAATACGGTCCTTAACGTTTATGGCAGCAAGCATGCAAGGCACGGGGGCCACTTCAAAATTGCTTTTGGTTAAAGGTTTTATCAGTAACACCAAATGTGTGCTGGACATACACGTCGTGTTCCCTTTAAATGTTATCAGTGCATGTTAATGTGTGCTTCTATGTATAAATTGTAATTATATATGTATGCGGGGCCGGCCAGGCTGTGCTTCCTGCTTTGCAGTACAGCACGCTGGTTGTTCTTACAATGTAGGTCTATGGGTCAGTCAACCCCTTGAAAACAAGGTTGGAAGAGTGACTGCAGGCTTGGTGTTTGCTGACTCTATTGGCCAATAACAATAATATAATAAAACCAGACATACAAAATGTAAAAACTATATAAAAAAATGTTACTTTAAAATGAATGCTCCAATAACACAGAAATCAATGGACATACACTACACTGCCCCTTTAAGGAACCTACAATAAGGGTTCTACTGTAAGCAAGGGTCCAGAGGTTGCCAGGAAACACTATTTGGCAAAGGTTTGAGGACACCCGACCGTCACATTACCTATATGGCCAAAAGTATGTTGATCTATCTCCAAATGATTAAGTTCAGGTGTCTTCAGTGAATGGTACTGTTGATACCACGGCATACAAAGACATTGTAGACAACTGTGTTCTTCCAACCTCGGGGGAACAATTTGGTGAAGACCCTTTTCTGTTCCACCATGGCGGTCCCTTGTCTACAAAGCCAACTCCAAAAAGACATGGTGTGACCAGCTTGGTGGGGAGGAACTCAAGTGTCTTGCACAGAGCCCTGACCTCAACCCGAAAGAGCACCTTTGGGATGAACTGGAACACCAATTGTGATCCAAGTCTTCTCATCCAACATTAGTGCTTGACCACACAAATGGTCACTATGCTGCCTTGAAGAAGGGACCCTGCTGCGTTCGGGGGCTGCGTTCTAATCACACACAGCACCTGTCCTTCCCGGCAGCTACTTGGTACGACCCCGCACGCAGCACGCAGCTGTACGTGCAGGCCGATTCGTGTGTGAATGGGGCCTTACACATATCATCGAGTACTGGTGACTTCTATCATTGACTGCATCTGACATAGCGCCATGCCTGTGGTCACTTCAAGCACCAAACTTTCCGTGAAGGTCTATAGGCTGTATAGAGTGCAGGTGACTTTTTGATATTGACCACACAAATGGACACAAATTGCCACAGACACCCTCTAAAATCTTAGGAAAACCCATCCCAGAAGAGCGGAGGCAACAAAGCCAGCTCCATAAAGACACGGTGTGACCACTATGGTGTGGAGGAACTCGAGAGTCCTGCACCGAGCCGTGACCTCAACCCTACTGGACAACATTGGGATGACTTAGAAAACTGATTATAAGTCAGGTCTTCTCATCCAACATCCACATGTACCTGACCTCACAAATGGGCACAAATTCCCTTCCTATACCCTCTAAAATCTTGCGGGAAGCCTTCCCAGAAGAGTGGAGGGCGTTATGGCTGCAAAAGGTGGTCAACTCCACATTAAGGTCCATGGTTTAGGATCATGATGTCCAAGAATCTCATATATGTGATAGTCAGGTGTCCACAAACCTTTGGATATATTAAATAACTGGATGCGGTCATCAGATGCTATATCTGGAAGGGGACTATGAAAAAATCCAGCAGATTCATTGCTGGAGGGTAGAGACCAATCACAGTCCATGCAGCGTGCAATGACGCAGCTGCCATCTGTCCATCAATTGGAACCGGACCCCTCTCTGTCCCTCTTTCCTCCATAGAGGTCCCACTTCCGTCGAGCTCAGTTTAAAGTAATCTACTGCTTGTTGTCAGAAGTGTTTATAAAGTGTAAAATAATTCCTGGCCTTTCCTGCCATGACAGGCTTCAGGTACTTCCTGTTATAAGGTGACAACTGTCTCTTAACTGTGCTTTAGAATACTAAACATCATTCATTTCGAGGTCAGGTCTACTTTAGTCTTGGCGTGCAGACTCCATAAAGACTTGTGCAGTGATCACTGTCAGAGCTTGTGGTAGTCCAGCGGTCAGGTCGGAGGGATATGCAGGCTCCTGGAACTATTTTAGGGTGTAGTGAAGGCAGATTTGGGGCTCTGGGCAGTGAGGCAGGTGTGTGGAGTCTGTCTTTGCCTGACTGAACACTTTGCCTGAGGAGCTGCAGAGCAATGCGCCGAGAGTGCTGAGAGCTTGGCCAGCTATTTGATCAGTTCTGGCAGTTTGTTAGTACAAAAGATATTCAGTGCAGCTCACCTCCAAATCTCAATAATTATAAACTCAACATAGAGATCAGACCGTCAATGGAGCTTGACAAGGCAAGTACCAGGGGAAGGGGGGGCTCTGCACTTCATAAAGAGGAAAACACACGGGGCCACTACAGATCAGCAACATAGAGATAGTGTTGCAGTTAACAGGCCATGGTGCCAAATCTATTACTCCACTAATTACCCCCTCCCTGTCCGCAGAGAGGAGGCAGAAGGAGGCAGAAGGAGGCTTGTGTCAATGTTTGTTTAATGTGGAGTGAAGTGTTATATCAATACAACTCCTATCACTTTCACTGCCGGAGAAAAGAAAATTCTTCTTTATCTCTTAAACACACACATGGCAGAATTGTTACATGTAAACATGATCCTTTCCTCTCTCCTGTCCTCCCTACTATTCCTTCCTTCCTTTTGCCCTCCATTCCAGTCCTTTCTTCTTTATTTTCATCTTTTATTGTCTTCCTTCTTTCTTTCCTTTCTTACCGTATTGGCTTTCTTCCATCAGATACTGCTGTCCCTCCTTCACTCTTTCCTTCCTTCTTTATTTCCTTCCCCCATTTACTCTTTTTATATCTTCCTTCCAACCCATACGCCGCTGCTTTTTTCCCCTTTTCTTTCCTTTCCCTTCCCTCTCTTGCTTCCTTATTTCCTTCTTTCCCTTCCTCCTTTATTGCCTTCCTTCTGATCCTTATGACAGTCCATCCTTCCTGCCTTTCTTAACCTATTGGTTTTCTTCTATCAATTACTGTTCTCCTTCCCTTCTTTTCTTCTTTATTTCTCTCCTCCCTTCCCTTCCCTTCCTCCTTTCTTTCTCCCTTCCTTCCAAGCCACCAGCCCTTCTTTTCATCCTTCCTCCCTTCCCACCTTCTTTCCATCCTTCCTTTCTTTCATTACCTCTTCCTTTCCTCCTTCCTGTCTTCCTTCCTTCCTCTCTTACTTCCATTTCCTCTTTCCTTCTTGCCTCTCCTTTGGTCCAGCCTTCTCCTCCTGCTCCAATGTTTGTGGGCCGGGCCATTTTGGGCTAAAAGAGGGCGGGGCTAGAACCAGGGAACACATTAGCTGCATGTTGGAGTCTGAGATTCAGGTAGAAGAGGCAGCTATATGGATTTATCACCTGTGGCGGCCAGGTGCGTGAGCTAAACCACCACCAGGTACAGAAGTTAGGCGGTGAGTCAGTCAGAGCATACCTGTACCACGCAGTCAGTAGCCCCCCGGTCCAGGTATGTGCACAGTGCAGGGCCTGGGTGTGTTGGGTGCAGGGTGTGCAGGACAGCTGTGGCAGTGTGAGCGCCGGGTGAGGTTGTGACGAGGCATCTCAGGTATGTCTGCGAGAACGAGCTCATTTCAATTAGAAGGCAATAAAATGCAAATGTGCTCTTGATAAGACAGGCAGAAGGAACACCTGGACGGCAATCAATAACAAGCAATGTTTTATTCACAGTTATTATCCAGCTTATAATTACAAGCCGTGGCTGCATTCCTGACAAGAGGGGGTGGGGGGGGGGGGGGCTTTCTGCCCT
>NW_017306619.1:413197-420863 GCF_000935625.1 Nanorana parkeri | reverse complement strand
TCGGCCAAACCGTGGGTGGTGGGGGGGAGGGGGGGGGGGGGGGGGGGGGGGGGCATTCCTCCCTTCTACCACTGCTCAAATGTTTTCCCGACCAACTCCCGGAAAGGTCCCTGCTACCTAGCACACCAGCCAATCAGATTACAATATACGCAGGCAGGTAGGGACATATCTATAAAGCAGGGAATCTGGCATTTCCCCAAACATTCACTGCAGGTGAATCTTGTGTTGTAAGTGACTGTGATTGATTCATCACCAGAGAATGCTTGGTGAAAGTCGCATTGACTTCTTACGGTCTGGTAAAGTGTATGTTGCACCTAAATTTTATAAATGCGTGTGTGATTCAATGTAGGCGCGTGTTACTGTAACCAGTTCAGGTTTTATTTGTTCTTTTGCATAGAAATACCCGGTGATCCTGCCAGTCCCTGTTCTTTGTTATTGCAAACTGAGCACGCCAAGCGTGGAAAGAAACTCGCGCCGGCATGGTCAGTTTGCGTATCAGTGCGCCATGCATTGGCCTGTGTCTTGGCAGTCTGTGTTGTGGCCACGCCTCCTGTCCGGCCCTTCTTTGTTGATTGATAGCGGCTTCCAGCAGGAGTCCCGCATCAGCTTGGTCAGTTTTCATATCAGTGCGCCATGGGTTGGCCTGTATCTCGGTAATCTGTGTTGTGGCCACACCCCCTGTCCAGCCTTTTTTTGTTGATTGACAGGTGGTCCCAGTCGGAGTCCCTCATCGGCGTGGTTAGTTTGCGCATCAGTGCGCCATGCATTGGCCTGTGTCTTGGAAGTCTTTTGTGGCCCTGCCCTCTGTCCAGCCCTTCTTTGTCGATTGACAGCGGCTTCCAGCAGGAGTCCCGCATCAGCTTGGTCAGTTTTCATATCAGTGCGCCATGCATGGGCCTATATCTCGGTAGTCTGTGTTGTGGCCACGCCCCCTGTCCAGTCCTTCTTTGTTGATTGACAGCGGCTCCCAGCAGGAGTCCCGCATCAGCTTGGTCAGTTTTCATATCAGTGCGCCATGCGTGGGCCTATATCTTGGTAGTCTGTGTTGTGGCCACGCCCCCTGTCCAGCCCTTCTTTGTTGATTGACAGCAGCTCCCAGCAGGAGCCTGGCTGTCAAATTACAGCAACTTGTGATCCAGGTTAGTTGAAGGAAGCTTCTGGTCCCCTCATTTAAAGCTCATGGCACCCTTAAAAAAGTCCACCTTAATTTTTCCTTCCCCATTGACTCCAATGCATTGAACTAAATGTTAAAATTGCAGCAGGGAAATGAAAAAATGGGAAAGGGTCATGTAACGCCCCCCCTCATACTTGGAATTTCTCGGAGCTCCGGCAGCACATCGGGGCGACTGAGTAAATGGGGGAATAATCTTCTTTTTAATGAGAACCTGCCACTTTGGTTTCTTTAAATCGAATTCAACCATTTAAACGTATTTAACAATTCTTTCAGTCGTGAAGAGCAAAAATTTAATAATCAAAGCTGGAGGTGCAACAGGGCAAATATTCATCCACTTCCAATCGAAACCAAATTTATTAAAGGGGTTCGAACACCAATCAATAAAATAAATCCTAGCCAGTCGTTTCATGCCGGAAATGCTCGGAGACACGGCCCCATGCGGTGTAATAGGCTGATTTAATGACTGTCAGAGAGGATCGTGCAATTCCTGTTAAGTGACATTAAATACACTCATGTCATTCCGGCCTGCGGCATTGTCTTCTGCTCAGGTGTCGGGAGATTTTTAGACTTTGACGCATGTAATCCTGCACGGAATAGTTTCGTGACCATTTTTGGCAAATCTTTCTCAAAGTTTCAAGTTTGCAAACTTTGCGTTGAGCCCCATTGAAGTCTATGAGATGGGAATCTTGTTATTTATTTCTATTTGCAGGGCTATCAAGCAAGATAATGTTAAACAAAAGGCATGGGTAGCTGGGCGCTGCCATGGGGGACATGTACCATGGCCTAAAATAAATAAATAAATAAATACGGTATCCCTCCCTACACATCATTGTCATCTCTCTCTAACAGCTCCAGCACACTGACAATATGGCCGCTCTGAGCGCACTCTTTCAGCTGGGTTGTCCATCTCTTTAAATTATTGGCTCTTGTGACTCAGCTGATGAGAGGTAATGGTTATGCATTGTAGGATGATCCTTATTTCTGACAGCGAGCCTGCACATTTTTTCGTATATTATTTCTTAATCTACGGACTTTGCAAATCCTCTGGTACCAGCGAAGCCCAACCTCATCCCTTCAACAGGGTTGGATGTTAGATTGTGGCTCTTGTGTGCCCTAAGTAGTTAGTTATATATCCTGCTCCTTTAGGGCCGCTTCACACCACAAAGTCTGCGTTCCAGAGCGTTCGGCCTCTGGAACGCACTGGAACGCAAGCAGGCCGGCTCCGGGGCGTTCAGGGGCATTGACGTCAATGTGCCTGCATTCCGGGTGAGGGCGATCGCACTGCGGGTGGGGGGCGTGGCTGCTGTGCCATTGGCTTCAATGCACTGCCACTCCCCCCCCCCGACCCTGGACACAGAGAGCCGGCCGGCTTGCATTCCAGAGGCCGAACGCTCTGGAACGCAGACTTTGTGGTGTGAACTGGCCCTTAAGGAGCATAGGGATGAAGTGAGAGGCTTCCACTGTTGACGGTTCCCAGCCTTTGATTTGACCTGCAGCCAGGTCAAGTTCACGTCTACGGCCTTAATATCATCATATAGGCTTCTCAGCCAAGAACCTCTGGGTCTGCCTCTCCTGCGCTGCCCCGAGCATCTTTCTACAGATTTCGGCTAGGCTCACACCTAGGCGACTCCTGACCCCGTGGTCAGTAGTCGCCAAGGTTTGAACCGTTCCCGATGTGGGTGCCATTATTCTCTAATGTCACCCCAGTCGCGCCAGGGCGGATTGCGTGGTTTCCCGCCGCGATTCTGCCCGTGCAAGTGAACACAAGAAAAAGCCACGAGTCGTGTGTCGCAAAAAAAAGTACTTGTACCTTTTTTTTAGCGATTGATATCACGTGGATGTCACACCATTGAAATCAGTGGGGGCCGAGCAGCAATCGCTGTGTGCACTAGCACACGATCGCGCGTCCCCGGGTCATGCGTCCTGGGTGTCGTGCGGTGTAGTGCAGGTGTGAACCTAGCCTTCATTTGCGCACTTTCGTAAGGTATGTCCAATCCATCTCCATTTACGCTCTCGGATCTCTGTTGCCACCGGCCTTTGGTGACACCACTGGAGAAGCTCTATATTAGGGATTCAGTTTTTTGGCCACCAGGCATGAATTATGTATCGTAGGCATCGGTATACAAAAACCTGAAGCTTTTGTGCGGTTTCCACTGAGACTCTCCATGTCTCACTCACATAAAGCAACACAAAATTCACATTAGAATTGAAGATTCGGATGTTCATACGAAGACTAATCTGGTACGAACGCCATATAATACAGAGGCCTGCAAAAACACCTTGGGCTTTTCTGATCCGTGTGGAGATGTCAATCTTGGTTCCACCGTCCGGCGTAATCTGGCTCCCCTAGGTAGTCAGTACATCAAATCTGGCATCAGTACCAATAGGAGACCCCTAATGCTGACCACACGCGGGAACAAAGATGGGAGGGGAAGCGTCACGGCCAGGCAAAAACCTATGACAGGGTGGAAGTCCACTTTGTGGAAAACTCAGATGGGTTGGTGGTGTTTTGGAATGCTGGTGTCATAGATTTTGGCCTGGCTGCGGTGCTTCCCCTCCCATTTTTGTTTCTTGTGCTATACTAGTCGGACACCCCGGTCCACACTAACAGGAAGCGGCACGCCAAGGAAGAAAGATAGAGAAAATGAAACTGAGAAAAGTTCCTAATCCGGTGGCTAAGGAATCTAAAATGGCCAGACCACAAGAGCGTAACTCAAACTGCAGGATCGACTGTGGGGGAGGAAGGGAGTACGTTTGTACATGAAAATTCATGTAAATGAATTTCATCCAATAAAACCACGTTTTATTAAATTTGTCAGCAGTCCCTTTCCTAGTTGCAATCAAATCCTCCATACGCCAGATCTCATTTGCCTTCCCAAGCTACATAGCAATAGTAGGAGGTTGGGTGTTCCTCCACAGAGTCGGAATGCAGCCACTTGCGGCGTGTGTATACGAGAACAGATTTCCCATTCTAAAACCATAAACATGAGATAGAGTAACCCCCAACCGCCCATGGTGATTAATATGGAGTTGGTTGCCCCATGGTCATTAATATGGAGTTGGCTCTCTTTATAGCTGTAACAACCAAGAACCTCTACCCTTCTGGGAAGGCTTTCCACAAGGTTTTGAAGTGCGTATGTGGAAATCTTTACCTATTCAGTCATAAGGGCATTGTCATCCACTGATGTTGGATGAGAGGACCTGGCTCACAGTCTGCATTCCAGTTCATCTCAAAGGTGTTTAGTAGGGCTGAGGTCAGGTACTGATGTTGGATGAGAAGCCATGGCTCACATTTGGTGTTCCAGTTCATCCCAAAGTTGTTCAGTAGGGCTGAGGTCGTGGCTCTGTGCAGGAGACTCAAGTTCCTCTGCTCCAAACTGGTCAAACCATGTCTCTATGGAGTTGGTTTTGTTGCCCCCGTTTTGGGGCTACAGCAGACTCCACTCTTATGGAAAGTCTTTGCACAAGGGTGTCTTGGAGGGTGTTTGAGGGAATTTGTGCCCTTTTGTGAGGTCAGGTACCGAGGTTGGATGAGAAGAAGGCCTGGCTCTCAATTGTTCCAATATACCCAAAGGTGTTCAGTAGGGTTGAGGTCAGGGCTCTGCGTAGGACACTCAAGTTCCTCCTCACCAAAGTGGTCACACCATGTCTTTATGGAGCTGGCTTTGTACACAGGAGACAGTCATGGTGGAACAGAAAAGGGCCTTCACCAAACTGTCACAAGTTTTGAAGAACACAATTGTCTAAAATGTCTTTGTATTATGTAGGAATTAACAGTGCCCTTCATTGGAGATCCCTGAACTAAACTATTTAGTCTTTACTGCAGACTCTTCTGTTCTGTAGATATTGATTCAGGTCATTATGGGGCACTTGCTGCGATCTTTTAGAAGGACTGCTGAGTGGAAGGTTAAGCCCCGCTACAATCAAATGACCATTTCCAGTGTTATAATAAAGAACACTGCACCTCCAAAATCACCCTGGATGAATGAGGACTGGGATTTTATTATTTTTATTAATAATAATAATAATAACAATTATTATTATTAGAATCATCATCAAAGTAATATTAATAATTTACAAAATTAGTACTATTATTTAATATTGAATTATTATTGGTTCCTCCCCTCCATTGACCTTCTTTGTATAGCGGGGAAGCCTTGCAATGTGACTGTGTGGTCGGTGCACAATGTGTGTTGAGTGGTCATTGTGTTCCTCTCCAGGTGACCCCTCTACAAGTGTCACCCCGCCTGCGCCCTCTCCATGTGCGTGTTCATTATTCACTCCGTGTCAGTCAGAGCAACCACATCACCCGACGGGTGTCTTGTTCAGTCTTTCTGATGGAGCCCAATTTATCACCCTGAAAGAAAGGCGAATCCGGCTCTGACACCCTCCGTGGGTGGAACGTCTCTGAGCAGACAATGGCATTCTTCTCCTCTCATTGTCTCCGTGACAGAGAATCCGGAGTAGCATCACCCTGCCAATAGCGTGCCCAACTATGTGCAGCCGACAGATATACATACTGCTAACTGAACAAACTTCTGTAAGCGAGGGAGAGAGAGAGACTCACTTCCAGAGACTCTCCGCTCTCATCCCGGACATCACGTCTATAGAAGAGACGAGGAGACTCCGCATCGTACTGGGAGAAGAGGAGCCAACGGTGAAAATATCGGCACAATACGTCACAGAATGTCACCGACTGAGAGAAACATGAGAGATCCCGGACTTAGAGATCCCCAACATGGGGACTCACCCCCCTTCATATTATCCCTTACCCCTGATAATGTCCCTGGACTTACCTATTCCCCTCATGTCATTATTTACCCCTAACAATGTTCTTAGATAGATAGATAGATAGATAGATAGATAGATAGATAGACGTGAGCCACAGGCCAGAGGGGTCTCTGCAACCAATCTGGACTCTTAGTCCTTGTTCACACCTGAGCGTTTTGTCACATAAAGTTTCTCATTGAAGTCTTTGGGACCAAAAAGCGCTGCAATCTGCCAGAAAGTAGCTCATGTACTTTTTCCAGCGACAGGCGTTTTTCTGTGACGAAACGCTCAGGCGTGATCCGGGGCCATAGAAATGAATGGGGGGGGGTTCCTTGTCTTGAGCGTTTTGGCGCGCTTAGCTTTGAGCGACAATACGCCTAGGTGTGAACGGGGACAGTTGGACGATTCTGTGACGTTTCGGGGGGGAATTTGGAAAACACGGAATCTTCCTGAAGTCTGCAGTTTTTGTAGGCTATGTACAGATTTTTGGATGGTTGGCGGACCCTCTATGAGCCGGGAAGGGATCACATGATCAGATTTTGCATTCATGAGCTTCCTAATATTTGTATCGCTAACCGCTGCGACCGCAAATCGCCCGACGCCTCCCAGGTATCTCAGGAAGTCGGCTCGGCTGCAACGCCGCATTTGAGAACTTGTCGCCGTGTCTTTAAGCTCCTGATCAATGAAGCAGATGTCTTACAAGCTCCGTGTTAACCACACACTGTACAGGAAGCTCCCGCTGCAATCGATTTATAACTTAATGGAGAGGCGTGTCCTCATTGATCATAAACTGCGGGAGGAGATTTTTAAGTTTTATGGCCTTGATTCACGGACCACTTACAGTAACACTAATCTCCGCAGTTACATCCTAAAAATATATTCAAGTAACATAACTATGAACAACAATGTATCTTATTTGTGTATCACTCGGCTGTAGATCCTCCAATCATCTCTGAATTGGTGCTAACACCGTCCTTCCTTCTGGAGGGTGACTACTTGTGTTCCCCATGGTCCCTGTGTGTGTTGTAAAGTAGTCACCGCTCCAACCTCGCTCCCGGGATGGACTACAATCTCAGGTTTAGTTCACTCATTTGTATTGAGATTGTAGTCCATCACGGGAGGGAGCTCAGAGTAGCATTTTAAGCATAGATCCAGACCTGAGCGACACCCGGGACGCACGTGCCGGGACCGCGCGATCGTGTGCCAGTGCACACAGCAGTTGCCACGCGGCCCCATTAATTTCAATGGGGTTACATCCGCGCGGCAATCGCTAAGAAAAGATACAAGTAATTTTTTGGGGCGACACACACAACACGCGGCTTTTTTTAGCCACGATCGTGTTCAATTACACGGACGGAATTGCACAATCTGCCCGGCGCAACTGGGATGCCATTAGAAAACAATGGCGCCGTCAGGGCGATCGGCTGTGGTGGGCGACTCCGTGGCTGGGCGGTTTTGTGCACGATTGCCGCGCGGTCAGGAGTCCCCCAGGTGTGAACCTAGCCTAAGGGGAAGCACATGTGTGTTTTTCTGACGCGATGGCACGAATAAGGCCCTTAAAGCGAAATGCCTTTTCGCCTGGCACAGAGACCCGGAAAATCCTTCGGCATTCAAAAGGGTAAAAATACGAAAAAAGGGTTAAACCAGCCCAATGATAGTTTAATAAAGACTTTCCGGAGAGTTGCTGCTTTTAAGTTTTGTGTGTCTGTACGTGTCAAAGTA
>NW_017306619.1:410111-413172 GCF_000935625.1 Nanorana parkeri | reverse complement strand
ATTCATAAATTAATTGCTTAAAGGAACACTCCACTTTTTAAACCACGTTTCATGTGACACCCATAGCTAGCATGTAACATAAAGCATAGTCACATACGCCAGCCCCCTAAACCGCTCCCCCACTTACCTGAATCTCGGGGTGCTTCCTACTCTTCTCGCTCCAGGTTGTTGCCGTTATTTAAATTCAGCGCGGCTGTGCGTTGCTCCGCCCATTCAGCCTCCTCATTCATTCACTGAGAATACTACAACGCCCATCTTCCGCTATGGCAGATCACGCCGGCAGTAGGGCAGTGGCATCACCACACTTGTAGTCCATTGATTACTTGCTCTAGCCCGGCCTTTCTCAACCAGGGTGCCCCCTGGCCTCCTCAGGGGTGCCTCAAATATTTTGTGGTAATGGGACTGTGTTGTGACTGGGGGAATGAAGACCAGGGGCGTCCCGAGGCCAGGTGTCACCCGGAGCGGAGACCGGGTGACACCCCGCCGTGACGTCATCTCGCATGCGCGGTCATCGACGCCTGCCGGTGGCCATCTTGGTGATGGACGCTGGCAGGGAGAGGAGGGGAAGTTCACCCGGAGGGATGAGGTATGCCGCCGGGTCCCCTTCTGTCTCCTGACACTTTCGGGATCTCGGTGAATGACCGAGTGCCCGACTTTTCAGAGGCGGTGTCACCCCTCCAATGGTGTCGCCCGGGCCGCACCCCCCTTTTGACGTCACTGATGAAGACTGATATGAAAGTGGGGCTCCTGATGTGAAGGGGGGTTACTGATGCAAAGGGTGACTCTGATGTGAAAGGGAGAGGATCTTGATGTGAAGGGGGAAACCCACATTTTTGTGTGTTTTCGCATGGGGTCCCCCTTAAAATCCATGACGTTTTAGACTGCGGTGCTTCGAGATTTGGCATAAATGTAGAGGGAGTAGTTGGAGTTGGCCACCCCTGGGTTTAGAAATGCTGCTCTAGCCCAGGGGTGGCCAACCCCGGCTCTCCAGCTGTGTTTGAACTACAAATCCCAACATGCTTCTGCCCCTGGGAGTCATGCTTGTAACTGCCAGTCTTGCAATGCCTCATGGGACTTGTAGTTCCACAGCATCTATAGGACTTGAGTTGCCAACCCCTGCTTTAACCCCATTACAGAAGGTCCGTGTCTCCGTATGGACCTGGGGCTGAGGTTCAACAATGCAGGAGCCTGTGCATAGAGCTGATTGTGGCTGCAATGCTCTGCAGATTTGGATGCAAAAGCACTTTTTTTTAAATTAATTCATTGATGCATTTTTATTGGGTTTTTTTTTTGTAAAACAAAGTGGACTGTGCCTTTAAATGCTTGATGATATATATATATATGCGAGCGACAGTATGAGAGTCAGAGAACATTCAATAATAGGAGAGGTTCATAAACAACAGTGAAGAACAGGCAACACGTTTCAGGGGTTTAAAGGAGAACTATGAGGGGGAGGGGCTTTTCACTCACCTCATAGTTCTAGCCGACCTGTGACCATGAGACTGTCACCAGGCCCGGCGCTAGCGCAAGGCAAGTAAGGCGGGCTCCTTACGACGCTGCAGGGTGAGGGCGGAAAAAACAGGGCATTTTGACAAGTACTTGTGCTTGTCAAAATGCCCCGATTTCTCCTTTAAAGACCTCCCCCTTATTCAAGGCCTAAACCTGATAGGTAGTAACATAGACTCAAAAACCGACACAGATCACGAGGGGTTAATTCATTGCTGTGTAGGGTATCAGGGAATCAGCAGAACTCTGGATGTCATTTGTAAAGGTTAAATTAAATCTAAACCCAGCCATTAAAATCTTATGTAACCCCTAAAACATCAATGTGATGTCAAATGTTGGTGTCAGCTTTTGTTAAAATCATGAAGGTCCTTGTTCAAGAACTTCCTGTTATAAGAACCTGGCAGGGGATCTAATCCCTCTCCACTCATCCAAAACCAAAAAAAGAGGCTGGCCTCTTTCACTAAAGAGTAATGGAGAACATTACTGCTCTTTTCTCTCCTTGTGCAGGGTGACTGGTCCCCCCCCCCCCACACACACACACACCTCTGCTCTATGTCCAGGATATACAATCACAGCTTTCTTACAGCATTTTTCATTTCCATAACTTTTTTGTATTCTCTTGCAATGTGTGTTTGAGCTTCCTAGAAAAACTGACTCCCCCCAGGAAGAGTCAATTCGCTAACACAGCCCCTGCATGCCACAGCCCTCTCCTGGGAGTGTCAAATACTTTCTGTGCTGGCCCAGCTCTACCGCTCCTCGCCTCAGCTTCCTACAAAACCTTTTATGTACCAGCTGGGTGCAGAGCAAAGGGGAATACTATAAAGTAGGGGCACCCAGGCTTCAGCACCTCCAGCTGTGGTTACAATACAAATCCCATGAGGCATTGCAAGACTTTGACTGCGACAGGCATGACTTAGAGGCAAGTGCATGATGGGGATTTTTAGTATCACCATAGCTGGAGGGCAACCCCTGCTATAGAGTGTCAATTGAGTGACAGCTCTGAGTCTGCTGGGGCTGCTGACATCGCATCCAAGATGGCGGCACCCTGCAACAGTTTCGAGGTTTTAGGTTTTTATATACAAGGGGGGCTTTTACAGGTAAATAACATGCAGAAAATACATTCAATGCACATATATAGGCTTATAGGACGATTGTTGTTGAATTGAATGGTCAGGTGACAGTTTTTGGTGTTCCTCTGGGTGGCACATGATAAATATAAAGCAGTGGCGGAACTATCGCCATAGCGACCCAGGCGGCCACTATGGGGCACAGGGGGGCCCAGGCAGGAAGAGGAACAAAGGGGTCCCCCTGATGCCGCGCGGGTCCCCTGGGTCACTATGGCATCGCAGGCTGCTGGCTGTCACTGGCGGCTATGAGGAGGAACGCGCCGCTGTTCAGATCAATGACAACCTGACAGCTAGCAGCTGCGGTGGAAGAGGCCGGCGTCAGCAGTGGAGGAGGAGGGGCCCGACGTCAACAGCGGAGGAGGCCAGGACCCAGTGCAGGAGGAGACCAGGTCTGGCGGCGGTGGAGGAAGAGGAGGCGGGGCCGAGGG
>NW_017306619.1:408951-410046 GCF_000935625.1 Nanorana parkeri | reverse complement strand
ACATTAAACAGCACTACAAAGTAATATGAAGCTGCATTCTCTGTGTTCTGGGTTGGCGCCCTGATGTCTTTAGGTGGCCTGGTGGCCTGTGCGGGCTCTCAGATGGGCTATGCGGCTCTCAGGTTTGCTGTGCGCCCTCTCAGGTGGGTTTCAGGCAGATGTTGCTGGCAGGGGGCCTTGGCAGCCGCATCGGTCAAAAATTTTAAAGTGCCGGTGTCGGCACTGAGTGTCTTGTGTTCGGGTGCCCGCTGACTGGACACCCACACAAGACTCCAAAACTGGACTGTCCGGGTTAAAACCGCATGGGTGTCAACCCTAGTGGGGCCCGCCGGCGACCATGGAGGAGGAGGCGGGGCCCGGCGGTGGAGGAAGCTGACAGCAGACCAGATCATGGCTGACAGTTAGGAGGTGTGCAGGAGTGTGACCAGCCCACCTGAGACCCTGCAGAGCCCACCATAGAGAGTATGTAGTGGGCTCTGCAGGGTCACTCTCAGGTGGGCTATTTGGGATCTCAGGGGGTGCCCCCAAAAATCACAGGGCCCCATACAAAATTTTGCTGATATAAAGGTAAGTGGTATAGATGACGGTCTATGCTACAATTTAGTAGGTTTCCTCCCCCGCATTGTCATTAATGGGGTTAAAAAACACCATACAAAGGGTCTGAATGGGTTTTTTTCCCAAACAACAAAAAAAAATACAAAAAACTCGCCAAAGATGATAATCATTTCCTGGCGGTGATGTCATAGAGTTTGTGTAACAATTACTACAATTTGCAGGATCACAAAACCCTCTAAATGACTTCACCTGGGGCAGAAAAATGGAGTGAAAAGAGCCGAGGATCAAAGACAACTGTGAGAGCTCTCTTAGTAAATCTGCACCCTATAGAAGGGGCTCAAAATCATCGGCTTTGGCACAACTGGAGCCAAATCTAAGCTTAGCGCTCAGCTTTACGTAATGTGTCAGCGTACAATGCCGTAATCCGCCCGATGATCCCCTTCACTTGTGTTCAGTGACAGCTGCAGGTCTCGAGAATTCCACCCGTGGACCATGGGGAGCTCCTGGCTCGAGGAGAGCCTTTCAAATCACAGCTTTCCC
>NW_017306619.1:407500-408405 GCF_000935625.1 Nanorana parkeri | reverse complement strand
CAACCACCCCCCCCCACCCCCCCCCCCCCCCCCTGGCCTGAGGCTAAACCTAGGCCTGAACTTGTGATGTGCTGACATCCTTTCTTAGGTAAATGTCCATTTTAAAGGGCAATAAAAATGTTTTCGGAACAGGAAGGACGGTAACTCAACACAGCTTTAAGGTAGCAGCATGGTGTCTACGTGAGGTCATGAGTTCAGTTCCCACCAAGGACCTCTTTGTATGGTCTGTAGACCTCAGTTGCGTCCCAAAGTCCTAAAAACACATTGCTCAAGTAGTTTTTTAGTTTTGGTTAGAGCGGAGAAAGAAGAGAACACCAGCCAGGTTCTTATCGCCGTCTATGTCCCAGTAAAGGAGGATTCACCCCCTCTACCTCTAGTCCTGGTGACCTTTATCATTGAAAGTAAAAGTAAATCCCACATTTTGTCACCAGAACAGGAATAGATGGGAAATCTCCCAATGGAACTTTAATGGCATTCCAGTCTTAGTCCGTAGGGTTCAGTATTGGGTTGGCTCCGCCCTTTGCCGCTATAACAGCTTCAACTCTTCTGGGAAGGCGTCTGGGAAGGTTTAGGAGTGTGTCTATGGGAATGTTGGACCATTTGTGAGGTCAGGTACTGATGTTGGGGGAGGGGCTCGCAGTCTCCGCTCTTATTCATCCCAAAGATGTTCTATCCCGCTCTGTCATTTTACAGATAAACATTTAAAGGCCAACTTAACGTTCACATTAAATAAGTTGAATACATCCCAGGCATTTTCCCCCCTTTTCACCTGATGATTCTGCCAGTAACACAATTCCTGTCCTAGGGTGACAACGCTCACTGTATTGTATCTATGGAGGAGCAGCGTTGTCGCCCTAGGACAGGAGGTGTGTTAGGACTGAAGAGCACTTCTTCCCTTCTCATTT
>NW_017306619.1:400971-407455 GCF_000935625.1 Nanorana parkeri | reverse complement strand
GGTTCACAGAGGTAACATTGACAGGGCTGATAAGCCTTTGGGAATTTAGCGGCAGAGGCACTGGGTTTTCATATATTTACCGGAACTCACTGAATTTCTGCCAGGATCAACAGGAAATGTTTTCAGTTATCAAACAGACATCACAAAACACTTTCAATGGGATATTTAACAGACCAAAAGAGAGCAAATAAGAGAAGCTGATTGTTGGGGTCACATACACCTCAAGCTACTGCTGAACCCTAACCTTAACCTTTAACCTTGACCTCACCACTAATTGTCTTATATCTACTGAACGTAGAGCTCACCTAGAAAACTTTTACCTTTTTAATGTCAATCATAAGATAGATGGTAATTGTTTTAAAAAAATGTTCTGCCCCTATAAGCTAACCATTAACAGGACTCCTAATGTCGGAATGAAGGGAGGGCCTTTCATGGGCTTCCTAATGACTATGATTGGCTGTTACTGTGATCACGTGACCAGGAACTTTTCCTATCAGCTCCTCTGATTGTTACTTTGTGATCATGTGATTGGAAGCCCATCCTACCAGCTCCTGATTGTTACTTTGTGATCACGTATTCGGGAGCCCAACCTACCTTATCCCAATTGTTACTTTGTGATCACGTCTTCGGAAGCCCGTCCTACCAGCTCCCGATTGTTACTTTGTGATCATGTGATCGGAAGCCCGTCCTACCAGCTCCCGATTGTTACGTTGTGATCACATCTTCGGGAGCCCAACCTACCTGAACCCAATTGTTAGTTTGTGATCACGTAATCAGAAGCCCGTCCTACCAGCTCCCGATTGTTACTTTGTGATCACATGATCGGGAGCCCGTCCTACCAGCTCCCGATTGTTACTTTGTGATCACGTATTTGGGAGCCCGTCCTACCAGCTCCCGATTGTTACTTTATGATCACATGATCGGGTGCCTGTCCTACCAGCTCCCAATTGTTACTTTGTGATCATGTGATTGGGAGCTCATCCTACCTGATCCTAATTGTTACTTTGTGATCACGTGATCGGAAACCCGTCCTACCAGCTCCCGATTGTTACTTTGTGATCACATGATCGGTAGCCCGTCCTCTGTTTTCATGCTCCGATTGTAAAATTTCCCACGACTTTATCACATGATGAAATGACAATCATAAATACAAATTGCCGCCAAAATATACGGCGAAGAACGCACAGCCGCGATAAAGATCCATTTCCAAAAGAATTCATCGTAACAAAATAAATAAACCGATTAAAAAAAAAAGACGACAAGGACACGCTCAGATAAGTGTCACCGGGAACTTTCCCAGGAAAAATCAAAACATGGGAAACCCCAGGATGACACGGCGCGGTGGCGGTCGGTCACGCTCGTGGAATATTATCCCGGAGACGCATCTGCCTTAAAGAGCCAGCGACGTCAATCAGCTTCTGCGAAAACATACACCTTGAAGAATGTTTATACAACCGGCACAAAACACAGCGCACCTTGGTAACAGTAGCGGAGAGCGACGGCTGCGGCGGAGGAGCTTGTCATTCACGCCGCGGAAACAAAATGAATAATAAAAAAGAAAGACTTGAGGCGCATAGACAAAGGAATTAACTAGAATAACAATCGGATTAAAAATTCTGTATGGGCGGCTTTTCGTGTTTTCACAGGGCAGCCCACTTCTGAAACGGCGTGACTAGAACAAACACACGTTAAGTGACGGGAGAATCTCCAACAGTCGCTTCTGTTTGCTGAGATGGAAGACTCGTTTTCATAGAAAGATGGTGGTTCTACTGAGCCAGGACATCTGCCAAGAGACTTAAAGGAGAACTATGGGGTTAGGGCTTTTCCCCATAGTTCTCCTAAGGGTAACGGGAGGTCACAAACTAGCGTCCTCCCGTCACCCTAGGCTCAGTATATAGGGAGCCGTAGCTCGCGGTATACTGAGACGCCGCAGCTGAAGCGTATCCTGACAATTATGTCTGGATCCGCCCAGCTGCGTGACTGACAGCTGGCTCTGCCTATCTAGAGGCAGAGCCAGCTGTACCCGCCCCCTCCCCCGTCCGTTCCGCCAGTCAGCGCTGGAGGATCGGAGCAGGGAGGGGGGAATCCAGCCCCTCCCCTGTCACGGCAGAGAGCCATGACAAGATCGAGAGGTGAGCGAACGCCGGTATGTGTTCGCTCACCTCCCGATTTACTGAGCCGACCTGTGACAGTTTCAGGTCGGCTAGAACTATGAGGTGAGTGAAAAGCACTCACCTCATAGTTCTCCTTTAAGCAGACCATACGCTACACGATCCGATTGCACAATCTCCTTTAGATCTTCCAACAACTGGTCCTGCCTAATTGGATGCAAATGACATGGACCGTTTAGGAGCTGCCTTATAATGTCTTGAAAATCTACGCAGTAAAGCGTAACCTTTGTGCCGCGCTGCAAAAGATCCTATTTTACAGTCATAGCAAGAACAATGTGAACACATAGGGGCCCGGCGCCGTTTGCACTAGTGCCCCTACATGGTAGGTACTTTGATGGCCGCGCAGGAGGTAGAGAGATCAGGATGGAGGTGCAAGCACTGGCGGAGCTACCAGGGTGTCGCATGTACGACCGGGCCCTGGCATGCCTCCACTTGAGGGGGGCGGAAAGGAAGAAGGAGACCCGCCCCGGTAACCGCTGAGGTGCCAACATTGCCTCCTGGGACTACATCTCCCAGCATGCAGCAGGCCAACGTTCTGGAGCACCCTCCTGCGGTGGTGGTGTAGGGGCCCTTCATGGTTTCTTGCATTGGGGCCCTGAGGTTTTTAGTTACGTCTCAGGGTGCAGGTCTAGTGAGGATCATAAGTAGTCCAGCAAGGAGTAGGCGGGGACGGAGGCGGGGTAGTGACACATAGCAGTTGCTATATACATGAAGTCCATACTGCCTAATGATGAAACAGCATCACAAAGAGATCACAACAGATTATAAAATAATAGAATTGTTTATTTCTAAATAAATAAAAATAAAATCCTAACAGGTTCTGATGAGTATAGAAAATACTCCTCAGCTCCATCTACGCATGCTTGTGGTGTGTGAACGGCGCCGGGCCCCTATATATTCACATTGTTCTTGACACAACTGTAAAATAGGGTCTTTGCAGCGCTGTACAAAGGTTACACTTTACTGCCCCTTCTCACGAAGCAAGTCTGTGAATGAGAGCACTCCTTAAAAACAATGCACTCCCCATGAGGCTGATCTCCCGATGGTTGTTAAAGTAGAATTGAATTGTGCTAGGGGCTGTCCGCATCTGCTACAGCATGCAAGTAGGCACAATATACCTGCACGTCATGACGCCACCGGGGATGTGAGGTTCTGAAGCCCCGGCATCCTTTCCCTTGTCCCCGGCACTACCATGATATTTTCTTCTTCGCCCATAAGGTATGCGCACTGGAGCTATATTATCTCAGTACCCGGCTAAAAAGCCACAACTATACACTGCACTGCGCATTCTCCGTGGGTGCGCTGAACTTTTCGGCAGAAGAGACCCATGAAGTCGTTTTCTACCAAAAGACAAATTTTAGTTTTAATGGTTTACTTCCGCTTTAAGAGAGAGTAATTGCACTGAGCCATCGAGAACTGCCGCTTTAAGAGAAAGTAATTGCACTGAGCCATCGAGAACTGCCGCTTTAAGAGACAGTAATTGCACTGAGCCACTGAGAACTGCCGCTTTAAGAGAAAGTGATTGCACTAAGCCACTGAGAACTGCCGCTTTAAGAGAAAGTAATTGCGCTGAGCCACTGAGAACTGCCACTTTAAGAGAAAGTGATTGCACTGACCCACTGAGAACTGCCGCTTTAAGAGAAAGTAATTGCACTGAGCCACTGAGAACTGCCGCTTTAAGAAAAAGTGATTGCACTGAGCCACTGAGAACTGCCGCTTTAAGAGAAAGTGATTGCACTGAGCTACTGAGAACTGCCGCTTTAAGAGAAAGTGATTGCACTGAGCCACTGAGAACTGCCGCTTTAAGAAAAAGTGATTGCACTGAGCCACTGAGAACTGCCGCTTTAAGAGAAAGTAATTGCTCTGAGCCACTGAGAATTGCCGCTTTAAGAGAAAGTGATTGCACTGAGCCACTGAGAACTGCCGCTTTAAGAGAAAGTAATTGCACTGAGCCACTGAGAACTGCCGCTTTAAGAGAAAGTAATTGCACTGAGCCACTGAGAGTTGCCGCTTTAAGAGAGCATAATTGTGCTGAGTCCCTCAGAGCTGCCGCTTTAAGAAAAAGTGATTGCACTGAGCCACTGAGAACTGCTGCTGAGCCACTGAGAATTGCCACTTTAAGAGAGTATTTGTACTGAGCCATTCAGTGCGCCCGCTTTAAGAGAAAGTAATTGCGCTGAGCCACTGACAACTCCCTCTAGTGGCTAATCTACAAATCCCATTGTTTGACATATTAGCAAAAATATAGGAGAGCAAGCTTGTAAACAATGTGAAGGTCACATGATAAATGCATTTAAAGTCAACCCGTGTTTCCAACTTGCATGGCCAATGACCAACAGGTTCACTCAGCTGTCGCCTGGTCCAGCTTCACAGACTTATTGCCTCTTGTTGGCCACCAAGAGGAAGCTGAAGAAGCTTAAACATGGCTGGAGACCCCCGTCCCCGTGACAGCGATGAATGCCTGAGAACCAATCAGCAAGCAGCAGCCCTGTCACATGGGAGGATGGGCTCAGCCATATCCTGAAGTCTGCCCTTTGTATGTAGGGTTGTAACCTGTCTGAGATTCACCTGGACAGTCCAGTTTTTGACTCCCGTGTCCAGCCTTCCCGTGAGCCGCAGGTGCCTGTAAACATCTCTGTCTTCCTGACACCATGCTGCCTGCCTCTGGACCCCTGGTGAGACACCGCACAGCCCGCACAGCACTACTGAAAGCCTGCATAGCCCACCCGAGACCCTAGACAGCCACCTGAGAGCCCGCATAGCCCACCTGAGAGCCCGCATAGCCCACCTGAGAGCCCGCATAGCCCACCTGAGAGCCCGCATAGCCCACCTGGGAGCCTACATAGCCCACCTGAGAGCGTGCATAGCCCACCTGAGAGCCCGCATAGCCCATCTGAGAGCCTGCATAGCCCACCTGAGAGCATGCATAGGCCACCTGAGAGCCTACATAGCCCACCTGAGAGCCCGCATAGCCCACCTGGGAGCCCACATAGCCCACCTGAGAGCCCCCATAGCCCACCTGAGAGCATGCATAGGCCACCTGAGAGCCTACATAGCCCACCTGAGAGCCCGCTTAGCCCACCTGGGAGCCTACATAGCCCACCTGAGAGCCCCCATAGCCCACCTGAGAGCGTGCATAGCCCATCTGAGAGCCTACATAGCCCACCTGATAGCCCACCTGAGAGTCTGCATAGCCCACCTGAGGGCCCGCATAGCCCACCTGAGAGCCCGCATAGCCCACCTGAGAGCCCGCATAGCCCACCTGAGAGCCTACATAGCCCACCTGAGAGCCCACATAGCCCACCTGATAGCCCACCTGAGAGTCTGCATAGCCCACCTGAGGGCCTGCATAGCCCACCTTAGGGCCTGCATAGCCCACCTGAGAGCCCGCATAGCCCATCTGAGAGCCCGTATAGCCCACCTGAAAATTGCTGCATGCAGTGCTAGAGTGTTCGGGTTTCACTAGAAGAAAAGGTGGCAACCGTATCTGTATGTCAGTTCACTCTTGGCGGCCGTGTCGCGAGAACGCTTACACTGTTTCCTAGACAGTCTCTCAAGGCTAGTCTGATTTGAAATTGCAGCTGGTGTGCAAAGGATGATGGTTACTTAACACTCATAACAATCTCTGAGGAAATTCGAGCTGGAAGGAAGTGCTCGCGTTGCCGGGAGTTCTCCTTTAAACTTTGTATCTCCGAAAAGAAATAAAATCAGTTAAAAGAACATTTAGGAATTGAAAAGAAGTCGGCGTACTTTTCTTCCCCGGCTGGAATCCCACGTTGGAGCCGAACTAATGCGAGCACACTTTGCGGCAGAGGGGAAGTGCGCCTCATTAAATCGGCACCCCTGGATTCCTCTGCAGCTTTTTACAAGGCGCATTATGCATTTAGGTCAGAGCGTTCTGCGGGGCGGCTCCTACAGCGACGGATTCCACGCCGAGCCGCAATCCTCAGAGGAAGCTCATCACTGCCATTCGCATCGCCATCCCTTCATTAGAACGTGCTCATCAAGTCGTGGCGGAGCGAGGGAGGAATCGTATTAACGGGGCCCCTGATGGCGGAAAATTCTATATGTTTATGGAAGCTCCTCATTACCCCGGCCCCGGCACTTAAAGGGACCACGCTCCTTTATTTTTCACTTTGTTCAACTTTATCATTTATTTATTATTTATCTGCCAATCTGCCATCACCTTCAAAGAGATCTGATCAAATAAAATGTCTGTCATGTCTCTTCCACTTTCCTGTCTATTCCATCTCTCTCTCTCCCTTTCTCTCCTTCCATTAAATTATTATCTCTCCCTCTCAATTCAAAACATT
>NW_017306619.1:396916-400255 GCF_000935625.1 Nanorana parkeri | reverse complement strand
CTCTCTCTCTCTCTCTATCCTTCCACTCAATCATTCTCTCTCTCCCCCCTCCCTCCCCCGCTCTCTCTCTCTCTCTCTCTATCCTTCCACTCAATCATAATCTCTCTCTCCCTCTCAATTCAAATAATCTTATTTTTTATTGGGGGAGGGGGGGGGGGTATGCTTGGGCAAACAGAAGATGTTATAAACCGGCCAATGTGTTTTGGGGTCCTTCTTTAGGGCCCGAGGATTGGAAACAATGTACACACACTGGACTGAGTGAAGAATACAATGTATATGATATTCTGACCTGTAGAAGGAATAGTAAAGCGCAGAGTTTGTCAGCAGCTGGCTTAGGTAGAAGTCAGATACATTGTTTCCGCTCCTGGAGCCCGATGAAGAGAGTGATCTCCGGCCCCTGGAAACACATTGGCTCATTTATAAACTGTCCTAATCGTCTTGTATTGGAATCAATTTATATCTGAACAAAATATCTCATGACTCGAGACTTCAGTGTCAGGTGGAAGGAATCGGAGCAGATTGTGGAAGTTCTTTAGTGTAGAAGCTGCCGGCCCAGAATCCGGCCTGATCCTCACAGGAACACTTTTGGATAATAACACCGACAGGACAGTTGTTGGGTTCCAGAGTCACGTCGTCTTTTGAACGTTAATAATGGTGACAAATTGCGATATATATACCGTATATACTCTCACCGGCCACTTTATTAGGTACAATAAATTGTACCTAATAAAGCGGCCAATTGCTTGGTAATAAAGCGTTCAATTGCTTGGTAACACAAATTGCTAATCAGCCAATCACACGGCAGCAACTCAATGCATTGAGGCATCTAGACGTGGTGAAGAGGACTTGCTGAAGTTCAAACCGAGCATCAGAATGGGGAAGTAAGGGGATTTAAAGGAGAACTATGGGGTTAAGTCTTTTCCCCATAGTTCTCCTTGGGGTAACGGGAGGACACAAACTAGCGTCCTCCCGTCACTCTAGGCTCAGTATACCGCGAGCTGTAGCCGGTATACTGAGACGCCGCAGCTGAAGCAGATCTCGACAATTGTTCCGGGATCCGCCCAGCTGCGTGAGTGACAGCTGGCTCTGCCTATCTAAAGGCAGAGCCAGCTGTACCGCCCCCTCCCCCGTCCGTTCCGCCAGTCAGCGCTGGCGGATCGGAGCGGGGAGGGGGGAATCCAGCCCCTCCCCTGTCACGGCAGAGAGCCGTGACAGGATCGAGAGGTGAGCGAGCGCCGGTATGTGTTCGCTCACTTCCCGATCTACTGAGCCGACCTGTGACAGTCTCATTGTCACAGGTCGGCTAGGACTATGAGGTGAGTGAAAAGCACCCACCTCATAGTTCTCCTTTAAGTGACTGTGAAGGTGGCGCGGTTGTTGGTGAATGCGATTGCGATATACACGATATGTTTTATTTTGCTCAGAGTTTCACTTTTTTTGATGCTCGTGTTCTATTGTTTATAAATTAAAGGGCCGGTGTCGTCAAACACAGTTTGGAGTCTCCCCCCATTGGTATGAGGGCGGCCGGCTCGCTGTCCCTGGATAGGTGTCAGTTTCAGTGATGGGGAAGTTGAGAAGTAATTGTCACATTTGTTGGTGAGGTGTGAAGCCGACACTCCCGGTCATCGTTTGAGGGGACAATGGCGGCTTCCTGAGCTCCTTTCATTGTAATTCGGATGCATTGTCTGATATCACCTCCGCTGTGTGCGCTCAGGACCAGCAGGCGACCAGTTCATTCATCTCAGAATGTCGGAATTGAAGGGAATCTTTACTGAGTGTTCTCTATGCACTTTGCTGGTAATATTGTAACGTGAACCGGAAAGTAATTTTTATGATATTTGATGGAATTTTGCTTTTCCGGCCCCCCCCCCCATCAACATACTGATGACATTTTTAATTGGAAGTAGGAAGAGTTAAAACAAACTATCAGGCAATTATTTGTCTGTGAACTCTGAACACTGGGGAGACTTTCCTACGCTTCCCGTCCCTGTGTCACCATATGAGAAATGGAGTAAATATCATCCTATGTTGTCACCTGTTGACAGGAGGTCACAGACAGAAACTAAAACAGAACTTCTAACCCCTCCCCAATCTACTAAAGCAACAATGTTTACATGTGTCCTCATTGGAGAGATTTACCATCACTTCCTGTCCTAAGAGGAAGTGAGGGAAGGTCTCCCCAGGAGGTGCCCAGACAGTAATAAATAACTGGCAGGGGCTTCCCTGCTCCATCCAAAATAAAAAAGCTTTGGCTGGAGTTGAGCTTTAATGTAATTCAATCCAGTGGTGACAACTTCGGAGATATGTAGTCCGCACCCCCGCATAAAAAAATGCTGAATCGCGAGTCTCATAAACCGCATACAGGGTCACAAATTACCAACACCCGGACGTCTCAAACCCCATCCCTGATCCGTGGTTACATACACTGAGTGGCCAGATTATTATGACCACCCCATCAGTACTTCGTTGTGACTCCTACTGGGATCACTTGTGCAAAACAAGCGGCGGCTTCCCCGCTGTACATTTAGCTCTGCTTGCCCAAAGTAGGGCTAAATGTAGAAAACAACTACCCGCCTGGCGCCCGGAAATGTATGTCCCGGGCATTGGGAGAAAAGAATTCCACACCCCTGCGGCCCCTCTACTCCCTGCTGCCCCTCTACTCCCTGCTGCCCCTCTACTCCCTGCTGCCCCAAGGTCGGGCCTTGGTTGGCCTTGTGGAAAATCCGGCCCCTCCATACATTGTTACATCTTACATTCCCCATCCACCATCATCATGGCTCTGATTGGCAGAAAACTCCTGGTACAGTTTCTTTATTTGCAAGCTTGCTGAAGTTATAATGGTGATAAACATTTCATCCCGCACTTCCCTAGACACAGCGTTACCCTGAAATGGCTCCCTTTCCCGGAGTTCCCCTTTAAGACTTGGGTGTCAGTGACTGCTGCAACCGCTCCTCCGTAGACGTCTCGCCTGTAATTTGTAATGGAATTAACAGGCAGTTGTTACTTCTTCTGGAAGTTACTGACACTCGCTAAACGTTTCCTTGTTTTAGGTGTGAAGCTGATTTTATTAATCTCCGTCTCCGCTGACAGCGGCAATCCGGCTCCGCGTTTTTTCTCGGCTTTGTAGGAACACAACCTGCCGGGTGCTGCTCAGTATCGGGGAGCATTGGAGGACGATCCGGAGACATTCCAATGATTCCTCGATTGCTCATGATGTCATACGATACATGGGGCTGAGAACTTGGCTGGGTTTGGTTTGTGGCGGGAAGTCGGTGAACCTCAAAATGATTGGTGAACCCCATTGAAGTCTATGGGAGGCGAATCTTATTTTCTTTATAT
>NW_017306619.1:386414-396839 GCF_000935625.1 Nanorana parkeri | reverse complement strand
TGCCCCAATTGAACCTGAGCTGATGTGTTTACAGTTCTTCCCAATATCCGAGTATTCTCCTCGGCAGCGTGCGGTGACATGCCGAAGTCTTCGGATAAGGCAGAGGGCTGATCACAGCTCTGATTCCTGGAGCACCTTATACTGAATTCGGTGAAATGTCTCCATTCTGGAAGCATTGATGGGAGTCAATGAAGGAGATAAAATGAAGGTGGTTAGCAAGGCGGAAGTAAAGGAATAATACTGATGGTAGGTAGGTGTGCGGGCAGAAGAGACGCACAAAGTGTCCAGCAGTACAGCACACGTCATGCCGCTTCACCACCGGCCATGCCTTCTGTATCAGCCCATCTGCCTGAGTACGAGCCTCCTCCTTCTATTCAGGTTTACTCAGAGCTATTTTATAAGCAGATACTGTGTATATATTGGGGGGATGGGACATTGTGACTTTCTCAGGGATACTTTGTATCTTTTTCTTCTACAGTTCGGTAATTGCGCAATGTATATCTTATCACCTGTTAATTAGTAATTATGTCACTGGTCTCTAGTGAATGGATAGGCTGCACTCTCAGTGATGTCACCGGTCTCTAGTGAAGGGATAAGCTGTTTCTCAGTGATGTCACCGCTCTCTAGTAAATGGATAGGCTGCATTCTCAGTGGTGTCACCGGTCTCTGGTGAATGGATAGGCTGCCTTCTCAGTGGTGTCACCGGTCTCTACTGAATGGATAGGCTGCATTCTCAGTGGTGTCACCGGTCTCTAGTGAACGGATAGGCTGCATTCTCAGTGGTGTCACCGGTCTCCAATGAATGGATAGGCTGCACTCTCAGTGATGTCACCGCTCTCTAGTAAATGGATAGGCTGCATTCTCAGTGATGTCACTGGTCTCTAGTGAAGGGATAGGCTGCATTCTCAGTGATGTCACTGGTCTCTAGTGAATGGATAGGCTGCATTCTCAGGGAATGGGTAGTGATGTCACCGGTCTCTAGTGAATGGGTAGTGATGTCACCGGTCTCTAGTGAATGGGTAGTGATGTCACCGCTCTCTAGTGAATGGGTAGTGATGTCACCGGTCTCTAGTGAATGGGTAGTGATGTCACCGGTCTCTAGTGAATGGGTAGTGATGTCACCGGTCTCTAGTGAATGGGTAGTGATGTCACCGCTCTCTAGTGAATGGGTAGTGATGTCACCGCTCTCTAGTAAATGGGTAGTGATGTCACCGCTCTCTAGTGAATGGGTAGTGATGTCACCGGTCTCTAGTGAATGGGTAGTGATGTCACCGGTCTTCAACCCCACAAGTTTTCCTGCTACGTTCGGTTTCTCTGCAGACGATACACGTGAACGATTTTTATGTCCTCGGTCTTCCTCATTCCGGGCTCCAGAAATGTCATAAAGTAAACTTTTTTTTTTTTTTTTCCCCCCATTTTTAATGTTTGCTAAATCATTTTTCTCAGGACGTCCCGCGCTCATGTCAGCGGTTTCACATATCTTCCTGTCATGTTCCGGCTTGCACAGATACAAATTATCGACTCGTGAAACGCTGTGATTGATGTTGCTGAATCTCCCGGTGACAGTGAGACCAGGGACGTGTGTGGCAGGGCCCCGCTCCCAGCCATGCCGAGAAGAGTTAATCCTTTCCTCTGTGCTCCCGCTGGGGCCCACATGGTCTGGGAACAGGGCTGGGGCCCGAGGCACAGGGCCACTGTGTGATTGCTGGGCTGGGATCGGCTCTTAGAATGCTATAAAAAAAATCATTAGGTTTGAACTTGACCTCGGACAATCAGATTCCAGCGCAGACCTTTGCAGGATGTCTCAGCCACGCGTGTGAACATACGATCCCCAGAACGGCTACAATGTTATTCCCAACATTCACCTTCACCACATTCCGGCTCAAAGTGGACCTGTCATCAGGTTTATACATTCATGTTAATTGTATACATGCTAAGTAATGTGTACGTGTATTTATTAACTCTCTCACAGAGATCACATGACTTCCCATGACAAGGCCTTCATCTGCTTTTCTCTACAGAAGGAACGCCCCCCAACATACACACGCAAACATGCGTCGGGTGCGCCTACGTGCGAAAACGACGATTGCGCCTATTGTGCCGCACATGTTACATATCACCGTGAATGTCAGAGTGAGAGCAATCATTTTAGGGCCATTAATCACTCATAACACTAAACTGATGAGCAGTAAAAGCATTTAAAGCGTCGCCGATGCCCAATTTTGCGGGCACGTGCGATTTTAAGGCTTGACATGTTTGGTGTCTATTTACCCGACCTGGATACAGTCCGTGTACCCATCGCACTCGGAGCCGCTGCTCCGAAAATGGAAGGTGGGTGCAGCAGGTGTCAGAGGGTGGCTTCCGACAAAATATAAGTAAAGGATGGACACCGGCACTCCAAAGCAAGTTCAGTACGTGTTTATTAACGTACTAGTTACAAGTAGAACACTCTATACAACGTTTCGGGGTCTCACAGGATCCCCTTCATCAGACAAACAAGTGACTTGTTTACCTGATGAATGGGGATCCTGTGAGACCCCGAAACGTTGTATATAGTTTTCTTCTTGCAACTACTGTGTTTCCCCAAAAATTATACACCGTCATATAGTTCGGGGCTCATAAAAACACACTAGGTCTTATTTTCGGGGTAGGTCTTATTTTTTTTTTTTTTTATGTACAACAATCCACACTTATTCATGTACAAAAATATGGGGATCAGGGCAATCAGGGGTGCCGTACCTTTCCAAGAGCAATTTGCTAACCAATCGCTGGCCAGAATGAGCAAAGCGCGCTTTTACTATGGATTCCTCACAGGCGGAGTGCATTTGGTATCACTCCGCCTGTGACAGGAGTCTTCCTCTAGCGCTGGCACCGCTGATTCTCTCCTGACTCTCCCGCGGCTCTTCAAGTTCCCCCTTATGCCACCACCGGCCCTGGGAATGGTCACAACTAGGTCTTATTTTCGGGGTAGGTCTTAGATTTTAGCACTTCCCAAAAATAGTACTAGGTCTTATTTTCGGGGAAACAGGGTAGTACGTTAATAAACACGTACAGAACTTGCTTTGGAGTGCCAGTGTCCATCCTTTACTTATATTTACCCGACCTGGGTAAGAATAAATGTTTTTTTTAACATAACGTAGGGAAAGCAGTTTTTTGTTTCCAAATTTACGGTGCTGTTTTCATTATATAGTAAAAAATAAAAACCCCCCGTGGTGATTATATACCTCCAAAGGAAAGCTCTGTCCCTAAACATTTTTTTAACATACCGTATATACTCGAGTATAAGCCGAGATTTTCATCCCATTTTTTTGGGTGAAAAGTGCCCCCCTCGGCTTATACTCGAGTCAGCGCCAGCGCATCTTCTTATCTTCCCTTTGGCTTCAAACCAGCATCAGTTCTTAAGGTACCCAGACACCTTACAACCATCGCACGACTTTCGTTGTGCGATGGTTGTAAGGTAATTTAAATCTCGTACGATCTGCCCATCTTGGACAGGCAGATCGTACTTTCGATTATCGCAAGCCCTCCTGTGGGGAGGGCTTCCGAAGATTCCAATGCTGAGCAGGCAGAGTGCGCTTGCGCACACCGGCCCGTTGCAGCTTTCGTCTTCCGAGCACGCCCCTAACCCGCCGAAAATCTTATGATTTTTGGCAGGTTTTCAAGCGCGCTCGGAAGACAGTAGAAACTGTCGCACGCCTTCCATACACCTGCCGGTTATCGTACAATCGCGGGATCACTCGCGATTATTGTACAATAATCGGCAGGTGTATGGGCACCTTAATGCTGGGCACACACCTTACAACCATCGCAAGACTTTTGTCTTGCGATGGTTGTAAGGTACTTAAAAAAACGTACGATCTGCCTATCTTGGACAGGCAGATCGCACTTGCGATGATCGCAAGCCGCGCCCCCCTGAGGGGCGGGCTTCCGATGACCGCAATGCCGAACAGGCTGTGTGCGAAGCATGTACGAACATGCTACACACCCGCCGAACATCGTACGATGCTGGGCGGGTTTTCGAACATGTTCGTAAGTTAAAAGTCGTGCGACCTTACAGTAGTAGAGGTCGCACGGCTTTCACACACCTTACGATAATCGTACGATTTCCCGCGATTATCGTACAATTATCGCAAGGTGTGTGGGGACCTTTACACTTCCACAGAGTCAGGGATTTTGTAGGATTAGAGTCAGGTGTGTGATTAAAGGAGAACTATGGAGTTAAGGCTTTTCCCCATAGATCTCCTAAGGGTAACGGGAGGACACAAACCAGCGTCCTCCCATCACCCAAAGCTCAGTATACCGCCAGCTATATACTGAGTATACTGAGACGCCGGAACGGATCCCGACAATTATGTCTGGATCCGCCCAGCTGCGTGAGTGACAGCTGGCTCTGCCTATCTAGAGGCAGAGCCAGCTGTACCCGCCCCCTCCCTGCACGGCTTTCACACACCTTACGATAATCGTACGATTTCCCGCGATTATCGTACAATTATCGCAAGGTGTGTGGGGACCTTTACACTTCCACAGAGTCAGGGATTTTGTAGGATTAGAGTCAGGTGTGTGATTAAAGGAGAACTATGGAGTTAAGGCTTTTCCCCATAGATCTCCTAAGGGTAACGGGAGGACACAAACCAGCGTCCTCCCATCACCCAAAGCTCAGTATACCGCCAGCTATATACTGAGTATACTGAGACGCCGGAACGGATCCCGACAATTATGTCTGGATCCGCCCAGCTGCGTGAGTGACAGCTGGCTCTGCCTATCTAGAGGCAGAGCCAGCTGTACCCGCCCCTCCCCCGTCCGTTCCGCCAGTCAGTGCTGGAGGATCGGACAGGTGAGGGGGGAATCCAGCCCCTCCCCTGTCAGGGCTCTCGCCCGGAACAGGATCGAGAATTGAGCGAGCGCCGGTATGTGTCTGCTCTCTTCCCGATCTACTGAGCCGACGTGTGACAGTTTCATTGTCACAGGTTGGCTAGAACTATGAGGTGAGTGAAGATCACTCACCTCATAAATTCTCCTTTAACCAATCATACTGAGCAGGTGCTAATGATCATCGATTTCATATGTAGGTTGAAACAAAGTAATTAACTGAAACAGAAACAACCGTGTAGAAGGCTTCAAACTGGGTGAGGAACAGCCAAACTCTGTTACTAAGGTGAGGTTGTGGAAGACAGTTTCATGTCACCGCTCCGATCCTCCAGCGCTGACTGGCGGAACGGACGGGGGAGGGGGCGGGTACAGCTGGCTCTGCCTCTAGATAGGCAGAGCCAGCTGTCACTCACGCAGCTGGGCGGATCCAGGCACAATTGTCGGGATCCGCTTCAGCTGCGGCGTCTCAGTATACCGCGAGCAGCAGCTCCCTATATACTGAGCTTAGGGTGACGGGAGGACGCTAGTTTGTGTCCTCGTGTTACCCTAAGGAGAACTATGGAGAAAAGCCCTGACCCCATAGTTCTCCTTTAAGGTCTTCACAGTGTTATTCCTTGCTTCCCGATTCAGTGCAAACCCTACAGTCCTGGCCAAATGTTTTGAGAATGACACAAATATTAATTTTCACAAAGTCTGCTGCTTCAGTGTTTTAAGATCTTCTTGTCAGATGTTACTCTGGTATACTGAAGTATAATGACAAGCATTTCATAAGTGTCAGAGGCTTTTATTGACAATCCCATTAAGTTTATGCACAGAGTCAATATTTGCAGTGTTCACCCTTCTTATTCAAGATCTCTGCAATTCTCCCCGGCATGCTGTCAATCAACTTCTGGGCCACATCCTCACTGATTGCAGCCCATTCTTGCGTAATCAATGCTTGGAGTTTGTCAGAATTTGTGGGGGGGTTTGTTCACCCGCCTCTTGAGGATTGACTGCAAGTTCTCAATGGGATTAAGGTCTGGGGAGTTTCCTGGCCATGGACCCAAAATGTTTATGTTTTGTTCCCCAAACCTTATCACTTTTGCCTTATGGCAAGGTGCCTCCATCATGCTGGAAAAGGCATTGTTTATCCCCAAACTGTTCTTGAATGGTTGGGAGAAGTTGGAGTTGGAGGATGTTTTTGTACCATTCTTTATTCATGGCACTGAGTGAGCTCCCCGCTCCCTTGGCTGAGCCCCCCGCTCCCTTGGCTGAGCTCCCCGCTCTCTTGGCTGAGCTCCCCGCTCGCTTGGGTGAGCTCCCCGCTCCCTTGGCTGAGCTCCCCGCTCCCTTGGCTGAGCCCCCAGATCCCTTGGCTGAGCCCCCCGCTCCCTTGGTTGAGAAGCAACCCCACACATGAATGGTCTCAGGGTGCTTTACTGTTGGCATGACACAGGACTGATGGTAGCGCTCACCCTTTCTTCTCCAGACAAGGTATTTTCCGGATGCCCCAAACAATGGGAAAGGGGATTCATCAGAGAAAATGACTTTCCCCCAGTCCTCAGCAGTCCAATCCCGGTACCTTTTGCAGAATATCAGTCTGTCCCTGATGTTTTTCATGGAGAGAAGTGGCTTCTTTGCTGCCCTTCCTGACACCAGGCCATCCTCCAAAAGTCTTCGCCTCACTGTGCGTGCAGATGCACTAACCCCTGCCCGCTGCCATTCCTGAGCAAGCTCTGCACTGGTGGCGCCCCCTGATCCCGCAGCTGAATCAACTTTAGGAGCTGATCCTGGCCCTTGCTGGACTTTCGTGGGCGCCATGAAGCCTTCTTCACAGCAATGGAAGCTCTCTCCTTGAAGTTCTTGATGATAAATGGTTGATTTAGGTGCAATCTCAGTAGCAGCGACATCCTTGCCTGCGAATCCCTTTTTGTGCAAAGCAATGATGACTGCACGTGTTTCCTTGCAGGTAACCAACAGAGGAAGGACAATGATCTCATGCTGACCACCCTCCAGTCTGTTATTCTAACTCCATCAGCATGACAGAGTGGTCTCCAGCTTTGTCCTTGTCAACGCTGACACCTGTGTTAACGAGAGAATCGGCGACATGATGTCAGCTGGTCCTTTTGTGGCAGGGCTGAAATGCAGTGGACATTTTTTCCACGACTGTACACTTCTTTCATTAATACTGTGATGCCGGCAGGCTGTGTGTACAGTGATCAAGGTGGGCAAGTTTCTGTTTATTTGTGCCTGATCTAGTGTGGTGCAGCGAGAGTTAAAATACCCCGTACTGGCGGCATTCTGGAGAGCCGGACCGCTGCACCCTTTGTTGAGCAACGAAGACTGTCCTCGCCTCCCCTTTCCTTCATTGGATTTCTGTTTTCTCAATCATCAATACTCAGCATCACATGGGCGCTCTGCGTGCAAATCAGTGACGTGTGGTACCTCTGGTTCCAGGTGAGGCATTCCCCTGCCTCGCCCCCAGGGCGTCCCATCCTGCCCCCGCCGGCCAAAGCCCCGCCCCCACCGGCCAAAGCCCCGCCCCAACCAGGTCCCCAAGCTAGTGTGAAGGAGGAAGGCAGGAGACAGGGAGGAGCCTCCCTGTCCCTTACTTGCTCGTCACTTCTGAGGCATCGAGATCGATGTCCTCAGTGTTTTTTTTTTTTTGATTGGACAGCTTGGACCAATGGCGCTTTGCCATTGGTCCAAGCCATCCACAGATCTCACGCCTCTAACAAAGAGTAGAGGCTGTGACAGCTCTGACCTCACTAGTTAGGTTACACAAGCAGTGGGGGAAGCCCGCTGCTGTGTAACCTAACTACCTGTCAAAAGCCGGACGCAGCGCCGCCTGTAATTAACATCCAGCGCTCCGTCCATGACAGGTCACACAGCGGGGAGGATTTCCCTGATATGTAACCTGTAACAAGCCGATGTGAATGGAGAAAAAGCTATCAGCTTCAGATTTGAAGCTGACAGCTTTTTCCTCCATAATACTATTTTAGGCTCTGCCCCATCTGCCTCCCCTGACCGCACGTCCCTGGTGCAAATGAACCTTGCCAATCAACACCCACTGCTCCAGACTGACACCCATCCATCAAGTCATTTTGCTCTTTGCATAACTCCTACCATGATCCAACACACTGCTTGCATCAGGGCTGAGGGCTCTAGAGAGGTATATTGAGGCAGGGTGCTGTGAGGTTTTCAGGAAGCTATGTACAGCACCCCACCGGCTCCTCCTACCAGCCATGATCTGCCTGCATTGCCTAGGGAGGCCCAGTAATGACATTCCTGGGTTTAAAATTATTTAATTAGCATGTTGATGAGAGAGGAACCAGCGAATGTAAAATATAAGCTTCGGCTTTAATTGCCTTCTTCTATTCCTAGTGAATTATTAGGCATGTGTGTTCCTACGACAAGATGGCCGTCCCATGGATCAGGTGTCCCCCAGTGACTGGCATCCTGAAAATGATGCCTTCAGCTGGTGGCTGCGGGCCGGTGGGGGCCCCTCAGGTGCTCTTAATCCAGGTGTCCCTCCTCGCAGGGTGAGAACAATTCCCACGCCGTGGTTATGCAGAGCTCTGTGTAATTACAGCGCTCACTTAAAGCTGCAATTAAGATGATATGGAAGCAATAAAAAGCAGACGATCGCTGTCACAACAACCGAGGAATAAAAAAAAAATAATATCCTTTAACAACCCGACTCAATTAAATACAATATTTCTAATTGTTTCCTCGTTAGGAAGTTGTGACAATGAAGAAGGAAATGATAAAATGTTACTTTCTGTCCCCTTGTGTTTGATAGTCGAGCATCCTGTATATTATTAACGTTCACCATAGATAATGAAACCTTGCACAGCATACCTGTGCAGCTGCTAGACGCATTCACCTAACCAACCTCTCAGTGTCTGCAACCCCCCTCTATCAATCCCTGCACTGGTCTCCATCCCCCACTCCTCTCTGCCAATCCCTACACTGGCCTCCATCCCCCGCCCCCCTCTGCCAATCCCTACACTGGCCTCCATCCCCCACTCCTCTCTGCCAATCCCTTTCCTCTCTGCCAATCCCTACACTGGCCTCCATCCCCCGCCCCCCTCTGCCAATCCCTACACTGGCCTCCATCCCCCACTCCTCTCTGCCGATCCCTGCACTGGCTTCCAATAGCCCAAAGGATAAAATTCAAAATGTTAAACAACGACTTCACATTGCACAGACCTGGTACACTGTTGTCACCATGTTACAGGTGATGAATATTAACAACGACTTATAAATCCATCCACAACTCTGGCCCCGGCTATATCTCAAACCTTGTCTCAAAGTATCACCTTAACCGCCCCCTCCGCTCATCCCAAGACCTTCTGCTTTCCAGCTCCCTCGTCAGCTCCTCCCATGCTCGCCGCCAGGACTTCACTAGAGTCTCTCCCATCCTCTGGAACTCTCTACCCAAACCTGTCCCTCTGTCTCCCACTCTGACTGCCTTTAGGCGATCACTTAAGACTCATCTCTTCAGGGAATCCTATCCAACCTCAACCCGGCCGCTCAACCATCACGTTCTCAAACAATTCATCCCCACACAGCTACCTCCTCATGTATCACTGGCCCCTCCCTTTTAGAGTGTAAGCCCTCAGAGGCGGGGCCCTCCTTACCATCTTGTCTTGAATTGTATTGTGATTGTAATGCCTTCCCTATATTGTAAAGCGCTGCGCACACTGTTGTCGCTCTATAAATCCTGTATAATAATAATAACACCTGCAGCCCGATGGCCTAGAGTTGCCATCTTCCCTTCAACCACAGTCAGGCTGTGGAGGAAAGAGCTAGATGAGACAGGAAATGGAAGAATGAAGGGAAGGCTGGAGGTTAGGTTTAATGTGTTTGAAATTTGAGATGACAAGCTAACTCCCAGCATGCAATAGCCCGCTCTTCAGTCTTCAGTATTGCTGTTTGCTCATTGACACTCCAGATTCTCTCCCTTCCATTACCACTGTTGCTGTTTCCATTAGGGATCCTAATCAGCCCCGAGGAAGGAGGTTTATCCTCTGAAACGCATCAGCTTTTTCAGCCCCATACAATAAAAGACACAATCGAGTATTCTGTCTGATGTTTGATACATTAATGTCACCCGTGTAGGTGAATCCGGGTCCGTATGGGAGAAAAGGAATATTTCGGAGGAATTTCAAAGCCGAGGTTCTGCATCATTATTGATTATACCCAAATCACACAAAATGTCTATATTTTGGATAGAGTGGTAAAGGGTTGGAACCCCATAGTAGCCCCAGCAATACCCCCGCCTAAGAACATTTCTCTTATCCATCCCTTCATCACCAGCGTGACCCAAAATTTGCTTCCTCCTCCTCCACTTTCTGACAAGACACACACTCAGGGCCGGATTTCCCACAAGGCCAACCGAGGCCCGGCCTCAGAGGGGCAGCAGAGAGAGTAAGTCCAGCCCTGCACACACTTTTACCTTACATACAGCTTACTGATCCAGCACTGCTTCCTCCTCCATTAGGCTAGCTCATGCATTGGCAACATCAGCCCCCCCCCCCCAGTATTGTGGAACTAAAAGTCCCAAAACTGTGA
>NW_017306619.1:385142-386350 GCF_000935625.1 Nanorana parkeri | reverse complement strand
GCATGCCACGCATTGTCAACCCCCGCCCCCCCCCCCCCAGTATTGTGGAACTACAAGTCCCAAGACTCTGCCAGGCACAGACGTGGCTCTCAGGGGCAGAGGTAGGATGGGTATTGTTAGAGGTTGCCCACCCTTGGACTAGATGATGCTGGATGTCCCCCAGCCAGGAAATGAGGCAGCTCTGTCCAGGGGCATCCCAAGGCCGGGTGTCACCCAGAACAGAGACCGGGTGGCACCCCGCTGTGACGTCATCGCGCATGCGCAGCCATCTAATTCACGCCATCTTGGTTATGGATGCCGGCAGAGAGAGGAGGGGACGTTCACCCGGCAGGATGAGGTATGCCGCCGTGTCCCCTCCACTCTCCTGACACTGTCGGGCTCTCGGTCCATGACCGAGTGCCCGACTTTTTAGAGGGGGTGACACCAAAATGACTGTCACTTTGGTGTCACCCCTCCAATGGTTGCACCCGGGTGCGGGCCGCACCCCCCTTGTGACGCCACTGATGAAGACTGATTTGAAGGGGGCTCCTGATGCAAAAGGGGAACTCTGATGTGAAAGGGGGGGACCCTGATATGAAAGTGGATATTTGCATTTGCATGGCATACATGTGTCATTAAAGGGATTTCCTTCACATTTAAATGGTGTGCTGGTGATGTTTTTGGACTTTGTGATATTCACGGTGCCATCCATGGTCACTTCTAGCACCCACCTGGTTTACAGGTCCATTTTCTCTCGGTAAGGAGTGTATGTGACCCCACCAGTGGCCTCACCCGGGTGCGGGCCGCACCCCCCGCACCCCCACTTGTGATGCCACTGGCTCTGTCTGAGTTGCTGCAGCTTCTAATGCACATTGTGAGAACCCCCTTATCTGAAACCTAACCGTCATGCCGACAGAAATGATTGTCTTCGGATAAAACGGAATTGTTACAATGTATCAGGTTCATCCTGTCAGGCAGCCAACACGCCAATCATTTCCTATCAATTGTTGCACCAATAAGTCTGTGACCCCCTCAGTCAGTTGATCTGCAGCTTGCTCCGGGTTTGACCTGAGTCTCGGAGCATCGTTCTCCGGTGATGGATAAACAGGACACACTGACATCCACAGCCGCGCCGGCCCTCCTTCCCTCGCCTCTCTTCCACATTGCTGCAGGGGAGCTCCTATACATTCTTTACAACACACACACACCAAAAAAAAAAAAAAAAAGAA
>NW_017306619.1:377993-384445 GCF_000935625.1 Nanorana parkeri | reverse complement strand
CCCAAACACCAAAAAAAAAAAAAAGAAGAAGGTTCTGTTGGAGGCGAATCTGTGGCCCCGGGCTCCGAGTGAAATGTCTCGGACTCCGTGCTCAGACACGTTTGAAATATGCATCCATAATAGCAGCAGCTTCTTCTCGAGAGGCAAAATTAGGTTAAAGACAAGAACAGCAGAGAGGGAAAAACAGCTCCCCAAAAAAAGGTCAAGGTGTAATAAAGAGATGCGACCACTGGAATCCTGCTGGGGCCACCCAGAGGTCAACTGGACACTACTGGGGGGTCCCACAGTGCTCAGCACCAGAGCCAACATGCGGCATATATACCAGCAGGGGGATGTGGGGATGGGTCCATGCTAAGGACTGGGCACAGGTGAAGAGGTTGCAGTGATTTCAGGGTAAAGTTTACATTATATGTCAGTCCGATCATCGGTTAGATACGTCCTGGTGGTCCTGCTATGAAGGTCCTTATACTGGCACGCTCGGTGAAAAACGAGGCGCTGGATACAAATCTGAGGTGCGTCAGTCAAAGCGTGAGTGGGCACAACTGCTCCGGCATTCACCGAACCTGTGACTGGGTTCGGAGAGCTCTCCACAAAACGGGGGCACCCCTTGAGTAAAGAGGGTAACCCAGAATGGACAATGTATGTGTATGCAGTCTAATGGGAGACCGAGATGACCAAGAGTCCAAAATCTTGTGGTGATAAAAGTTGGCTCACAAGGAAAACACAAAACAGTCAACACGTTTTGGGGGTAAAATGCCCCCTTTTTCAGGTCTCTGGTTAGAAAGAAGGTGGCACTCTTAAGATGGAATAAGAGGTTTAGGTTACTCAGGATTGGGGGATGAGCTTCAGCCTTGAGTTGACCATGGGTTCGACCCAAGCTGTTTGCAGCTTCTTGAAGGTCCTTATTCAGCATACTCTGTCCCTAAAAAGGTGAAAAATGGGGTTCTGGATGCAAATCTGCAGCGTGTCAGTTCTCACTGGGCTCAATTGCTGTGGTGTTCACCAAACTTGGACTACTGATTGGGCTCGGAGAGCTCTCCATAAAACAGGGACACCCCTTGATTTAGGTAGTGGTAGGGGGGCTAACCCAGAATTGACAATACCGATGTATTAGGTCTAATGAGAGCAATGAGAGTCCAAAATCTTATAACAATAAAAGTTGTTTCTCAGCAGGAAACCACAAAAGAGCCAAAGCGTTTTCGGAGGTCAAACTCCCCCTTCTTCGGCGCTCTGTTTAGAAAGATGGTGGGTCAAGGGTCAGCTACAAGGGGCATAAGAGGTTTCTTCTACTCAGGATTGGGGATGTGCTTTGGGCTTGAGTTGACCATGGGTTTGACCCGAACCTAAGCTGTTTGCAGTTTACTAAACAGGCGAAGGATTTGGCCAGTTTGCCCGCCAATCAAAACTCTGTGAACGTCCAAGCGCATGAAACCCAGGCCAGTTTGCTCATCACTACTCAGTACTACTAAGATCAAGGTGTTCCAGGACGTTCACACCATCACATAAGCATCCCTGGGGATTATGCCATCTCAAGAGTCCCACCATCATTCTAACCAAAGCCCTGAATATGGGGGGAGGGGGGTGGGGGGTTTGACCCCTGAAACGCATCAGATGTTTTGTGTTTTCCTGCTGTGAACCAACTTTTATCATTAAAAGATTTTGGTCTCTCATATACAAGGCTGTGTCCCTGCCTAATAATAGTTCTCAGTCACATGACATGTAGGATCAATGAAGGTGCTGGAGGACTCCACTCTGCCGACATGACATTTAAGAATCATGAAAGTGCTGGAGGACTCCCCCCTGATGGACTTTGTGTTGGCAAGTCTGGACAGGGAGCGGGTAACCATATAATGCCCAGTATGCGCCATTGACTGTCCCATTCTGATCGAGGTCTAAATCTTGGAGTATTTCCACTCAGGACCACCAGCCCAATGTGTTTTATTAGTACTGGCCTAGGGGTCAAATTCTCCCCTACCCCCTGGCCCAATTCTCCTTCGGCACTTGGTCTTTTTTTTTTTCATTCTTAGAACTAAATGTGTGTTAACGCACAAAACCTCCTCAGCTCTCTTCCTTGGTTCCTCTCCTTTGTTCCCATGGAATGCAATCTCACTTCAGGGCAGCTCGCAGCATTCCCTTAGATTAGATCATATCTGTCACTTTGTTAGCCATGTGCCCCAAAGAGCCGCGCGTCTGCAGATGGCTCTAGAGCTGCTGAGAGTCAGAGAGGCCTCCTGTGGTCTGACAACTGCTGCTGCAGCTACCTGACCCCTTGCTAATAATAATACATGCTGTCTCTAAGCTCCTGAGTGTGCATCTTCTTCTTATAGTTAAATGGAGTGTTAACATTCGGAAAGCTTTGCTATGTGACAGTGTAATGCACCCTCAAGGGTTGGGGGGCACCATGTATTATCAGCATGAGGTCAGGCAGTGGACAAGAGAGTGGAGGGCCTCTGAGATCTGACTCTCAGCTCCAGAGTTGCCCTCATGTGAACTAAAGCTAAGGAAGGGGGCAAAGTAGACCAGTGATGGGTGCGTACAGTTGTCACCTTTATTCTTATGGTTTAAAGGAGAACTATGAGGGGAGTGCTTTTCACTCACCTCATAGTTCTAGCCGACCTGTGACAATGAGACTGTCACAGGTCGGCTCATTAGATCGGGAGGTGAGCGAACACATACCGGCGTTCTCTCACCTCTCGATCCTGTCACGGCTCTCTGCCGTGACAGGGGAGGGGCTGGATTCCCCCCTCCCCGCTCCGATCCGCCAGCGCTGACTGGCGGAACGGACGGGGGAGGGGGCGGGTACAGCTGGCTCTGCCTCTAGATAGGCAGAGCCAGCTGTCACTCACGCAGCTGGGTGGATCCAGACAGAATTGTTGGGATCCGCTTCAGCTGCGGTGTCTCAGTATACCGCGAGCTGTAGCTCCCTATATACTGAGCCTAGGGTGACGGGAGGACGCTAGTTTGTGACCTCCCGTTACCCTAAGGAGGACTATGGGGAAAAGCCCTGACCCCATAGTTCTCCTTTAAATCTTTTGCTCCCTGGCAGTGTTACACGGTGTCAACTGTCACTGTTTTTTTCTTTTTGGCCAGGTTGTGGACCAAAATATAAATGATGGTATGTGAAATAAAAAAAGGATTTCATATACTCAATATATCTAACATGACATATATTATCTATATACAGTTATCGGAAAACATCATTTTTTTTGCAAATGTTTTGCACATTTTTTGGGGAATAATCCCTAAAGCTCTGGTTCTCATCTGTTGGGTCGTGACCCAAAAGTGGCAAAAGGATGTCACCAGCAGTGGCGTCACAAGGGGGGTGCGGCCCGCACCCAGGTGACACCATTGGAGGGGTGACACCAAAATGACTGACATTCACTGACAGTAATTTTGGTGTCACCCCCCCTCTGAAAAGTCGGGCGCTCGGTCATGGACCAAACGCCCAACAGTATCAGGAGAGAGAGGAGGGGACCCGGCCCCGGCAGGTGACTGTCCCCTCCTCTCTCTGCCGGCGTTTTTCACCAAGATAGCCGGCAGGTATCAGAAGATCACCGCTCGTGCGCGATGACATCATCGCGCACGCGTGCCATGGCGAATCAGCGGGGTGACACCCGGTAACCGCTCCGGGTGTCACCGAGCCTCGGGACGCCCCTGGTCACTGGCACACCATTATCCTTTTGCAAACTTGTATGTCTTCACGACGCCATCCGTGGTCACTACGAGCACCCACCAGGATTTCAAGGAACATCCTATACCGGTAAGGAGTGCAGCAAAACACTTCTACTTATTACTTGTGCCGCAAAAGTGGGTCGCGACCCCGTGTTCAGTGGGTCACCGCATGCCTTCCATCTTTCTAGGTGAGAGGCTCCTCTGCCTCTCCCTAGCGCAGCGCTGTCAGTTCTCACGTCAAGCAGCCATTCAGAATATGCTGCCCGGTGCCGAGTGTCGGCTTGAGATGGGATGGGGCCATGGCCATGAGGGAACTCCATACATACATAGATTGCTTACAGCTCCCCCACGTTTCCTATAGAGTTGCCTGGACCGGAGTGACGTCACATTCTGGCTCCCGGCACCTCTACAGGGTGTGCAAGGGAGCTGTACAAGCAATGAACATATGGATGGAGCTCCGTCACAGCACAGCAGCCAGCACTGGACCCCAGGCTGAGGATCCGCTCCGGTTCTCAAAAGGTAGGGAGACTGGGTGGTCCCTAAAAAAAATTCAATTTATTTGGGATTTGTATGTGTGTGTGAGAATGTCTGTGAGTGTGGGGGATTGAGGTTGTGTATGTATGTCAGTGTTTTTGAGGGCCCATTCACACTAGTACAGCGCAATAATCGCATAGTACCGCACGATTAACGCACTGTACCACACAATCGCGCCTGCCGTGCATTCTGGTGTGGGAGGTGTGTTGCGTTGCCATTCATTTAAATGGTACCCCAAACCTACCTCCCAACCACAGTTCGTACACCCGCACTGGAACACCTGATACCCTAATGCCGTGCGTTCCATTGCAGTGTGACTTGGGTCGCGACCTAATGACCGAGGACAAACGTGGGCCCTGAGGTTACACAGGTTGAAAAACACTGATCTAAAGTATATGTCATGCCAATCTCTAACATCTCAAATAATGGTAATGTCAATTCAAACGCCATTTTCCAATATTTTAAAATCTGAAATCTGCAGCTTTTATTAAAAATAATCTCCTCCCCCCCCATGAAGATGAAGGTCCTTGTTCAGGCACTTCCTGTTATAGCGTGCCAACGCTCTGTCTCTGTCTCTTGTTTGTACTCCTGCGTTGTCACCCTGCAACAGGAGACCGCAAGAGGCCGTTTCAGCACATGTTATGTATACACGGTCCACTGTCAGCATCAGAAGCCATGCAGCCGCAACTGAAGTTCACGTAGGCAAGAGGTGGCTGCGGAGAGGCCGCGGGAGATCAGCAACGCTGAGATGCAAGGAATAAAATGAGTGTTTAAAAGAAATAAATTGGTTTTGATACATTATTATTATTATTACATAGTATTTATAGAGCGCCAACAGTGTGCGCAGCGCTTTACAATATAAGGAAGACATTACAGTTACAATACAGTTCAAGACAAGATGGTAAGGAGGGCCCCGCCCCTGAGGGCTTACAATCTGAAAGAGGAGGGGGAAGTGATACATGAGGAGGTAGCTGTGGTAGCTGTGGGAATGAATTATGTGAGAATGTGAAGGTTCAGTGGTTAGGTTGAGGTGGGATCGGCTTCCCTGAAGAGATGAGTCTTAAGTGATCGCCTAAAGGCAGTCAGAGTGGGAGACAGAGGGACAGGTTTGGGTAGAGAGTTCCAGAGAATGGGAGAGACTCTAGTGAAGTCCTGGAGGCGAGCATGGGAGGAGTTGACGAGGGAGCTGGAAAGGAGAAGGTCTTAGGAAGAGCGGAGGGGACGGTTAGGGTGATACTTTGAGACAAGGTTGGAGATATAGCCGGGTGCGGAGTTTTGGATGGCTTACAGTTTTTGGATGGTGATACATGAGGAGGGAGCTGTGTGGGGAGGAATTGTCTGAGAACGTGATGGTTGAGTGGTTAGGTTGAGGTGGGATAGGCTTCCCTGAAGAGGTTAGTCTTTAGGTTACGCCTAAAGGCAGTCAAGGTGGGAGACAGACGGACAGGTTGGGGGTAAAGAGTTCCAGAGGATGGGAGAGACTCTACAGACAGAGGTCCTGGAGGCGAGCATGGGAGGATTTGACGAGGGAGATAGAAGCAGGAGGTCTTGGGAAGAGCGGAGGGGACGCTTAGGGTGATACTTTGAGACAAGGTTTGAGATATAGCCAGGGGGGCGGAGTTCCTGACCACACAGGAAGCCGGCTCCATATTCCCCTACGGCACTGCCGGTCAGAGGAAAACTTCCTCTGACTGGAAGTGGAACAGTTGCATTGGCCCAACCGTGACAGGTTCCCTTTAATCCTGCATGTTTATATTTCCTACAGGAGTTTATAAACTCGGCAGCATAGGCACACTTGGCATGTTACAACACCGGCGACGGCTGCCGGAGAAGGGCCTCGCTATAGTAACAATACATCTAATTCGCCTGCAGACAAGAAAGGTTTTTTGATAGGTGGCTATATAATGATATAGCTGTGTGCAAAGAATGCAGAGACGGGGGGAAGATTTATCCCCTCCAGACAGACAGATTCTGATTGATAATTACGGGGGTCTAATGAATCTTTTCTGCAGAGACATTTGTCATAATTTACAGCCCTTCGCAAAACTATTGTTTTTATTTCTCGCAAAAAAAAATTACCCTCCTGGAAAGATTGTCAGTTCTGCAGCCCACCGAGGGCCACGTAGGGGTTCTTCTCTCTTTCCTAGCTGGAAACAAATTCCTTGTGAATGTTTCTTGATTTATAGAAGACAGTAAACATGTCAATGAAAAATGTATATATTTCATACTCCCCCTCGTCCCCCCCC
>NW_017306619.1:374873-377658 GCF_000935625.1 Nanorana parkeri | reverse complement strand
GTCTGTCCCCCGTCCCCCCGCCATTGTTACAGGAAGTCAGAACTTTTATAGACCGACCTTGGAGCAGCCCCACCACAGCGATCGTCCCCAAATGTTACTATAACAGGAAATGGGGTGTTTATATTATTATTAGGGATGCACCGATACCTGATACTAGTATCGGTGCCGATACCGAGTATTTGGTTGAGTACAAATGCTCCGATACTTTCCCACGATACCGGAACTTCCGGTCAGAGGAAGATTTCCTCTGACTGGCAGTGCCGTAGGGGAAAATGGAGCCGGCTTCCCATGTGGTCAGGAAGTTGGGTGGCGAGTAATGACCCACCTCCCGGCTTCCTGATTGGCAGGGAAGCCGGCTCCATGCTGACAGGCTGGGAAGCCGGCTTCTTGGCCAAACAGTATCGAACGGGACAACCAGCTGGCTCCTTGCTGATTGGGTGGGAAGCCGGCATCGAAGACAATCAGCATTGAGCCAGCTCGATGCTGATCGGTTGGGAAGCTGACTTTCCAGCCATTCAGCATAGAGCCGGCTTCCTGGCCAATCAAAAAGCTGGGAGGCGGTTCAGGATTTAATAAAATTGATCCTTGCAGTGAAGCTACTCCTGGACTGCAAGGATTAAGTGCTTGGATTGTCTGCTCCAGCTGTAGCATGTCCCTCGGCATCCTCACGTCTAATGGATCTGCATTAGATGTGATGATGTAACGGGTCCTTAGACTGCCGAATCTTGGGGGCAGAAGGTCTAGAAGCCATACGGGACCGATGATCAGGTGATTACATCTGCTTTATTTTCATCCCTAGACCAAAACGAGCACTTTAATTTTAATAAATCCTGGAGTTCTTTGATAACCATCTCAAATATATGAGCTTGTTGGACATCTCTTTCCAAAACCATGGCCAATAATATGGAGTTGGTCCTGGTTTGGCACTATAGCAGCCTCCACTGTTCTCTGAAGGCTTTCCTCAAGATTCTGGAGGGTATCTGTGGGAATTTGTGTCCATTCAGCCAGAAGAACATTTGTGAGGTCAGGTATTGATGTTGGATGAGAAGACCTTGATCACATTCCAATTCATCTCAAAGGTGTTCAGTAGAGTTGAGGTCAGGCCTCTTGAGGTCCTCAGACTCATCAATATATCTCTTTATGGAGCTGGCTTTGTCCTCAGGGGCCAGTAATGGTGGAACAGAAAAGGGCCTTCACCAAACGGATGTCACAAAATGTATTTGTATGCTGTTTGTCATTGAAGATTGCATGGCTGTGTGCTTGGTTGTACCTGGTCTTGGAATGGGCGTCCAACAAGCTCATGTTGGTGTGATGGTCAGGTATCCACAAACATGCAGCCATATGACATGGTTCCTCCTCTTATATTTTGCTATATATATATATATTTTTTTAACCATTTTTAAGGTGTACTTTGACACTGAAGGAGCTCTTGAGCTATGCTGAAAAGGGAACCTGAACTTTTAACGCTCATGTGTTAGAATATGCGGACATCCCGTATAGAACTGTTTCTGTCTTCAAGGGTGGTGGAAACTGCTCACTGGGTGCTGGTGGGTGAGGCCCCTGACCTAAAGTTGCTTCACCCACCTGGCAAGTCCCCATTCATCCTTTCTGTGTTTTTTTTACTCCCACAGCTTTACTGGCAGAGGGTGCCACTTGTCAAACAGTCTCGGATTGATGCCCTCTGTGGGATTTGTAGGTAGATGGAGGACTTTCTAGAACGTTATGGTTTGAGCGGGCAGTAGACTGGCGGTATTTTGTTGGGTGCTCACGGTTGATCTGTGACTTGCAAAGGTTTTATCGGTTGCAAAGTGGTTGGTTTGCCATTATGTTGGTTGGATTTGTGTTTAGGACAAGAAAGTGGTGGCCTTTTGGTGTTTGGTGGCATTGGTTGGACAAGGGCCTCATGGTGGGAACATAGTGTGGTAATTCTAAGCTCTGAGTAGATATACTGATTGCTTTCATAGGAATCATAAAGACGTTCAATATCCATGTTGTGCTTCCAGAATATCCAATTGTGCTTCCCGAATGGCATTGCTACGTCCATAAGCCACTGTGTAGTGTTTGCGGGCCCCATGGCAGTCACACAGTCTGCTGTGTCTAGGTTTTCTTCATTGCTTCACTGAAGAAACCAAAAAGAAAGTCACTTGTGGATAGAAGGATGACTCGGCTCATCATGGCCGGTGATAACAGGTGGTCAGTCCTCTCTCCCACCCGGGGCGTCAATTTCTACAACAATGCCGTGACCTCTCTCTCTCTGACAGGCAGGTGCCCCGGTTACCTCTGACCGCCGGCCTGTATACAGGTCACCCCTCCTCACTTCTCTCACTCTGACTCTGACAGTATCACTTTACCTCTTCCTTAATTGCCACCCAGATAATGAGACCCGACACAAGCCAAACGTGATATTATGTAACCCACAGCTCGAGGAGGATTCCAGTTCCCCAACCTCAATGACGGAGAGAGAATTCATTCAGTCACTCTTTTCAGGGAACCGATTGATACTTTGTTACAATATATCTTTCCCCTTAAAGTGTCACTTCCCCTAAAACTACAAAGTATTTGTTACTCCGATCACTAAATTCTCATATAACCTTCAAACGTGACTTCCGCCCTTCCCTTCAGTCTTCTATCTGACCTCCGCCCTTCCCTTCAGTCTTCTATCTGACCTCCGTCCTTCCCTTCACTCTTATATCTGACCTCCGTCCTTCCCTTCAGTCTTCTATCTGCCCTCCATCCTTCCCTTCAGTCTTCTATCTGACCTCCATCCTTCCCTTCAGTCTTCTAT
>NW_017306619.1:372771-373664 GCF_000935625.1 Nanorana parkeri | reverse complement strand
CTTCCCTTCAGTCTTCTATCTGACCTCCGTCCTTCCCTTCAGTCTTCTATCTGACCTCCATCCTTCCCTTCAGTCTTCTATCTGACCTCCGTCCTTCCCTTAACTCTTCTATCTGACCTCCGTCCTTCCCTTCAGTCTTCTATCTGACCTCCGTCCTTCCCTCCAGTCTTCTATCTGACCTCCATCCTTCCCTTTAGTGTTCTATCTGACCTCCGCCCTTCCCTTAAGTCTTATTTCTGACCTCCGTCCTTCCCTTCAGTCTTCTCTCTGACCTCCGTCCTTCCCTTCAGTCTTGTATCTGACCTCCGTCCTTCCCTTCAGTCTTCTATCTGACCTCCTGCCCTTCCCTTCAGTCTTATATCTGACCTCCGCCCTTCCCTTCAGTCTTATATCTGACCTCCGTCCTTCCCTTCAGTCTTGTATCTGACCTCCGCCCTTCCCTTCAGTCTTCTATCTGACCTCCGTCCACATATGCTTGGACATATACCCTGTTTCCCCGAAAATAAGACCTAGTACTATTTTTGGGAATTGCTAAAGTATAAGACCTACCCCAAAAATAAGACCTAGTTGTGACCATTCCCAAGGCCGGTGGTGGCATAAGGGGGGATTTGTAGAGCCGCGGGAGAGGCAGGAGAGAATCAGCGGTGCCAGCGCTAGAGGAAGTGAGGCGGCACCTGAGGGAGTAGAGCCGCGTAAGCCGATGGCTCCTGTCACAGGCGGAGTGATACCAAATGCACTCCCCCTGTGAGGAATCGATAGTGAAAGTGCGCTTCGCTCATTCTGGCCAGCGATTGGTTACCAAATTGCTCTTGGAAAGGTACGGCACCCCTGATTGCCCTGATCACCATATTTTTGTACATGAATCAGTGTGGATTTTTGTACATAAAAAAAAA
>NW_017306619.1:363155-372650 GCF_000935625.1 Nanorana parkeri | reverse complement strand
TCTTCTATCTGACCTCCGTCCTTCCCTTCAGTCTTCTATCTGACCTCCGTCCTTCCCTCCAGTCTTCTATCTGACCTCCATCCTTCCCTTTAGTGTTCTATCTGACCTCCGCCCTTCCCTTAAGTCTTATTTCTGACCTCCGTCCTTCCCTTCAGTCTTCTCTCTGACCTCCGTCCTTCCCTTCAGTCTTGTATCTGACCTCCGTCCTTCCCTTCAGTCTTCTATCTGACCTCCTGCCCTTCCCTTCAGTCTTATATCTGACCTCCGCCCTTCCCTTCAGTCTTATATCTGACCTCCGTCCTTCCCTTCAGTCTTGTATCTGACCTCCGCCCTTCCCTTCAGTCTTCTATCTGACCTCCGTCCACATATGCTTGGACATATACCCTGTTTCCCCGAAAATAAGACCTAGTACTATTTTTGGGAATTGCTAAAGTATAAGACCTACCCCAAAAATAAGACCTAGTTGTGACCATTCCCAAGGCCGGTGGTGGCATAAGGGGGGATTTGTAGAGCCGCGGGAGAGGCAGGAGAGAATCAGCGGTGCCAGCGCTAGAGGAAGTGAGGCGGCACCTGAGGGAGTAGAGCCGCGTAAGCCGATGGCTCCTGTCACAGGCGGAGTGATACCAAATGCACTCCCCCTGTGAGGAATCGATAGTGAAAGTGCGCTTCGCTCATTCTGGCCAGCGATTGGTTACCAAATTGCTCTTGGAAAGGTACGGCACCCCTGATTGCCCTGATCACCATATTTTTGTACATGAATCAGTGTGGATTTTTGTACATAAAAAAAAATAAGACCTACCCTGAAAATAAGACCTAGTGTGTTTTTTTGAGCCAAAAAAATATAAGACAGTGTCTTATTTTCGGGGAAACACGGTAGGTAGGTGTGCTGGTCAGGTGTCCACAAACGTTTGGCCATATAATCTACTTTCATTCCCATCCTTCTTCCATTCCTTCCCCATAGCCTGGAATTACTTTATTTTCTATTATGATCTCAGCAAAGAGAAAATAATATCTTTGGCCTACATACCACCCAACCGTCCCTGCCCTGGAACCAGATCCCTCTGTCCCTCTCCCCTCCTCAGTTGTCCCTCTTTTTGGCCCGGTTCACACCCACTCATCTTGTAGGAGACGACAACAACAAAAATCAAACTTATCCTTGCAAAAGAACTTTCCCTGGATGACTTGCGGCGGAGGATCTGCCAATTACTTTGTGGTTGACTTGAAGAACATGATATAGATCTACCAGTGCTGTCCTTGGCTGGCAAAAAAAACCAAGCGCCTGATCCCCGTGTGACACCGGGGGCGCACCGCAAACACGCTCCGCGGCAGTAAAATAAACCTGGGGCACGCGCGCTCGATCCGCGGCGAACGGGATGGGAGCTTTGAGACTTAGCTGGATTTAAAGGCATTGTCTCCTCCCGCTTTCCTAACTGAACTCGTTATGTACTTTGGCATGACACGGAGATCCCGGCTTAGACTTCCACAGCACATACAGGATGGCGCTGCTTGGCATGTCAAAGCTGGTATGTGCTGAATAGTGAGCCGCCAGGAGTTCATTGATCAAAATTTGGATGATTGCTGAGGGTTCGTGCCCAATAGAAGCAATGATAGCTGGAAGCACAGTGGGAATGATGTGAGGTTGGATGGTTGGTATGATGGTGGAAGGTCCATGTGGCCTTCAGACCTGGTGGCAGAGGGTTAGGGGGCTTCCTTTTCTTTTATTCCCTTTAAGGTCCTCTCCGTTCAAACTCCGACAACATGGACATGCCTATACTGTACACAACCTATCTGTCCAAGGTTTTATCTCCATCTTGGAATGACTAGAATACACTGGAAGGTCGCGTTACTGTGTAAAATCTTCTGGTTGCTGGTCACCCAACATTACGGGAACACCTACTTCTGAGCCCATCAACTTTTTGTTTTAAAAGAGTGAACTCTCCAATACAGAAATCTTCTTCTATGGACCTGGGCTGGAAATGTCCCTCGAAGAACAATGGCCGCCCCACCCGCTCCACCCCCGGACCCCGCATCCCAATTCCTAATCTGCTTTTATTTTGATGGTCGCTCTGCCCAAAAGTCATATTTTAGTTATAGGAGCAAACCCCCTTCTTATGTGTCTACAGGGAGCCCTCCCCACCATGTTCCGGACCTCAAAGTGCCCCCCCCCCCGTGTGGTCCGACTCCTCCTATTACAATCTGGAAGGTCGCTTTATCTTCTGGTTCTTGGTCACCCAACATTCTGGGAACACCTACTTCTACGCCAGTGAAAGAAGGGATTCCGAACTCCGCCCATCAGAATTTCCTTTCTTGAATTTTACACTCATTTACTTGCCTGGGACTGCTGATGGCCAATAGGCTTGGATGTCCGTGGCGGGACACAAATGCAATGTAAGTATACGTGAGCAAAACGCATTGAAGTCAATGGGAAAGGAGCCATTTTGGCTGTTTTTAAGGGGTGCAGTGGGCTATAAATGGCTCCTGAGGGCTACCGGAAGCTCGTTTGACTTTCTCGGATGCCCCCCCCCCATCGGCCTCATTGTTTTATGTTATGGGGAAAAAGAGGGGAAAAAAAGGAAAGCAGCATAACCCTGTACACAAGAAAGAAAATAAAAAAAAATGAAATGTAAAAACACTAATAAATTAAACAAAACTCTCTGAACTCCATAACCCCGCCCAAAAAAACACAAAAACAAAAGAAAAGAAGAAAAACATACACAGATAAAATGGTGATAATTATCAGAGAATATCTCAAATAAGAGTTGGTAACGGTAAATCCCACTCAGGTGTTTTTTGCCATCTGTGTCCCGTTGGGGAGACACAACAGGAAGTGAGAGGAGACTTCTACAGAATAAGAGGGAGTTCTTTCTTTGACAGTTGTCACTGAAGCAAGTTTCCTCATTGGAAGATTTCCTTCCCATTCCCCTTCTGGTAACAACAACATTTTGGGATAATACAGCGTAATGACAATAATAATACATGAAATGTAATTGCTAATAAATAATAATAATAATAATACTGATAATAATAATAATAAGAAGAAGAAGAATACTGATAAAGAAAATGAAAATAATAATAATATACCACTACTACTACCACCACTAATAATAATAATAATAAAAACAATAACAGTAATAATATTATAATCTCCTTGCCTGATTCTGACACTTCCAGCGTCACATTGCGTCAGTGTTTGGATATATATAATTGCGGCTGGCATTCCTGCAATGCGTTATACACGCAGCACACGTCTATGACCGCACGGAGACTATTATGACACGAGATAAATCACCGGCATCCATTATAAGTCAGTTTATGAAGTGACTGGGGAGAGTTTACGAGCCGTTCTGTCGGCTTGCTGTTGACTTATTCTCTAATCCTTCCCACAAAGGCCCCGATGACTCTCCACTTCCACTTCACACCGCTCACGTCTGTTACAGAAAGAAAGTTTATTGCCTGGAGATTGAAGAGGGATTTGTAAGACAAAGTGATCCCAGACGACACCTTCTATAAACTTCACCATCCTTCGTCACCACGCATGGAGCGCTCGCACCGACTGCGCCAATTATCAGCCGATGCTTCATCGCTTACAGCTGAACTTTGTGTGTATGATATGCCTATTAGTGTATTTCCTGTGCCTAGGCACTCCTGATATCAATGTACTTCCTGTGCATAGGCACTCCTGATATCAGAGCACTTCCTGTGCATAGGCACTCCTGATATCAGAGCACTTCCTGTGCATAGGCACTCCTGATATCAGAGCACTTCCTGTGCCTAGGCACTCCTGATATCAAAGTACTTCCTGTGTCTAGTCACTCCTGATATTGTTGTACTTCCTGTGCCTAGGCACTCCTGATATCAGAGCACTTCCTGTGTCTTCACTTCCTGTGCATAGGCACTCCTGATATCAGAGCACTTCCTGTGCCTAGGCACTCCTGATATCAAAGTACTTCCTGTGTCTAGTCACTCCTGATATTGTTGTACTTCCTGTGCCTAGGCACTCCTGATATCAGAGCACTTCCTGTGTCTAGGCACTCCTGATATCAGAGCACGTCCTGTGTCTAGGCACTCCTGATATCAGAGCACTTCCTGTGTCTAGACACTCCTGATATCAGAGCACTTCCTGTGTCTAGGCACTCCTGATATCAGAGAAATTCTTATGTGTAGGTACTCCTAAAATCAGTGTACTTCCTGTGTCTAGGCACTCCTGATATCAGTGCACTTCCTCTGCCTAGGGGGCTCCTGTTCTGTGTATCTGCCGTGTGAGATCATCTAAGGCACTGCTCTTTGGAGTGAGATTTGGTGATGTTACTGCTGTGCTGCTCATGTTCTCCTTGCTGGAGAGGAAGCTGCACCTGATGACCTGCAGTGCAAGGATCTCCCTGCTTCTGTTACATCCATTCAGTGGATCTGTGCTTCCTCCACCACTCCTACTGCTGCTTCTTGATCCTCACACCATTGATTATGCTTTACCATGTGTAGGGGGGTTCCCACCATCCCTGTGCTGAGTTCCCGGGTCTGTACACCCGCTGTGCCCATTATGAGGAGCTCCCACCCTCCCTGTGCTGAGTTCCCGGTTCTGTGCGCCCACTGTGCCCATTATGAGGGGCTCCCACCATCCCTGTGCTGAGTTCCCGGGTCTGTACACCCGCTGTGCCCATTATGAGGAGCTCCCACCATCCCTGTGCTGAGTTCCCGGGTCTGTACACGCGCTGTGCCCATTATGAGGTAATAATAAAAACAATAACAGTAATAATATTATAATCTCCTTGCCTGATTCTGACACTTCCAGCGTCACATTGCGTCAGTGTTTGGATATATATAATTGCGGCTGGCATTCCTGCAATGCGTTATACACGCAGCACACGTCTATGACCGCACGGAGACTATTATGACACGAGATAAATCACCGGCATCCATTATAAGTCAGTTTATGAAGTGACTGGGGAGAGTTTACGAGCCGTTCTGTCGGCTTGCTGTTGACTTATTCTCTAATCCTTCCCACAAAGGCCCCGATGACTCTCCACTTCCACTTCACACCGCTCACGTCTGTTACAGAAAGAAAGTTTATTGCCTGGAGATTGAAGAGGGATTTGTAAGACAAAGTGATCCCAGACGACACCTTCTATAAACTTCACCATCCTTCGTCACCACGCATGGAGCGCTCGCACCGACTGCGCCAATTATCAGCCGATGCTTCATCGCTTACAGCTGAACTTTGTGTGTATGATATGCCTATTAGTGTATTTCCTGTGCCTAGGCACTCCTGATATCAATGTACTTCCTGTGCATAGGCACTCCTGATATCAGAGCACTTCCTGTGCATAGGCACTCCTGATATCAGAGCACTTCCTGTGCATAGGCACTCCTGATATCAGAGCACTTCCTGTGCCTAGGCACTCCTGATATCAAAGTACTTCCTGTGTCTAGTCACTCCTGATATTGTTGTACTTCCTGTGCCTAGGCACTCCTGATATCAGAGCACTTCCTGTGTCTAGGCACTCCTGATATCAGAGCACGTCCTGTGTCTAGGCACTCCTGATATCAGAGCACTTCCTGTGTCTAGACACTCCTGATATCAGAGCACTTCCTGTGTCTAGGCACTCCTGATATCAGAGAAATTCTTATGTGTAGGTACTCCTAAAATCAGTGTACTTCCTGTGTCTAGGCACTCCTGATATCAGTGCACTTCCTCTGCCTAGGGGGCTCCTGTTCTGTGTATCTGCCGTGTGAGATCATCTAAGGCACTGCTCTTTGGAGTGAGATTTGGTGATGTTACTGCTGTGCTGCTCATGTTCTCCTTGCTGGAGAGGAAGCTGCACCTGATGACCTGCAGTGCAAGGATCTCCCTGCTTCTGTTACATCCATTCAGTGGATCTGTGCTTCCTCCACCACTCCTACTGCTGCTTCTTGATCCTCACACCATTGATTATGCTTTACCATGTGTAGGGGGGTTCCCACCATCCCTGTGCTGAGTTCCCGGGTCTGTACACCCGCTGTGCCCATTATGAGGAGCTCCCACCATCCCTGTGCTGAGTTCCCGGTTCTGTACACTGAGCAAGCATTGAAATAAAAGCAGATTAGGAATTGGGACGCGGGGTCCGGGGGGTGGAGGAGGGGCGGCCATTGTTCTTCGAGGGACAGGTCCAGCCTAGGTCCATAGAAGAAGATTTCTGTATTGGAGAGACGTTGCCACGCTGCGGTGACATGAGTCACATTCATTAGCAATCACTCTGTGAGCGCCGAGTTCCAGGCAGGAAGAGAACAAATTGATTTCATTTTACAGGCCACGGCTTGCTGTATAATTGAGGAAATTTCCATGCTTCTGCAGACTGCTCTGACCCGACCTGACTTGCTGCTTCCAGCTGTTCCCTCCCTCCCTCCGCTCACACGCCGCGGCTCCATCACCGTCCCTCAGTGTTATGGGAGGAAGGCCGCCATAGGCTGCGAGTGACTCTGTCGGGCCAATCAACCATTTCCATTATATACAATCATAAAGATGTCCGCACATATGGAAACCATGTATACCCCTCATAGTGGGCACAGCGGGTGTACAGACCTGGGAACTCAGCACAGGGATGGAAGGAGCCCCTCATAATGGGCACAGCGGGTGTACAGACCCGGGAACTCAGCACAGGGATGGTGGGAGCCCCTCATAATGGGCACAGCGGGTGTACAGACCCGTGAACTCAGCACAGGGATGGCGGGGGCCCCTCATAAGGGCACAGCGGGTGTACAGACCCGGGAACTCGGCACAGGGATGGTGGGAGCCCCTCATAATGGGCACAGCGGGTGTACAGACCCGGGAACTCAGCACAGGAATGGTGGGAGCCCCTCATAATGAGCACAGCGGGTGTACAGACCCGGGAACTCAGCACAGGGATGGTGGGAGCTCCTCATAATGGGCACAGCAGGTGTACAGACCCGGGAACTCAGCACAGGGATGGTGGGAGCCCCTCATAATGGGCACAGCAGGTGTACAGACCCAGGAACTCAGCACAGGGATGGTGGGGGCCCCTCATAATGGGCACAGCAGGTGTATAGACCAAGCAGCTCAGTGCAGGGAAGAGACTGCCAGATGAATGAACTCACCGCCATCCCTCCCTTCTGCCCCACATGTAATGATTTCATTCATTGTGACTTTGTGCCCCGGCCATGCTGTAGGTCCAATGGCATAGACCTGGGCAGACCGCTGAGGTTGCGTCATACGGGTGTGGGCGCTGATGCCACCCACACTACAGAGGTGCGGTCTGCTCTCCACATCCTGATGTCGGCATCTGCAGATGGTGTTGCAGAAAGCTCGTTAAAGAAGACGTAAACCCGATCCATCGGATCTCATAGAAGCTGTAACATGTGGATGTCATTTGAAAAGTCATGGCAGCTGTCATTATAATGATCCCCAACGATCCTGCTATAAATGTCCTTGTTCAGGCACTTCCTGTTAAGGGGTGACAACGCCCTGCTGCGTCTCCCGGTTGCCCTCCTGCATTATCACTCTGTCACACGGAGAGTACAGCAATACAGAATAATACTACGAACTACAGAGGACTACAAATCCCAGCAATACATTGTAAAGCACTGCAGAATCATACTATTAGCTATAGAGGACTACAAATCCCAGCCACACTTCATACAGCAATGCAGAATCATACTATTAGCTATAGAGGACTACAAATCCCAGCAACACTTCATACAGCAATGCAGAATCATACTATTTCAGGCGGTCAGTGCGGGCTTCAGGCGGTCAGTATGGGCTCTCAGGTGGTCAGTGCGGGCCCCAGACTGTCAGTGCGGGCCCCAGGCTGTCAGTGCGGGCTTCAGGCAGTCAGTATGGGCTCTCATGTGTTCAGTGCGGGCTCCAGGTGGTCGGTGAGACTGGCAGCTGTGGCCCTCTGATATGCCCGAATAGAGGAGCGTGATTCGGGTCGGCTCAGCCCGGTCGCGATTCGAGTCGGGTCGGCTCAGCCGGGCCTATTTGCAGGGGCGGGCCTGGAGCGGGAGCTCCACCCTCCCCTATGTTAATCCGGCCCTGCCTGTACAAGCTTTTAAAGCATAGCCTATGGACAATTTGGGGCACCATATAGTGTCCCCCTTTTCATGGCGTGTTGGGTATCTGTTTACTTGGCATAACCTCCTCTTTTATGTTTAATATTATATATTATATTGTGTTTTGTGCACTAAAATGAACCTGTGTATTTTTTGGGGGGTTTGATAAAGAGTTGCGCTAATATCACGTGACGTGAAAAAATTGCAACTGCCACCATTTTATTCTACGGGGTCTCCGCTGTCAGGAAATATATCGTCTCCGCAGCATTGGGCTGAATCCACATCGGAGAGTATTTTGTAGCAGATTGGATACATTGTTTATACATAAAGTTTGTTCTTGTCCGGTGACAGTAATTAAGAGTTTGATTTGCAAATGAAGCAAGTCGCTGGGTTGCAGCTTTTCTGATTTGCTGTCATGCGAATTGCCGATTTGTCTGACCCCCGCTGAGAATCAAACAATTTGTGGGTGACGGTTGGCTGGGCTCCTGGGTGGTGTGATTCTCTGTGGACCAATCAGATCCGCCGATGTTCAGGGATCAGGGAATGGTCTTGTCCTCCTGGTGGGACGATGCCTGTCGGTGACTGATTCTCCAATCCTCTCTTTCAGGTCGTTGGCCATCGGCCAGCAGTACTCTTCTCTGGGGACGCAGCCCATCCCGTGTGGCACCATCCCGGGGCTCGTGGCGAAGCAGATGCGGTTTTGTCGGAATTACATGGAGATCATGCCCAGCGTGGCGGAGGGGGTGAAGATCGGCATACAGGAATGTCAGCACCAGTTCCGCGGCAGGAGGTGGAACTGCACGACGGTGAATGACAACCTGGCCATCTTTGGGCCCGTCCTAGATAAAGGTTGGTGTCCATTTGGGGGCGGGGTTAATGAAGAGGTGTAAAGGGGAATTTTCTCACAAGGCTTGAGGTATGAGCTCTATTCAGGGTATGAGGTATGAGCTCTATTCAGGGTATGAGGTATGAGCTCTATTCATTGTATGAGGTATGAGCTCTATTCAGGGTATGAGGTATGAGCTCTATTCAGGGTATGAGGTATGAGCTCTATTCATTGTATGAGGTATGAGCTCTATTCAGGGTATGAGGTATGAGCTCTACTCGTAGTATGAGGTATGAGCTCTATTCAGGGTATGAGCTCTATTCAGGGTATGATGTATGGGCTCTATTCGTAGTATGAGGTATGAGCTCTATTCAGGGTATGAGGTATGAGCTCTACTCGTAGTATGAGGTATGAGCTCTATTCAGGGTATGAGCTCTATTCAGGGTATGATGTATGGGCTCTATTCGTAGTATGAGGTATAAGCTCTATTCATTGTATGAGGTATAAGCTCTATTCATTGTATGAGGTATGAGCTCTATTCATTGTATGAGGTATGAGCTCTATTCATTGTATGAGGTATGAGCTCTATTCGTTGTATGAGCTATGAGCTCTATTCATTGTATGAG
>NW_017306619.1:357768-363014 GCF_000935625.1 Nanorana parkeri | reverse complement strand
GTCTCATCATTGTTTGAGGTATGATCTCTATTCATTGTATGAGGTATGAGCTCTATTCATTGTATGAGGTATGAGCTCTATTCATTGTATGAGGTATGAGCTCTATTCATTGTATGAGCTATGAGCTCTATTCATTGTATGAGGTATGAGCTCTATTCGTAGTATGAGGTATGAGCTCTCTTCATTGTATGAGGTATGATCTCTATTCATTGTATGAGGTATGAGCTCTCTTCATTGTATGAGGTATGAGCTCTATTCGTAGCAGTTGCGTAATAATCGCCATAGCGACTCAGGCGGCCCACTATGGGGCCCGGGCACAGGGAGGCCCCAGACCAGGCATCCCTCTGATGCCGTGTGGGCCGCCTGGGTCGCTATGGCATATCAGGGTGCTGGCTGTCACTGACACAGCTCGGCAGCGGCTGCGGAAGGAGGTTCGCAGTGAAGGAGGAGGCGGGGCCCGCCTAAGCGCAACCCCGCCTCCTCTTACATCACTGGCCAGCGACCTAAGAGCAGGTGGGGCCAGTGATGTAAGAGGAGGCGGGGCCCGTCGATAGAAGAGGAGGGGGGGCACGGAGGGGGAGGCGGGGCCCGGTGACCACGGAGGCGGACAGCGCTGACAGGTAAGAGGTGTGCAGCCCACCTGAGACCTCGCAGAGCCCACCATAGAGAGTCTATGGTGGGCTCTGCAGGGTCACTCTCAGGTGGGCTGTTTGGTATATCAGGTGGGCTCTGCAAGAAGCATAACTAGCAATCACGGGGCCCCATACTAAATGTTGCTATGGGCCCCTATGATTCCTAGTTACGCCCCTGATTCGTAGTATGAGGTATGAGCTCTCTTCGGGTACAGAGGTATGACCTCCAGAGTCATGAGTTGTATTAGGGGGGGTGATGATTTATGAGCTCTGTTTAGGCTGAGGTAGCTGAGACCCCCCATATACTCCCCCTCCCCCCCTTTGCATGAGCACCTCCTCCTCTATCCCCGGTGCCTGAAACATGTCAGGATCTCATTGTGCAATGCAGTCTTGTCTCTCCCTCTGATTTGCGGAGAGGTAATAAGAAGAGGGATTCGGGCGATTTATAGGAGCAGCTCGGCTCAGTTGATGATTTGGGATTGAACACATAACAGGAGGAACCGGTCTGATGGGAATCCAGGCTGCGGGGTCAGAGGTCACGCCGCCCGTGCGAACGCCGCGCACACGCTATCGGCATTTCTTTCTTTATCTTTCACTGATATAAACTGTAACAACGCAGAGCCGGGGACGGGAGATCCCTCTTCCTGCTCAAAGATGGCGACTGGTCACATGCATGCTGTGCTCCCTGTGTACCCACACATCATTATGGATGCCTCTGGCTCCGCCCACTGCAAACCTCTGCGCGCCGATGTCAGCAGTCCCCCCGGGATGGACAGCAGGGAAACCCCCATGGGGCTCCCCCTAGTGGCTACACATCGCTACTTGAAGCATATTAGTGAAAATATGACCCTGCACCGGTAATTGTCGGCTGACAAAACACGAGGGGCCCCGACTGTGGTCCCAGACAGCTCTAAAGGGCCACAGCTAATGATCAGTATATTACAGGAGACTGTCGGAGACTTCAGGCACACTAGAGGAGATGAGCAGAGGCTGCAGACACAGGGGTGCTCGGAGACTGAAGACATACCATATGAGACAGTCACGGGGCTGATAGGGATCACTGTCATTATAATTTCTAAATGCTTTCACACTGAGTGCCGGGGTTCTGTAAAGGGCCACAAAACCAGTACCCAGGGGCCACACTGGGCCGTCCCTATAATAAGGGAGACTGAGGTGGCCACCTCAGGCGGCATCTCATTGGGGGACGGCAGCTCTTGGCAACCTGTGACACTTTGTTTGGCTTCCCACCCAGCTCACTGACTTCATCGGTTGTCAGGGAGCCTAACGGGAAGCTCGGCATGGCGTTCCACCGACTCCCGGCAACCAGTGATGTCAGCGATCTGGGTAGGATGGCTGGACAACTGGAACCCCCCCCCTTTTTTTTATTATTTCATATTATTTTTTTTTATTTATTCAAAAAAAAATTCTTTATCAATTAATTTTTTTTTGCACCTAACTTTATTGCTATCACACAGAAAAAAACAATCCCCTGTGTGATAGCAATTGGAGGTGACAGGTTCTCTTTATTGACCCTGTCACCTCCAATACAGGAGTTCTAGCACAGCACTGTGCTGGAACTCCTGTGACAGGTGAGAGAGGAAGAGCACAGCACAGCACAGCACAGCACGGCACAGCACAGCACGGCTCTCCCCCCTCACTGTCTACACGGAGCGGCAGGGTTACTTTTAACCCGGCCGCTCTGATCACTGCAGTGAGGAGAGACTCGGCGGCGGAGGACGGAACCAGAGGAGAGAGGTAAGTGCAGGGGGGAGGGGAGGAGGCTGCACACTGTGTACATGTGATCTCTGAGTTCACATGTAAACGAACAATCGGCTTTCCTCATTCTACATTTAGCTCGGCTTGTGCAAAGCAGGACTGAATGTAGAGAGGGCAACTTCCCCACAAGGACACCGCTGCCGCCCCTCTGCGCCCTGCCGCCCCGAGGCCAGTCCTCGGTGGCCTTGTGGGGAATCCGGGCCTGGTAGTCAGTCATATTCGAGTAGACATCTTCCCAAGTTGAAGACCTTACGTAGCTTCACCAAGCCACTTCTGGTGTCATCAGATTTAGGGTGTACACCCCAAAAATGATTGCCACCATGTCTGTAAAGATTCTCCTATATCTGAACCCAGAACCTGATACAATCTCGATCTATCCGTGTAGAGAGCCGTGACTGTCACTCACAGCTCCCTGCAGGGATCCCCCCCCTCTCCGTGTCAATCACGCAGCTGGGCGCATCCAGACAGTAATGTCGGGATCCGTCCCGGCTGCGGCGTCTCAGTATACCGCGAGCTGTAGCTCCCTATATACTGAGCCTAGGGTGACGGGAGGACGCTAGTTTATGTCCTCCCGTGACCCTTAGTAGAACTATGGGGAAAAAACACTGACCCCATAGTTCTCCTTTAATTATTTCATTTTTAACGATCTGATTAAAACCCAGAAAAAAAACTGTGTATCCAAATCTGATATGAAAGTGAAGTCCTCTCTGTCCTAAGGATGACGCCGTGTGCGAGGGAAGACTACAAAGTCTAAAAGATCCAAAATACGAAACAGAGAAATGGCGGCAGCGCTCCGGGACTCGAGGAGTTATAAGAGAAGATCGTCCCCGGGAACTGAAGTGGTGAAAGATCGGTCAGCAGCGGCGGCAGACGTTTTTATTCTTAGCGCATGTCCCCTTTAAAGGAGAACTATGGGGTTAAGTCTTTTCCCCATAGTTCTCCTTAGGGTAACGGGAGGACACAAACTATGGCTGGATGGTGCGCGATGTATCCGTGACGGCCGCGCCGCGTCTTTTATATACACATATATATGTACTGCACAGGAACCGTCTCATTCCTTCCCGGGAACATTCCTGGCATCAGCCGGAAACTCCTTCTCCTAGAATTTAATGGCGAGCCGGTGTCTGAACTTGTCCGCCATAAAACGGGAACCATGGGGGAGGAGCGGCCGGTACGAGTACAGAGAGAGGGACTCCACGTCTGCGGGAAGCGCGGGATCAGGACGAATGTTTCAGAAGATTGATGACTGACGGAGGCCAAGGGATCTCCTGAGCTGTCCCATCATTGTACACATGCGCAGGTTCACCAGGCTACACATTCCTAGTTCCGTGCACATTCACCCAACGTGGTGAATCTTTCCATATGTTTGTTATGTGTTTTCACCTTCCAAATCTATATTCCAGGATATGAATCTGCTGATCTTCAATGGCCTTCCAGTCACAGTCTCCTCCAATATGTTTCTATTACTTTCCCACATACAGCGTCTGCATCAATTTTAAATAAAGTTTCAACAAAAAGCCGTCCCCGAGCTCCAGTCACTGACTTTGTCTAAGCTGAGATGATGTCATCAGTCTCCCGCAGGCAGGAGGAAGCATTTCCTCTCCCCCCCCCCACGGAAAAGTCGGGCACTCGGTCATGGACCCAGAGCCCGCCAGTGTCAAGAGAGAGGAGGGGGCATACCTTATCCTGCCGGGTGACTGTCTCCTCCTCTCTCTGCCGGCATCCATCACCAAGATGGCCACCGGCAGAGATCAATAAGATCGCCGCGCATGCGCCATGACGTCTCGGCGGGGTGTCACCCGGACTCGGGACTGGTGCTATATACAATAAATCCTATATAATAATCAGAAGCCCATGTGACAGGGTGACAACGCAGGAGCACAGTTGGGGAGACAGGGGCAGAGCATTGTCACCCTATAACAGGAAGTGCCTGAACAAGGACAGAGCATTGTCACCCCCATAGGAGGAAGTGACTGAACAAGGGCAAAGCATTGTCACCTCATAACAGGAAGTGCCTGAACAAGCACAGAGCATTGTCACATCAAAACAGGAAGTGACAGCGCAAGGACACAGCATTGTCACCCCATAAGAGGAAGTGAATGAACAAGGACAGAGCATTGTCACCCCATAAGAGGAAGTGAATGAACAAGGAGAGCATAGTCACCCCATAAGAGGAAGTGCCTGAACAAGGACAGAGCGTTGTCTCCCCATAGCAGGAAGTGCCTGAACAAGGACAGAGCGTTGTCTCCCCATAGCAGGAAGTGCCTGAACAAGGACAGAGCGTTGTCTCCCCATAGCAGGTGAGCATTGTCACCCCATAAGAGGAAGTGAATGAACAAGGACAGAGCATTGTCACCCCATAAGAGGAAGTGAATGAACAAGGAGAGCATAGTCACCCCATAAGAGGAAGTGCCTGAACAAGGACAGAGCGTTGTCTCCCCATAGCAGGAAGTGCCTGAACAAGGACAGAGCGTTGTCTCCCCATAGCAGGAAGTGCCTGAACAAGGACAGAGCGTTGTCTCCCCATAGCAGGAAGTGCCTGAACAAGGACAGAGCGTTGTCTCCCCATAGCAGGAAGTGCCTGAACAAGGACAGAGCGTTGTCTCCCCATAGCAGGAAGTGCCTTAATTGCTGGGATCATTTTATTAAAAGCTGCGGATTTACAAACAATGAAAATGACTTTAATCTTATAAAAGCTTATATGGGACTTCAGCGGGGGAGCTCGCCTCTACTTCAGTTGCCCGCCAGGTCCGCGGTGACTCTGGTAGGGGGCATGGAGATCCTAAGAGGTGCCCCCCCCCCCCCTAAATCAGGGCCGGGACCCCCCACACGAGGAGG
>NW_017306619.1:343100-357604 GCF_000935625.1 Nanorana parkeri | reverse complement strand
CGACCCCCGACCTGAGGAAGAGGAATTGTTGCCGTTTAGGATGTGTCAGGGGGTCTCTCCCTTTGGATAGAATTTCGTGTTCCTCCTTTTTGGCGCTCACACCAGTATATCATTAACTGGCTCTGTAAAAGGAGATGACGGGGGACCTTGGGCCGCACCTCGCTGGGGGGTAATGCTCCGAGCACAATATCTGGCAGGCCATGAGACTAAGCTCCAGAGGAAAGTGAAAATGCCGCGCACCATTCACACGCTCTTTGGATTGTTTCATGAAACCATTTCAATGGGGATTTCCCTTTTGCCCGTCTCCGAGGGCCCTCCGACGCATACCTCTGGGTTGCTATGACTTAGTAGGTCCCGGCTAATCAGCGGCCGAGGGGCGAATTTCATATAAAATATTTGGGCCTATTGTGGGTGTAATGCGGCGTGACAGCGCCGAGACAAAGGGAGATTCTATTACCCAGCAGGTAATAAGAACCATTTTGCTTTACCGGGGGAGGGGTGACGGGGATTGTCACTTGGGATCAGGCCACTGGGATACAGCCGCGCATTCCATCCTCAGGTGGGCTCGGCCGGGCTCCATTGTCACCAACATTTGTTTTTTTTCTTACTCCCAATTTTCGCTTGTCCTCGGTTGCAGGCGACCTCTCTCTTACCCCAAATCCTCTTCGGGGCTTATTGGATTTTTTATATTTTTATTTTTGGGGGCAGGAGTCCTGGCTGTGACCTCCCTTACCCCAAATCCACTTCGGGATTTATTACATTAAATTTTATTTTTATTTTTTTTATTTTGGGGAAGGATGCCTCGTAACCTGTGAAAAAAAAAATAAAACCCTTGTCCTCGGATGCGGACCTCTCTCTTACCCCAAATCCTCTTCGGGATTTATTGGCTTTTTACATTTTTTTTAATTTTGGGGGCAGGAGTCCTGGCTGTGACCTCTCTTACCCCAAATCCACTTCGGGATTTATTACATTAAATAATTTTTTATTTTGGGGAAGGATGCCTTGTAACCTGTGAAAAAAAAACCCTTTGTCCTCGGTTGCGGACCTCTCTCTTACCCCTAATCCTCTTCGGGACTTATTGGATTTTTTTTTTTTTTAATTTTGAGTCCTTTCTGTAACCTGTAAATAAATAAAAAATGTTTAAAAAAATTTAATTTTGGGGAAGGATGCCTCGTAACCTGTGAAAAAAAAAAAAAAAAAAAACAGCTTGTCCTTGATTCCAGAGCTCTCTCTTACCCCTAATCCTCTTGGGGACGTATTTTGGGGCAGGATGCCCTGCTGTAACCTCTCTTACCCCTAATGCTCTTGGGGACGTATTTTGGGGCAGGATGCCCTGCTGTAACCTCTCTTACCCCTAATGCTCTTGGGGACGTATTTTGGGGCAGGATGCCCTGCTGTAACCTCTCTTACCCCTAATCCACTTTGGGATTTATTACATTAAATAATTTTTTATTTTGGGGAAGGATGCCTCGTAACCTGTGAAAAAAAAGGTCCTCGGTTGCAGAACTCTCTCTTACCCCTAAGCCTCTTCGGGAATTATCAGATTTTTTTAATTTTTTTTATTTTGAGTCTTTGCTGTAACCTTGTAAATAAATATTTTTTTTTTTTTTTAATTTTGGGGAAGGATGCCTCGTAACCTGTGAAAAAAAAAATAAAACCCTTGTCCTCGGATGCGGACCTCTCTCTTACCCCAAATCCTCTTCGGGATTTATTGGCTTTTTACATTTTTTTTAATTTTGGGGGCAGGAGTCCTGGCTGTGACCTCTCTTACCCCAAATCCACTTCAAGATTTATTACAGTAAATTACTTTTTTATTTTTTTTTATTTTGGAGAAGGATGCCTTGTAACCTGTGAAAAAAACAAAAAAAAAAACAGCTTGTCCTTGATTCCAGAGCTCTCTCTTACCCTTAAATCCTTTTCGGGACCTATTGGATTTTTTTATTTTTTATTTTGGGGGAAGGAGGACTTGCTGTAACCTGTAAATAAAAAAAAAATGTTTATGTTCAGGATTCAGACCTCTCTTACCCCAAATCCACTTATGGATTTATTACATCGTTCATTGCACTAATTATCAAATTGCACTAATTACCTTTACCGTTGAGTGATAACATTTCCTCTGTTTTTTTTGTTTGTTTTTTTTGTTGTTGTTATTTGATGACATTTTAATACTATTGGGAAGAAAGATCGCCCCCATCACAGGAAGCTGCATTGGCGAGACGTTGCAGATGAGTGTTGCAGCGCATACTTTATGTGTTATTGGGTTGCTATATATAGTTCCACTTTAAGATATATCTAAAGCCGCAACTTTCTATTTGTATTTGGAGAGATTTTCCTTCACTTCCTGTTAGGGATGCACCGAAACCACAACCGATATTTCGGTATCGAGTACTGATATTTTGTTTCCATTGCTCGCCGATACCGCATACCGATTAGACTTGTGCGCCGTCAAAAAATTTGTTCAGTTTCGGAATATCCGTTATTTCGTATTTCGTAATTCGTATCCGAAACTCAATTCGGATTCGTACGAAATACGGATTTTCGTTAGTTTCGGCACATTTTCGTAACTTTACGAACATTCGTTATGATGAAGTTAAAAAGCAGAAATACCTTTGTTAATATTGGAGTCGATGTGGTAGTTGTTTTTTTATCCGAAATACGAATTCCCGTTAACGGATTCCGGATCCGAATTTCGTATTTCGGATAAAAAAAACTACCATCAACTCCAATATAAATGTACTTTGCTTTTTACCTTCAATAATATAACGAATGTTCGTAACGGAACGAAAATACGTCAACGGAATTTCGTATTTCCTGCCTGTGTATTGTAATGCATCAGCAGCAGCGGATCCGTATTTCGGATTAAAAAAAAATCTTGTCATGTTGTTCAACCTCATTTACAGGGGTTCCCGTTTCAAAGAAATTCGAACGAATCGTTAACGGAATTTCGTATTTCGGATATAATTCGGAAACTGCAATTCGGATTTCGGATGCTTCCGAATTTACGAATTTCAGGAAAATTCGTACGAATTTCGATTCGTAACGAAACGAATCGCACATGTCTAATACCGATACCGGAAGTCCCATTAAGGCCCCATTCACACTGCGCGATTCGCAAATCGCGCGTTTGTCGCGCGATTTGCATTTTGCGCGATATCGCGCAAATGCTTGCATTGAGCAAGCTTGAATCGCGGCTAAATCCGCTCCAAAAAGGGTCCTGCTGTAGCGACGCACGACCCGCGACAGCAGGACCCTTTGCCCCATTGAGAAGCATTGGAGAGCGATATCGCGCGGTAAATTGCCGCGATATCGCTGGAATTACCGCGCGATAAATCGCTAAGTGTGAACGGGGCCTAAGGAAGCCAGGCGGTGTGTAATGACTCGCCACCCGGCTTCCCGATTAGCAGGGAAGCCATCACCAAGTGACGAGGGAGCATGGAGCCGGCTTTCTGGCCAATCAGGAAGCCGGGCGCCGTGTAATGACGCGTCGCCCAGCTTCCCGATTGGTCGAGAAGCTGGACAATCAAGGAGCCGGGCAATGTGTCATTACACGGCGCCTGGCTTCCTGATTGGCCCGGAAGCCGCCCCCTGTGCTCCCTCGTCAATCAGGTGACGAAGGAGGATAAAGCCGGCTTTCTGGCCAATAAGAAAGCCGGGGGGGGGCATGAAACGCTGTTCGGCTTCCTGATTGGCCGGAAAGCCAACTCCATGCTCCCTCGTCACCAAGTGATGAGGGATATCTGTAAAAAAATAAGTCAAGGCAATGAGGGAGCATAGAGCCAATCAGGAAGCCCGGTAGCGTGTGATGACTCGCTGCCCGGCTTCTTGACTTCCCGGAAGTATCGGGCTAGGCATCGGAGCATTTTGGTAACTACGAGTACTCGCCCAAATACTCGGCATCGGTACCGATACTAGTATCGGTGCATCCCTACTTCCTGTCCCGTAGACACAACAGGAACTGACATGAAATCCTATTATAAGAGAATGGAAAGGTTAGAAAATGTCATTAACCCCTTCACGACCCATGAGGGGATAATCCCGTCATGAAGTCTGAAGGGTTTTAAAATGAATATTAAATAAAATAAATGTAAAAATAATAATAAAAACATTTTTAAAGTCCCCGCCCCCGCGAGCGCGTGCGTCGTCACGTAAACATGCGTCGGGTGCGCCTACGTACGAAAACGACGATCGCGCTACACATGTTGGGTATCGCCGCGCACGCCGGAGTTAGAGCAATCATTCTGGTGCCAGTATTTACACGAATCTTTAACCTGATGACTCGTGGGGGGCTTTTAAAGCTTCATCTATGGCATTTTGGGGGTACTGAATTCTGTCGCAGTTTCACGAACGCACACAATTTATAACCCGGGCATGTCGGGTATCTATTTACTCGTCGTAACCTCATCTTTTATATTTTACCCCCAGAAATGGTTTTATATAGTGTTTCCGGGTATTAAACTTAACTTAAGTGCATTTTTCTCTACATTTTTGGGTTTGATAATAAGTTGCGCTAATGTCGTGCGACCTAAAAATTCGCAACTGCCGCCATTTTATTCTACAGGGTCTCGGCTTTCAGAAAACATATCATCTTTGGGGGGTTTAAAGTCATTTTCAGGCCTAAAATGTGGATTATATCATCGATGCAAAAAATGAAGAAAAAAAAAAGGTCCTTAAGGGGTTAACATGCTGATGGAACATTAACCTTCAGCTTTCAAAAACAGGGCCGTGCTGTGCGGCGGAGCTGTGTAAATCTCGGGACTGGATGGACGGGCTAATAAATCCTTTGGTAGCTAAATCAGCTCCGATACTAGTGTTTTAGCTGCTTGCCTGGAGCTGTGACGTCACAAGGGGGGTGCGGGGGGTGCCCCCGGGTGACACCGTTGGAGGGGTGACACCAAAATTACTGACAGTCATTTTGGTGTCACCCCCCCCTCTGAAAAGTCAGGCACTCGGTCAAGGACCGAGAGCCTGACAGCTGCTCGAGAGAGAGAGGAGGAGACCCGGCGGCATACCTCATCCCGCCAGGTGGTGCCCCCTCCTCCTCTCTGCCGGCGTCCATCACCAAGATGGCTGCCGGCAGGTAACAGCGGTACCGCGCGTGACGTCATCGCGCGCAAGCGTGATGACGTCACACGCGTACGCAATCACATCACACGGTACCCGCACCGGGTGTCGCCCCGCATCGGGCCTGGAGTTCAGCTTTCTAGACCTTGGCACTCCAGCTGTGCTGAAACTACAGATCCCATCATGCTTCTGCCTCTGGGAGTCATGCCTGTGGCTGCCGGAGTCTTGCAGTGCCTCATGGGACTTGTAGTTCCGCAGCAGCTGGAGTGTGCTTGGCCTTCCACTCTGTCCATTGGATGCAATGCTGCCGCGTAGCTCAGCTCTTGCCCCGGGGTGCCCCTTTAGCCCGCTGCACCCTGAGCCCCCTCCTTCCCCCCATTTTCTGGCCGCGTGCCCCTTTTTCGGGAGTCGGCGTTCTTCCCTCCAGCGGTTGTGTTATCGGTGGATCTGCGCCCCGGATTAAGTGTGTTACACAGTTTGTGTTCTCCTTGGCTGCGGCCCGAAACGCGGCACACACCCTTTCAGTGCCGGAGTCTCCCCCCCTCCCCTTCTTATCAACATGATCATTAAATGATTAAATTAAACATTTCTCTCTGTGCTTCTCTATACAATGCAGGCAGTTCATGGCTGGGGGGGGGAGGCACCCTGCAAGTAATGGGCTGGATCTTGGGAGGAGTTATGCAAATATCAAGATGCCTTGATGGGTGGCTGTCAGTCTGGAGGAGTGGGCGTTCCAAGGCAGGATGTATTTGCATGCAGTGATCAGTCTGCTGCAGGCAGGAGGAAGCATGTCCTCAGTCTCCCCTCCCCCAGTGATCAGTCTGCTGCAGGCAGGAGGAAGCATGTCTTCAGTCTCCCCTCCCCCAGTGATCAGTCTGCTTCAGGCAGGAGGAAGCATTTCCTCAGTCTCCCCGCCCCCAGTGATCAGACTGCTGCAGGCAGGAGGAAGCATGTCCTCAGCCCCCCCTCCCCCAGTGATCAGTCTGCTGCAGGCAGGAGGAAGCATGTCCTCAGTCCCCCCTCCCCCAGTGATCAGTCTGCTGCAGGCAGGAGGAAGCATTTTCTCAGTCTCCCCTCCCCCAGTGATCAGTCTTTTGCAGGCAGGAGGAAGCATGTCCTCAGTCTCCCCTCCCCCAGTGATCAGACTGCTGCAGGCAGGAGGAAGCATTTCCTCAGTCCCCCCTCCCCCCAAGTGATCAGACTGCAACATTGTAACGTTGTAGCAAGTAACAAGGTGAGAGGCTGCAGTCAGAGGCTGATCTGTGTCAGAACTGCACAGGCAGCAGGGTTGACATGATTGTGTCATCTCTGTGCCAGCATGTCAGTCCAGGAAGTAGATGGTGACACTGGGTGATGCCTGAACAGAGATGGCTCCGTCCTTCTGGAGAGAAAAGCAGATGAATGCATTGTAGGGGGAGTCATGTGATCTCTGTGGGAGGTAGTTAATGCCTGTAAGTGTTACACTGTTGCACATTGCTTGTCATGGAGGTAAAAGGAACCGAATACTGAATGAGCGATGATTGGCTGCATAGTAATGCTGAATGGTGCTGTATGGTGATGATGGCGGCTGTTACGTAATAATGATATCGATCACGTTCCCCGGGCCGGGCGCGCCCACAAACGTGTCACTTCCTGCGAGTTTTCTTTCCCGGTCGCTCAGGAATCTAACTCCTACCATTTGTCTCTCTCTGCAGCCACCCGGGAGTCGGCCTTCGTTCACGCCATCGCCTCGGCCGGGGTGGCCTTTGCCGTCACCCGGGCCTGCGCGGAGGGCACGGCCACCATCTGCGGCTGCGACAACCATCACAAGGGCCCCCCGGGGGAAGGCTGGAAGTGGGGGGGCTGCAGCGAAGACATGGATTTCGGCAGCATGGTGTCCCGGGAATTCGCCGACGCCCGCGAGAACAGACCGGACGCCCGATCCGCCATGAACAGGCACAACAACGAGGCCGGGAGGACGGTAAGATACCCGGCATGGTGATAACGTTGTGGTCTTTAAAGAGCCCCCGTGCCCTGATGCAAGCAGTGGGAGGAGTTATGCAAATATCAAAATGCCTTGATGAGCGGGTGTCGGTCTGAAGGAGAGGGCATTCCTGGGCAGGTGTTCTATCAAATCAGGAAGCCCGGCGGCATGTAATGACGCGCCGCCCGGTTACCTGTTTGACCTGGAAGCCGGCTTCATGCTCCCTCGCCACCTCATGACAATGGAGCAGGGAGCCGGCTTCCCAGCCAGTCAGGAAGCTGGGTACCACGTCATTACACAGCGCCTGGCTTCCTGATTGGCCAGAGAGCCGGCTCCATGCTTCTCGTCACAATATCGTTTTTTCTTTATCAAGTACGAGTTCCGATATTTTTTTCCCGGTACTCACCGATACCAAATACCGATACCAGAAGTTCCATTAAGGAAGCCAGGCGGTGTGTAAAGACTCGCCACCCGGCTTCCCGATAAGCGGGGAAGCCATCTCCATGCTCCCTTGTCACCAGGTGACAAGGGAGCATGGAGCCGGCTTTCTTGGCGATCAGGTAGCCAGGGGGTGGGTAATGACTTGCCCCCTGGCTTCCTGGTTGGCCAGCTTCTCAACTACTCTCATTACACAGCGCCCAGCTTCCCGATTGGCTGGGAAGCTGGCTCCCTGCTCACTGGTGACAGTCGTTTTGGTGTCACTCCCTCTAAAATGTCGGGCACTTGGTCATGGACCGAGAGCCCGACAGTGTCAGGAGAGAGGAGGGGACCCGGCGGCATACCTCATCCCGCCGGATGAACGTCCCCTCCTCTCTCACAGTGATGGACGCCGGCAGGCATCAATTAGATGGCCGTGGATGCGTGATGACGTTACGGTAAGGTGTCACCTGGTCTCCATTCCAGGTAACACCCGGCCTTGGGTCGCCCCTGCTTCTAGGGGTTCAACACCTTCCATACTCTGAAAAACAAAAAGTTTTGGCTTTAGATACACTTTAACCAAATGTTTTTGTTTCATGTTACTGGCTAAACCTTGAGATTATTTATATATTTGTTCTTTTCTTTTGTAGTCCATCACTGACCACAGACACCTGAAATGTAAATGCCACGGCCTGTCCGGAAGCTGCGAGGTGAAGACCTGCTGGTGGTCGCAGCCAGACTTCAGACTGATCGGCGACTATCTCAAGGACAAGTACGACAGTGCTTCCGAAATGGTGGTGGAGAAGCACCGGGAATCCCGCGGTTGGGTGGAGACCCTGAGGCCGAAATATACTTTTTTCAAGCCGCCCACGGAGCGGGACCTCATCTACTACGAGAGCTCCCCCAACTTTTGCGAACCCAACCCAGACACCGGATCGTTCGGAACCCGAGACAGGATATGCAACGTGACCTCTCACGGGATTGATGGGTGCGACCTGTTGTGCTGCGGACGAGGGCACAACACGAGGACTGAGAAAAGGAAAGAGAAGTGCCACTGCATCTTCCACTGGTGCTGCTACGTCAGCTGCCAGGAGTGCGTGAGGGTGTACGATGTCCATACGTGCAAATAAGCAGCCATTCGCGTGGCAAGACTTTTACCTTCCAAAACACAAACTTGAGTCTGGTTTTTCCAGGCTTCGGCTCAGTGAGTCCTTTTTCGATATTACAAAAAAAACTTGAGACCGCTTGACTAGTAAAAAGTCTAACGGCGTCTTGGAAATCCCAAGGTTCTCCTTGAAAGTAGCCTTCTACTTAGTCTGAAATTTCTTGAAGCAACCCCGCTGTTACCCCACCGTCGGTTGGATGGGCCAATTTTTGTAGCCAGACGTGATTCTGGCGAAAAGAACAACTTTTCACACTTCGCTGTTAAGGTTCCACTGCTGATGTCTGAAATGTTTTGAATTATGCTTCACCTGCTCAAAAAGTGAATCATTGATACAACATTCCAAGTCAATTGTTTTTCCAATTGACGGAAAAAAAATGCCGATGCCTTTCTTGTAGGTTGATCTAGATATAGCCATTCATTTCAACACATCTGTAGCGATTATATAGAGTCGAGTCATGGCTTAACATTGCGTAAAATTTTAGCAAATGGCCCACCAGTCCCTCACATTTTCAGCACCATCCTAATTTTTGTTAGGTAGCTTGGTTAAGGCAAGTGGTCAGAGCTAAATACACAGAGTGGCCAGATTATTATATACACTGAGTGGCCGGATTATTATATACACTGAGTGGCCGGATTATTATATACACCGAGTGGCCGGATTATTATATACACTGAGTGGCCGGATTATTATGACCACCTGACGTTTGTAGGCAAATGAGCTATAATTTGGCGCTGAAGTTGCTAGAGGGCCAGACCATTATAAATAGGGAAGCGGGTTGGTTACCACGACAGTAGAAGTGATTTGTTTCTGAAGATTCGGGGAAACAACGCGATGTAACAGCCTTTGAACGTGGGATGATTGTTGGCGCTCAGAGCCATGGAGCGAGTATCAGCAAAACAGCAGAATTCGTTACATGTTCAAGAGCAGCTGTTGTTAAAGTGTTTAAAGACCGGACTGTCAGCCGAAAATCTGGGTCTGAACGTGCGAATTGTGGCCGTCAGCGACTAGTCAATGTTAGGGCAGAACGGGGGAGGGGCAAGACTGGTACAAGACAACAGAAGGGCAACAGCGCCGTGTCAGATTCCTCGCATCACCTTTCATCATCTCGTGGAGTCACGAGGCGGCCCAACGAAGTACCGATGGGGTGGTCATAATAATCTGGCAACTCAGTGTATAGTCGAGTCATGGCTTAACAGTGCCTAGTCAGTCATGGCCCACCAGTCCCTCACATTTTTAGCACCATCCTAATTTTTGCTAGGTAGCTTGATTAAGGCAAGTGGTCAGAGCTAAATATGGTGTAACAGGTTGGTTGTATGAGTGGGACTAGCCAACGATAGGAACATTTTCTAAGACAGACCACATAGCAGTTTTATTAAAGGACAACTATGGGGTCAGGGCTTTTCCCCATAGTTCTCCTTAGGGTAACGGGAGGACACAAACTAGCGTCCTCCCATCACCCTAGGCTCAGTATATAGGGAGCTACAGCTCGCGGTATACTGAGACGCCGCAGCTGAAGCGGATCCCGACAATTATGTCTGGATCCGCCCAGCTGCGTGACTGACAGTTGGCTTTGCCTATCTAGATCCAGAGCCAGCTGTACCCGCCCCCTCCCCCGTCCGTTCCGGCAGTCAGCGCTGGGGGATCGGAGGGGGGAGGGGGGAATCCAGCCCCTCCCCTGTCACAGCAGAGAGTCGTGACAGGATCGAGAAGTGAGCGAACGTCGGTATGTGTTCGCTCACCTCCCGATCTACTGAGCCGACCTGTGACTGTCTCATTGTCACAGGTCGGCTAGAACTATGAGGTGAGGGAAAAGCATTCACCTCATAGTTCTCCTTTAAGGATGACTCGGCACAGTTTTACTGAACAGGATTCCTAGTACGGGGACAGTGCACTTAACATGTTTGCCCACCTTTCACGGCTCTCAAATGAAACTGGAACAAAAAGGTTTAAACCAGAATTAAGCCATTATTTAAAAACCACGTGTCTTTGACTACTGAAAGAATCATCTTAATATATACTGTACGCTCTGTATTTTTGTGTTACGTGCCCAACTACTTATTGTGCTCTACTTGACAGTCTCCGGCTACTTACCGTTGCTTTCCGCCTAGTTGTAGTTAACAGTTTCATCATTCCTTTACTTGTGAATCACGAGAAAAAAAAAAAAAGCCAGTTCGTCCTGCTAATAAAATTTGACCCAAATGTTATCTCTCGCAAGACAAAAAAAAAAGTTCCACATCTCAAAGGAGAGATACTTTGTTGCCTTGAACGTAACTCAAAGTCGAACATTTGGCTGGACTGTAGAAAGCACTAATCAAAAATCAGTTCTTCCCTTGAAATGCTGCTATCCACCAGTAGAACTATTCAACTATAAATGTTTTCTTTCTATGAAAGAAATTGTTCAGATGCTAATTTTTTTTTTTGTTTTTTTGTTTTGGTTTTTTTTTAAAAGAAAAAAAAAAAGATGTGAAGTGTTGTACTAATTCATCTTCTTGATAATTTTTGCAGTCTTAATCTTATTACAATAACAGGGAGAGCGAATACATTTGTGAGAGTTGACGGGTCACGTAGAGTCACCTCTTAGGGACCAGGAACCACGGGAAGTCTTACAAATATACCTGTACATAAATCTGTTGTGCCCCCGGAGACGACTTGGATCGGGAAGGTCATTTTGTACCCAGAAGATAATGTCACCAGTGTTTTAGATAACTGAGAACAGAAAAGGTAGATTCTGTAGATAAAGACGTATGTACCCTCAGGGACCAGAAAAATAAAAACTCTTGTTGAGGACCATGTATTCATGGTGGCAGGGACACCACTATATGCCCTTTAAGATCATCCCAAAGGCGCTAGGTAACATTGTAGTATTGTAATCAAGGCTGGATTTACTCTCTCTGCTGCCCCAAGGCCCGGGTTCCTCAATTGCCCGAAGCAGGGCTAAATGTAGAAAAAAAACACCCACCCGCCCGGCGGCCGTGCTGCCCCCTCTACTCCCTGCCACCCCAAGGCCGGGTTCCTCCATTGCCCGAAGCAGGGCTAAATGTAGAAAAAAAACACCCACCCGCCCGGCGGCCGTGCTGCCCCTCTACTCCCTGCCGCCCCAAGGCCGGGTTCCTCGATTGCCCGAAGCAGGGCTAAATGTAGAAAAAAACCACCCACCCGCCCGGCGGCCGTGCTGCCCCTCTACTCCCTGCCGCCCCAAGGCCGGGTTCCTCGATTGCCCGAAGCAGGGCTAAATGTAGAAAAAAACCACCCACCCGCCCGGCGGCCGTGCTGCCCCTCTACTCCCTGCCGCCCCAAGGCCGGGTTCCTCGATTGCCCGAAGCAGGGCTAAATGTAGAAAAAAACCACCCACCCGCCCGGCGGCCGTGCTGCCCCTCTACTCCCTGCCGCCCCAAGGCCGGGTTCCTCGATTGCCCGAAGCAGGGCTAAATGTAGAAAAAAACCACCCACCCGCCCGGCGGCCGTGCTGCCCCTCTACTCCCTGCCGCCCCAAGGCCGGGTTCCTCGATTGCCCGAAGCAGGGCTAAATGTAGAAAAAAACCACCCACCCGCCCGGCGGCCGTGCTGCCCCTCTACTCCCTGCCGCCCCAAGGCCGGGTTCCTCGATTGCCCGAAGCAGGGCTAAATGTAGAAAAAAACCACCCACCCGCCCGGCGGCCGTGCTGCCCCTCTACTCCCTGCCGCCCCAAGGCCGGGTTCCTCGATTGCCCGAAGCAGGGCTAAATGTAGAAAAAAACCACCCACCCGCCCGGCGGCCGTGCTGCCCCTCTACTCCCTGCCGCCCCAAGGCCGGGTTCCTCGATTGCCCGAAGCAGGGCTAAATGTAGAAAAAAACCACCCACCCGCCCGGCGGCCGTGCTGCCCCTCTACTCCCTGCCGCCCCAAGGCCGGGTTCCTCGATTGCCCGAAGCAGGGCTAAATGTAGAAAAAAACCACCCACCCGCCCGGCGGCCGTGCTGCCCCTCTACTCCCTGCCGCCCCAAGGCCGGGTTCCTCGATTGCCCGAAGCAGGGCTAAATGTAGAAAAAAACCACCCACCCGCCCGGCGGCCGTGCTGCCCCTCTACTCCCTGCCGCCCCAAGGCCGGGTTCCTCGATTGCCCGAAGCAGGGCTAAATGTAGAAAAAAACCACCCACCCGCCCGGCGGCCGTGCTGCCCCTCTACTCCCTGCCGCCCCAAGGCCGGGCCTCGGTGGTCTTGTGGGAAATCCGGCCCTGATTGTAATTGCGAAGGGAATTAATCAGATCAGATGTTTTCCAGCCATTGAGGATCTAGTGCTGACTTCATTAGTCCTAAGCAAATGCTTTCAGTGGTTTACTGTAGACAGGAGGGGGTCCAGTGTGTGGTGCTCCTCAGCTTTAGCCTATATAGCCAAAGGCAACAATACACCGTGGGTTCCAATGTTCTAACTCGGAGTTAATTGTTGTACTGGGGAGTGGCCATATCCCATTATGATGCAAGCCACCTGACATCCCACACACGTGTCCACCAAGGACCCCCTCTCACACAGAACAGGCTTTGAAGAGCAGTCTTATGCTCTGGCCCATCCAACGTACAAGACAATCAAAACCCGTCTTGACAACGCCTTTGTAGCAGCTGCGATCATGACCTGACACATTTTGGCCAATCAAGAGTAGAATGGTGTTGCATTTCTCCAAACAGTGCAAACCAACACCAGAGCATGCAGAACCTTAGAGAGAACCCTATTATGGTGTGACACTGATCATGAATAGATTAATATTGCCCACGTATTAAATCTCTCATACCAATACAGCTTAGACATCTGCCAAAACAGAGAGAGGGCCGAAGGGGTCACTACAAAATACTTGCTAAACATACAAGATGTCTGTGAAGGTTCTCATTCATCCAGGTCATGATACAGCGAGTCCAGTTGCCTTGACCTATTTTAAAAACATACAAGACTCAAAATGCAAGGTCATTTTGGGCACTATATGGCCCAAATGGATGTGGACACCCCTCTTTTGTTGGGTTCAAGTGCACAAAGCATGGTTTGCTCAAGGAGCTTGAGTAAGACCCCTTGACCTCAACCCTGCTGAACACCTTTGGGATAATTGGAACATCATGCGTGAGCCAGGTCTTCTCACCCAACATCAGTACCTGACCTCACAGATACTCTTTTGGCTTAATGGGCACACGTCTACACAGACACACTCCCATGGAAAGTCTATGGAGACCGATGTACCTTCAAAGAGGGGCCAACTCCATGTCCATGGTTTTGGATTAAGATGCCCACCACGCTCCACAAACCTTTGGGAATATAGTGTATGATATATTTAAAAATAACCATACAAAGTCATAAAACAGGTACGATGACTATATTAAAAACAAAAAAAAAACATTTTGTGCCAAGCATGGACTTAAATAAGGTCACCATGACCTCACCATTGATTCTGTTTTGTTATCAATGTCGATCAGATACCTTTTTGCTTTGATCCTCACTTCCTCCCTCTTACAAACTGCACATGTAAGGTATAATATTAAGAATCCAAAGCTATGTAAAAATTAGGTCATCATTTTTTTTTTTTGGTATTTCTTAAGTTCGATGATTTTTTTTTAATGACTATTTATTTTATGAATAAATGTATATATTAGTGAGAGTATATATTTTCAGAGATAACTTGTTGGGACAGTGTTGTTATCGCTTTGCTATTGTTGTCGTGACCTCAAAAGTCTTACTCTGGTTTTTAATGACAGCACATTAGACGTGGCGCTCTGTTAATAACTGTTGTGTTACCTGTAAAAAAAATCTAGATGTGTTAACTCTATAATGATAATTAAATATGTATTAATTTTAAAGAGCGGGCTGTTGTGTTCAATGAAAACCACGGCGTCTTTCTTGTCTGCTTGGATGCTCCCATCGTCTTCATACTTCAGAA
>NW_017306619.1:328958-343084 GCF_000935625.1 Nanorana parkeri | reverse complement strand
CCCCCCCAAAAAACACACTAGGTCTTATTTTCAGGGGATGTCTTATTTGAAATACTGTCACACACAGCGTCACAATACCTGCAGGCTGCAGCGGTCCTGGAGCTCTCCTCTCTGATGCCGTGCACAGTTCTCCGTGGGATCCCCGCCAGCGAGCTACCCAGGTCCGGATTTCCCACAAGGCCACCGAAGGGCGGCAGGGCGCAGAGGGGCGGCAGGGCACAGAGGGGCGGCAGCGGTGTCCTTGTGGCAGGACTAAATGTAGAGTGAAGCAGCCGATTGTTCGTTTACATGTCATCTCGGCGATGTCACCGAGATGACATGTCAAACGTCTGCAGCCGACCGGTCCGTCCTCCCCTCCCCCCTGCACTTACCTCTCTCCTCGCTGACTCCGTCCTCCGAGCTCCGAGTCTCTCCTCACTGCAGTGATCAGAGCGGCAGGGTTAAAAGTAACCCTCCCGCTTCGTGTACAGTGAGAGGGGAGAGCTGTGCTGTGCTGTGCCGTGCTCTTCCTCTCTCACCTGTCACAGGAGTTCCAGCACAGCGCTGTGCTGAACTCCTGTATTGGAGGTGACAGGCTCAATAAAGAGAACCTGTCACCTCCAATTGCTATCACACAGGGGGTTGTTATCTCCTGTGTGATAGCAATAAAGTTAGGTGGGGGGGAAAAATGAAATTGATTTAAAAAAAAAATTTGAAATAAAAAAAAATGTTAAAAAATATAATATGAAATAATGAAATAAAAAAATAAAAAGGTGATTAAAAAGTAGAAAATAATAAGAAACAAATTATTAAAAATTCCACTGGCCATACGTTCCTTGCCACGCTGTGCTGCTGCCTGTTGGGAAATGTAGTTCTCTGCCCGGCGGCAGCTCTCTAAGCAAAGGCTGAGGCAGACAGGTGTCTGCTGATTTCGTGACAGGGGCGGCATGCGGGAGATGCGGTTAGTCCCCGCCATGTACTCTGGTTGCTCTCTGGGCCGCCCACACCCCCCAAACTAGGTCTTAATTTTGGGGTAGGTCTTATATTACAGGAATGTTTAAAAATAGTGCTAGGTCTTACTTTCGGGGTAGGTCTTTTTTACGGGGGAAACACGGTATTGCCCGGATTTTTCAAAAACACTCCCAGTAGTCCCACCGCTGTGTATACTTCACAATTATCCCTTCTCCCTTTATATTTAAGAGCTATGGGAATATTTCATAGGCAATCCCACATCCTGCAGTCTCCATACTTCACAGGTAGACTCCCAATCTACGTAGTTTAGATCAGTGGTTCTCAACCTGTGTAACCTCAGGACCCACATTTGTCCTCGGTCATTAGGTAGTGACCCAAGTCGTGCTGCAACGGAAAGCACGGAATTAGGGTACTGCGCGTTCCAGTGCGGGCGTACGCGAGCTGTGGGTGGGAGGTGCGTTTGGGGTACCATTCAAATGAATGGCAACCCAACACACCTCCCACACCAGAATGCACGGTACTATGCCAATAACACACTGTACTAGTGTGAACGGGCCCTCAAAAACACTGACCTGCATACACAACCACAGACACAATTTCACACACTCGCAGACATTCTCACACACACACATACACACTCCAAAAAATATTGACCAGTCACCCTGCACAAGGAGAGAGAGCAGCAGTGAGCGGTCTTTATTACTGGAGGGGGCGGAGACCAGACCAGTCATCCTGCACAAAATGTTATTTTTTTTAAATGTTAAGGTCCACCCAGTCTCCCTACCTTATGAGAACTGGTGTGGATCCTCAGCCTGTGGTCCAGTGTGGCTAGCTGTGCTGTGACGGAGCTCCATCCATATGTTCATTGCTTGTACGGCTCCCTTGCGTGCCCTGTAGAGGTGTCGGGAGCCAGAATGTGATGTCACTCCGGTCCAGGTACCTCTACAGGGCACTGTAAGCAATGCACGTATGTATGGAGATCCCTCGCGGCCATACCCCCGACCCACCCCACCTCAAGCTGACACTCGGCGCCGGGCAGCATATTTTGAATTGCTGCTTGGTGCGAGGACTGACAGTTCTGCGCTAGGGGGAGGCTGAGGAGCCTCTCACCTAGAAAAGTGGAAGGCACGCAGCGACCCAGTAGCACAGGGTTGCGACCCACTTTTGGACCACGACCCACCAGTTGAGAACCAAGGCTTTAGATATATACTGTATGTGTCCCTCCATACCTCAGAGATACCCCCTTTATTCTGTATACTTTAGAAATACTCCCACTGAAACCTGTAAAAGCGTTTCCACTGGACTATATACACGCCTACAAACCCTACTTTCTTTATTTTTGACCAGGGATAAAGCGAAACTGGAAATTTCCATTTCCCCGAAGCAATTCAAAAGCATTTAATGGGAAAGGCGAAATAAGAATTGGTTTTGGTGGCTTTTAAGGGTGCAGTGGGCTGTAAATGGCTCCCGAGGGTTACAGAAGTCTCATTTCATCTATCCTAGACAAAAAAATGGCCCCTTATAGCCTCACTATTTTTATATATATGTTTTCATGAAAAAAAAAACAGACAGAAAAAAGTACAATACAAATTTTAACGCAATAGCACACAACTAAGAAAAAAAACAAATAACAAAAAAAATTGAAATAAAAAAGATGTAGAACACAAAATAACTAAAAACTAATCAAAAACTTAACTATGTAAAATACACCAATAATGCAACAAAAAACCCCAAAACAAACACCTTATAAAATAATTTCCATTTTCATAAGCAAATTGCATTAAATTAAATGTTTTCACCTGTGGCAAAATTTTGCCAACACTGAAATTCATAATTTTTTTTTACAAACATTGTTACTGCCCTGAATCGTTCAGGAGCACTCCAGCTATATTCCATACAAACACAACATAAGAATGGTCCCCTGAAGAACAGAAGTAAATGTGGGTCTTTCAGATCCTATGCAACTACATGAGAAGTCTTGAGTGGTACTGGTGGTACCTGACTGGTTGGGTAAATCCAAATTTAGGTTAGGGGTAGTGCTTTAATGTTATGGGGCTTTGCTACCCAATTTCATGCAGTTGACATCCTTCTCCTGGAGGCCCAAAGCTCTTCTCTCTTAAAATGGACACTCTCAGACATCTAGGGTCTGTGACTGGCAGGGCAGCAACAGTTCCCCAATGTTTTGTCTTTTTTACTGAATAACTGGGTCATCCAAATCCAATTTAGGTTAGGGAGTAGGGATGTAATGTTATGGGGCTTCACTACCCAATTTCTAGTGGTTGACAACCTCCTCCTGGAGGCCCAAAGTTAATTCTTCTCTCTTAAAATGGACATTTTCAGACATCTGGCTTCTGTGACTGGCAGGCCAGCAACAGCTCCCCAAATGTTTGTCTTTTTCCCCTTTTTTACCGAAGAACGGGGTCACCCACATCCAAATTTAGGTTAGGGATGGGGGCTTTAAGTTATGGGCTTCACTACCCAATTTCTAGTGGTTGACAACCCCAAAGTTAATTCTACTCTCTTAAAATGGACACTTCCAGACATCTAGCTTCTGTGACTGGCAGGCCAGCAACAGCTCCCCAATGTATGTCTTTTCCCCCTTTTTCACTGAAGAACTGAGTCATCCAAATCCAATTTAGGTTAGGGATAGGGATTTAATGTTATGGGGCTTCACTACCCAATTTCTAATGGTTGACAACTTCCTCATGGAGGCCCAAACTTAATTCCACTCTCTTAAAATGGACACTTCCAGACATCTAGCTTCTGTGACTGACAGGCCAGCAACAGTTCCCCAATGTCTGTCTTTCTCCCCTTTTTTACTGAAGAACTGGGTCATCCAAATCCAAATGTAGGTTAGGAGTAGGGCTTTAATGTTATGGACTTCACTACCCAATTTCTAGCAGCTGACAACCTCCTCTTGAAGGCCCAAAGTTCTTCTTTCTTAAAATGGACATTTCCAGACATCTAGCAACTGTGACTGGCAGGCCAGCAACAGCTCCACAATGTCTGTCTTTTTTACTGAAGAACTGTGTCATCCAAATCCAAATTTAGTTTAGGCCTTTAATGTTATAGGCCTTCACTACCCAATTTCTAGTGGTTGACAACCTCAAACTTAATTCTACTCTCTTAAAATGGACATTTCCAGACATCCAGCGTCTGTGACTGTCAGTCCAGCAACAGTTCCCCAATGTCTGTCTTTTCCCCCTTTTTTTTTTTTTTACTGAAGAACTGGGTCATCCAAATCCAATTTAGGTTAGGGATAGGGCCTTTAATGTTATGGGGCTTCACTACCCAATTTCTAGTGGTTGACAACCTCCTCCTGAAAGCCCAAAGTTAATTCTTCTCTCTTAAAATGGACATGTTCAGACATCTGGCTGCTGTGAATGGCAGGTCAGCGACAGTTTCCCCAACGTCTGTCTTTTCCCCCTTTTTTTCACCGAAGAACTGGGTCATCCTTGAGAATGGGTCAAATTTCCTCCAGACCCCCAGTTTTTCTAAAGTGGGTTTACTTGAGTGACACAAACAAGTATTTCTCTCTTTATTTTCAGCCAACAGCCCATGGTTCCCTCTGTGTCAAATGAGGAAATCTGTGATGAATTAAGAGGCTCAGCTAATTATTTCACCAGAAATTTGGCGAGGGATTATTTGTTGAACAGAAGTGAGATGCTCTTTTCATTCACTCTTCACAATACGGGGCTGAAATCTCCTAAGAACCTCTGTCTGACATGAACCCAGAGATTTCTCCGCCATTGTCTTTTGGCCCGTCCGCTATATACATGGTGGGAGCTTAATTAATACTTTTTGCTGCTTGCAATCGAAGGCGCCCATTGTGTGCCTCCCGGGTGATTCTGCTTGTGTGTTTTGTACGGCGTGGCATGGACCTCATCGTTTCCATGAAGGGATTAGCACCTTTTTAGATGCATCAGCTGGATAGCACATTCAAGTGGGAGACTGAGGCCCGGTGGGAGAAAATGAGAAGCTCTCGGTCTACAACAGAAGTCTGACTCTCGCGCATTCCTTGCCGGTCGCTCACGTCCATTTCATACATCTACTCAACCCTGATCTTCACGCCACCGTGTTAGACGGCTTGACTAGGCCATCGGGAACATCTGTCAGAAGGACACCGAGGGGACTGGGGATAGAAAAATAAAGGAAAAATGTTTTTAAAAAAAATATCTGTATTTATCTTATTCTTCTCCTACAGCTTTATTTAAATTAAGTTCTAAACCTCACCACCAAAATCTCAGATTGGCCGCAATATCTTAAAGGAGAACTATGAGGTGCGTGCTTTTCACTCACCACATAGTTGTAGCCGACCTGTGACAATGAGACTGTCACAGGTCGGCTCAGTAGATCGGGAGGTGGCGTTCGCTCACCTCTCGATCCTGTCACGGCTCTTTGCCGTGACAGGGGAGGGGCTGGATTCCTCCCTCCCCGCTCCGATCCGCCAGCGCTGACTGGCGGAACGGACGGGGGAGGGTACAGCTGGCTCTGCCTCTAGATAGGCAGAGCCAGCTGTCACTCACGCAGCTGGGCGGATCCAGATATAATTGTCGGGATCCGCTTCAGCTGCGGCGTCTCAGTATACCGCGAGCTGCAGCTCCCTATATACTGAGCCTAGGGTGACGGGAGGACGCTAGTTTGTGTCCTCCCATTACCCTAAGGAGAACTATGGGGGAAAGCCTGAACCCCATAGTTCTCCTTTAATGTCATTTCAAAAGTTTTTTTCAATCTTCTTATACCTGCAGCTTTCATTAAGATATGACCCAATGAGCCTTCCAATAAAGAACCTTGCTCAGGCATTACCTGTTACTGGGTGACAACAGTCACCCAACTATGTTTGTGTTTTCTCGCCCTGTCCCATTCACCCCTGGTGGAAGCTACAAACACCCGTGCTGGCACACATTGCACAAGCCCCTGGTGGAAACTACGAACTGTTGTGCCGACACACATTGCACAAGCATGGCCCACCAACCTTTTTCACCACCATGAAGCCAGTCAAAAGCAATGATATGCAGCCAGCACTGGAGAAAATGGAGACAGGAAGTGGCTGAAAGGGGTTTGTAGGAGGTTAGTGGCACTGAAATGGAGAAAAGGCTGAAGATGGTATTGTATCATCAAAACAACAATTGTACGGTATATAATATGGAATGCAGACAGATGACTATTGGTTGTCCATTTATGGTTTAGACTTTTTTGAACTTAAAACACATGAGAGGTATCAAGGCTAAAAAAAAAAAAAGAAGCACATAACCCCTCCCCCCAAGTTGCTGGCTTAATGTAACAGAAGTGTTACCCGTCTTTGTCAGTCTCCTGAGCAGGGAAAGATCCAACACCACCATGTGACTCTTCTCCTGGTGGAACAACCGAGTGACCTGGTTAGATAACCACCCTAGCGTCTCCGACAATAAACCGCCGCAGGCGACGCCTCCCACCCTCTCCATCTCTCTCTCTCTCTCTCTCCTCTATAAACGTGAAGGCTGGCTCAGGCAAACGCACACTTCATGTTAGATCCCGTCATTGCCAAAAACACCTCTTCTGACGGTCAACCCAAACCCCGGCGCGGCGTCCTATTGTCCTCTGAAGTGAAAGGCCAATTAGAGAAATAATGAAGGAAAGAAAAACATTCCTTCCACAAGAAAATAAAAGTGAAAACTTAAAAAAAAACAATTCACTGTTTTCGGGGGAACGTTGAACCGATTGGCATTGACGTAAAAGTCAACCAGGAAACCAAAAAATATTACCTTGGCCCATAAAGTCTCAACATACATATCACATATTTTGATGGTGATTACATTTATTTTTATTTTTTTTTAAATATAGAAGTATATATATATATACCTTCTCCTCCGCTCATCCACAGACCTCCTGCTTTCCAGCTCCCTAGTCTACTCAAGCAGTAATTTCAGCAATTAGTCTTTTGGACGACTTCCTGAGAGACCGTAATGTACAAGGGTACAGGTACTCTTAAGAATGAGAACACTCAGGGACCTATACACGCGCACACACACACACACACACACACACACACACACACACTAACTCCTCCCATACTCGCCTCCGGGACTTCACTAGAGTCCTCTGGAACTCTTTACCCCAACCTGTCCGTCTATCTCCCACCTTGACTGCCTTTAGGCGATCCCTAAAGACTCATCTCTTCAGGGAATCCTATCCCACCTCAACCTAACCACTGTGTATAAGACGACCCCCTAATTTTCCACTATACTCGTCATATAAGACTACCCCACTTCCGGGGCAACACCATTTATATATACTGTATGTAGCTGAAGCCACCGCACACACAGTATCACCGCACATCCAGCGGGCTGACAGATTAGGGATGTTCGTTTTGGGCCAGAACGATCTAAAGGTATACATTGTACACCCGGCGTATGAGACGACCCCCGATTTTCGGGGGACATTCTTAAGTATAAAAAGTAGTCTTAGGCCCCATTCACACTCCGCGATATGCAAATCGCGAGATTTGCCGCGCGGTATCGCGTTCAAGCTTGCATCGATCAAGCTTGAATGGCGTCTAAATCCGCTCCAAAAAGTGTCCTGCTGTGGCGACGCACGACCCGCGACAGCAGGACCCTTTGCCCCATTGAAATGCATTGAAGAGCGATATCGCGCGGTAATCTGCCGCGATATCGCGGGAATTACCACGCGATAAATCACTCAATGTGAACGGGGCTTAGTACGCCGGCAAATACAGTACTTTTTTTTTGTGGGCTCAACACCCCAACACCTATCTATCAGATGTATTTATTTATTTATTTATTTATTTTGCCTCTAGTATATTATAATTTTTTTAGTTTTTTTTTACACAAATGAATGAATAAATCCATTTCAAACTTATATTTCTAATTTTTATTTGTGAACTTAAACACTTCTCTTGTTTTGTGTTTGTTATTATTGTTAAAATTAACAGGATGAATAGCGATCCGGCACCTCGGCCCCCTCCATTGTGTCCGCGCTAGGTACACCGCGGTGATAAGTCTGCGATCTTTCACTGTCGGGGCGATTCATTAAAAAGGACTTTGCACATATTAAGGGGAGGAGTATGGGAAAGACAGGGCCCGGGATGTGCTGCATCGCTGCATGAGATATCGCTGTGTTATATTGTCAAAGGGCCTTCTGCGTCTCATTTATATAAATTAAGTTAAAATATTAAAATGATAATAATAAAGTAGTGGTAATAATAATAATAATAAATTATAAAAATAAAAAAGGGATTAAAAAGTTATAAAAAAAATGTAAAACTAACCCTGCCGCCCCTGCCATCTGGTTACCTGCCATTCTCCTACCATCACCCTAAGCTCAGTATACCGCGAGCTGTAGCTTCCTGTATACTGAGACGCCGCAGCTGAAGCGGATCCCGACAATTATGTCTGGATCCGCCCAGCTGCGTGACTGACAGCTGGCTCTGCCTATCTAGAGGCAGAGCCAGCTGTACCCGCCCCCTCCCCCGTCCGTTCCGCCAGTCAGCGCTGGCGGATCGGAGCGGGGAGAATCCAGCCCCTCCCCTGTCACAGCAGAGAGCCGTGACAGGATCGAGAGGTGAGCGAACGCCGGTATGTGTTCGCTCACTTCCCAATCTACTGAACTATGCACTCACCTCATAGTTCTCCTTTAAGAAGAAGATCACACATGGTCTACTCGTACACACGCATACACATGCAGAATCACATGCATACACGGAATAGGTTGCACTTGATGGACCTGTTTCTTTATTCAACCTCACATACTATGTAACTCTAAAGGTTCCCAGGATTTCAGACTCGGTTTGGCAAACATCCAACTGAACCAAACCCAGGCATGTTCTGCTCATCACCAGCGCAGGAGAACCTCCATTGACATACACCAGGGCCCATACAGAGACATGTTCAAAATATTAACAACCACTTACAAAGCCATCCCCGCCCCCGGCTATATCTCCGTCTCAAAGTATCACCCTAACCGTCCCGGGACCTTCTGCTTTCCAGCTCCCTCGTCAACTCCTCCCATGCTCGCCTCCAGGACTTCACTAGAACCTCTCCCATCCTATGGAACTCTCTACCCCAACCTGTCCGTCTATCTCCCACTCTGACTGCCTTTAGGCGATCCCTTAAAACTCATCTCTTCAGGGAAGCCGATCCCACCTTAACCTGACCACTGAAATATCAATATGTCAAACTATTCATCCCCACACAGCTACCTCTTCATGTATCACTGGCCCCTCCCTCTTAGATTGTAAGCCCTCAGGGGCAGGGCCCTCCTTACCATCTTGTCTGGAATTGTATTGTGATTGTAATGTCTTCCTTATCTTGTACAGCGCTGCGCAAACTGTTGGCGCTCTATAAATCCTGTGTAATAATAATAATAATGATGGGGTTGATTCACTAAAAAAGCATAGGCCATTCACCTACTAAAGAGAACTTTCACTGTGCAGGAGAACTTGTTCATACCGTGTTTCCCCGAAAATAAGACACTGTCTTATATTTTTTTGGGTTACAAGAAACACACTAGGTCTTATTTTCGGGGTAGGTCTTACCATACCATAATACCAGTAGAAGACTTACAAGACAGGAGTGAGAGGCAAAGTTAAGAATAGGGTGATCAGGGCAATCAGGGGTGCCGTACCTTTCCAAGGGCAATCTGCTAACCAATCGCTGGCCAGAATGAGCGAAGCGCGCTTTCACTATGGATTCCTCACAGGCGGGGTGCATTTGGTATCACTCCGCCTGTGACAGGAGCCGGCGCTATAGAGGAGGCATCGGCTTATGCGGCTCTGCTCTGCGGTGCCGCCTCGCTTCCTCTAGCGCCGGCTTCGTTGGCACCGCTGATTCTCTCCTGCCTCTCCCGCGGCTCTTCAAGTTCCCCCTTATGCCACCACCGGCCCTGGGGATGGTCACAACTAGATCTTATTTTCGGGGTAGGTCTTATTTTTGGGGTAGGTCTTATTTTCGGGGAAGCAGGGTACTTGGCTTCTACGGCATCTTAATTTGCTATTTTCAGAGCCTGATTCTACTCTACTTCATCCTTTTTGGAATATTCCTTGTACATCTGACTTTTTTCTGACCTTCCTCATGGTAAAGGAATGTCCTCCATGCTACACACCTTAGACCCATCTAAACACTATGGTGGATTGGAGAAGTTGGTTTTACTGGTGGGCATGAAGGAGCAAAGTTTGAGGTATGTAGGAGGTCCTGAATATACAAATTCCCAAATCAATCTTCTTAAAAACGTTTGACGACGTAAATGCGGACCAAGTATATGGCCATTGCCTATCAGTCTCAACCACGTTGATCCCCCAAAACAACCAACTGGACGAATGGAACTTACCATTAACATTTCTGGATTGAGAAAGCCGGTCGGATGGCCAACGAAAAGGTCTTCAAGAAAAATGCAGCAAGTCTAGAAGGAGGATCGCGATATCATAGACGAATGTCACTGACTCAGTCCTTGGATTGACTCCGGAGTCCCGCCCGCTTCCTCTTCCACCTATCTGACTCTTCCATTATTTCATATAAATCTTCCCTCTTGATACATATGATGAACACGGCCCGTGCGCCTATCCCTCTCGAATGGAAATCTCGAGATCCTCCCTCGGAGTCTATGTGGGTTAACAAAGTCAATGAAATTATGCTCACGGAGGAACTGACGGCATCGCTTTATGATAGATTAGAAAATGTCAGGATAACTTGGCTCCCATTATTATTATACAGGATTTATAGAGCGCCAACAGTGTGCGCAGCGCTTTACATTATAAGGAAGACATTACAATCACAATACAATTCCAGACAAGATGGTAAGGAGGCCCTGCCCCTGAGGGCTTACAATCTAAAAGGGAGGGGCCAGTGATACATGAGGAGGTAGCTGTGTGGGGGGATGAATTGTTTGAGAACGTGATGGTTGAGTGGTTAGGTTGAGGTGGGATAGGCTTCCCTGAAGAGATGAGTCTTTAGGGATCGCCTAAAGGCAGTCAAGGTGGGAGACAGACGGACAAGTTGGGGGTAAAGAGTTCCAGAGGATGGGAGAGACTCTAGTGAAAACCTGGAGGCAAGCATGGGAGGAGTTGATGAGGGAGCTGGAAAGCAGGAGGTCTGGGGATGAGCGGAGGGGTGCATTTATTAAACTATTTTAGGAAATTAAAAACGGGGGCCAGGAGACCTTCTAGTTCTTTGAATCCCGGACAGCAAACTGGGCTTTTAGACTTAAAGAAAAAAATAATAATTAGATGAAATTAAAAAAACTAAATTAGACTTAGAGAAAAAAAATGAATGAAATTAAAAAAATGTGACTTAAAGGAGAACTATGGGGTCAGGGCTTTTCCCCATAGTTCTCCTTAGGGTAACGGGAGGACATTCGTGAATGACAGTCAACGCTCTCTGCAGGGACAGGATCGAGAAGTGAGGGAGCGACGGTCAGCGCTGGAAGATCGGAGCGGGGGAGCCAGCCCCTCCACTGTCACGGCAGAGTGCCGTGACAGGATCGAGAAGTGAGCGAGCGACGGTATGTGTTCGCTCACTTCCCGATCTATTGAGCCGACCCATGACAGTTTCATTGTCACACGTCGGCTCGAACTATGTGGCTGAGTGGTTTTCACTCGCCTCATAGTTCTCCTATAAAGAAAAAAAATTTAATTAAATGAAAATAAATTAAACTTAAAGAAAAAAAATTATTAAATGGAAAAAATTTGACTTAAAAGTTAGAAAGATATTTAGACTTTAAGGAACAATTTAATTTAATGGGGAAAAAAATTAGGCTTAAGTAAAAAATGTAAGTGAATGAAAAAAAAAATTGGACTTGTTATAATCCACATTTTAGGCCTGACCATTAGTTAAAACCCCCGAGAATTATATATTTCCTGACCATGTAGAATAAAATGGGGGCAGTTACTAAAAATTAGACTGAAGAATTAGTAAGATATTTAGACTTAAAGGAACAATTACATTAATTTAAATTTTAAAAAAATGAGGCTTAAATAAAAATTGTCATTCAATAAAAAAAAAAAAATGGACTAATCCGAATTTTAGGCCTGAACATTAGTTAAAACCCCCGAGAATTATATATTTCCTGACCATGTAGAATAAAATTGTGGCAGTTGCAAATTTTTACGTCGCATGATATTAGCGCAACTCTTTATCAAAGCCAAAATTTCAGCAAAAATTACACTTTTAGTGACTCAAAACACAATATAATACCCTTTCCAGTGGCGGAACTACCAGGGTCGCAGAGGTCGCGGCCGCGACCGGGCCCTGGAGTTCCGCCACTTGGAGGGGGCCCAGGACAGGAGGAAGGGGCCCCTGGTGACCGCTGATTACCAGGATATTTATTATCCCGGTAACCGCTAAAGTCAGTACTGATGACATCAGGGAGCTGGGCAGAAAGCCGGACAGAGCGTCAAAGGCTGCTAAGAGGCGACCACCTCAGGCTGCTTCATTATAGGCAGGGGCATATCTGCCATGAGGCAAACAAGGTGTTTGCCTTGGGCGGCAGTTTTCAGGGGGGCGGTAAAAATACCGCTCCCAAAATAGTTAGGCAGCCGGGCAGAGGAGGCGGCGGTGGAGGAGTTGGCGGGGAGGCAAGAGGAGGTGGCGGGGGAGGAGGCCGAAGAGGCAGAGAAGGCGGAGCAGCAGGAGGGGGTAAGGTGGAGCAGCAGGAGGGGGCGAGGTGACGTCGGATCAGGAAGGGGGCGGGCCAGGGCGCTGTCACACTGTAGGAAGGCAGGTCACCGAAGAGCCGCCAGGCTGCGGAGGAGGCCGAGTCCTGCAGCACCAGTCCAGCGGTGGAGGAGGCTGGGGACCAAGCAGCAAGTAAGAGGATCACAATGCTGCTAAAGGGACCCTGAAGAGCCCAGCATGGATTCTGCACATCCCACCAGAGAGTCTCGGGTGGGCTGTAAAGGATCTGTGAGGGGCTCTGCAGGGTCTCTGGGAGGCTGTGCAGGATCTGTGGTGGGCTCTGCAGGGTCTCAGGGGGGTTGCGCAGGATCTATGGTGGATTCTCTGCCCACCATAGATCCCAAAGAGCCCACCACAGATCCTGCAAAGCCCCCCTGATCCCCTCATAGATCCTGCACAGCCCCGCTGAGACCCTGCAGTCTGTAGGGTCACAGGGGGGGGCTTTGCAGGATTTGTGATGGGCTCTGCGGGTGGAGCCCACCACAGATCCTACACAGCCCCCCTGAGATCCTGCAGATTTAGCGTGGGCGGGGTGCCCGAGTTTCGTCTTGCCTAGGCCAGCCCCAAACCAGAATACACCACTGATTACAGGGAAGGCGCTGCACTAAGCTGGCCATGCACACCTTGGTTCGGGGATAAGTGAACTCCAGTGCTCATGCGTAGGAGTTACATCATCTCGACCTGGCCAGTCAAGATGGCTGAAGACCCCGAACCTGGGAGAAATCAGAGAGAAGATGTTGGCATTGGCGAGAAAGCTCACGGATTTTTCATTGCTGAAAGGGAGGTGAGATATTGAAGGGTTTATTTCCACTTTATGGCGCATTTAATCATAGCGGAGCCTGCACATTTAATGGCTGCCCCCAGGTACACATATAATTAACCATTATAAAGAGAATCACATTGTTTAAAACATTTGCATACAATATCATTATTTATCAGATTATTAATTTACATCGTTATCTAAAAAAAGGACTGTACATTTCCATTAATGGAGATACAATTTCTAATCTTCCATCGTTAAAAATAAAAAAATTAGATTTCCAGGAGACGTAGCCAAAGTCTAATTTTCCTGGCCAAATCCCTTGCAGCTCATATGAATTTCAAAAGATTGGCCGGCCTGATTAGTTTTTCTTCGAAGTTGACTTTAAGTCAAAGGAAATTATTCATTGAAGTAAAAAATGCATGAGCTGCCCCCATGCTGTGCGGTGGGATACGAGACACAGAGGATCTCTCTCTCTCTCTGCGCGCCCTGCTCCATTACCTGCGTTTAATCACAGGCTGTCTGATCTGATGTAATGGCTCACAATCCTATCATTAGGGTTGTGGGGTGTGCAGATCACGTAGGCTCCCACAATGAAATAGCAGGTTATTTCACTGCTAACTCTCAATAAGCAACTTCATAAAAACAACTCAATTAGCGAAGGAGAACAAGCAGCCGTTGTTGTGTTTTTTAATCAGTCGAATTAAAGCCTTGGTGACCTTTTGTATAAGGTTATCAGAGATCATTTC
>NW_017306619.1:322540-328929 GCF_000935625.1 Nanorana parkeri | reverse complement strand
AGGTACTTATTAGTTCTTGTCGGTTAATTGTGATTATACAAGCAAGTCAAATTTTCTTCTAGTAAAGAACGTTGAAGACAAAAGGCGTCCACGTATGGAGCAGTAGACTCTGAAGTAGTATAAAAAGACCCGTTCCTCGGGATACCAGTCACCAGGAAAAAGCAGTTAGTGAATATAGTTTGCCCAAGCCAGTATGGACACTGGTTTATGGATATGAGTTGACCTTAATGGGACAATAACGGGTTCCTTTGGGCCCTTCACTGCTGACTGCTTTTTCCCCACTGTGGACCTTGTCCTCTGGATACCAGTCACTGAAGAAAAAAGCAGTTGGTGAAATTGGTCCACCCAAGCCAGTATGGACACTGGTTTATGGATATGAGTTGACTGACACACTTGATAGGACAATAATGGGTTCCTTTGGGCCCTTTACTGTTGACTGGAGGTTAGCAGGTTGGGTGGAATCCAGTGTGGACCCTGTCCTCTGGATACCAGTCACTGGGGAAAAAAGCAGTTGGTGAAATTGGTCCACCCAAATTAGTATGGACACTGGTTCATGGATATGAGTTGACTGACACACTAGATAGGACAATAATGGGTTCCTTTGGGCCCTTCACTGCTGACTGGAGGTTAGCAGGGTGGGTGGAATCCATTGTGGACCTTGTCCTCTGGATACCGGTCACTGAAGAAAAAAGCAGTTGGTGAAATTGGTCCACCCAAACCAGTATGGACACTGGTTTATAGATATGAGTTGACTGTCACACTTGATAGGATAATAATGGTTTCCTTTGGGCCCTTTACTGTTAACTGGAGGTTAGCAGGGTAGTTGGAATCCAGTGTGGCCCCTGTGTTTGTTAATGGTAGAAGCTACAAGGGATCATGGGGCAGGATACCCCATTTCTGTAATATCAATGCCCACATTAAAGCTTTTGCTCAAACTATATCAAGGTAATCTGTATGCAGCAAAATAATAATAATAGAAATAAAGACCCGTCCTCTGGATACCAGTCACTGTGAAAAAAGCAGTTAGTGAGATTGGTCCACCAAAACCAATATGGACTCTGGTTTATGGATATGAGCTGACTGACACACTTGATAGGGCAATAATTGGGTCCTTTAGGCCCTTCACTGGAGGTTATCAGGGTGGGTGGAATCCAATGTGGACCTTGTGTTTGTTAATGGTAGAAGCTACAAGGGATAATGGGGCAGGATACCCCATTTCTATAATATCAATGCCCAAATTAAAGCTTTTGCTAAGACTATATCAAGGTTATCTGTATGCAGCAAAATAAAAAATAAAAAAAGACCCGCCCTCTGCATACCAGTCACTGGGAAAAAAGCAGTTGGTGAATTTGGTTCCCTCAAACCAGTACTGACACTGGTTTATGGATATGAGTTGACTGACACACTTGATAGGACAGTAATGGGTTCCTTTGGACCCTTTACTTTTGACTAGAGGTAAGCAGGGTGGGTGGAATCCAGTGTGGACCTTGTGTTGGTTAATGGTAGAAGCTACAAGGGATAATGGGGCAGGATACCAGGTGGCAGTTGGTGTTCACCAGAGCTACTAATGATGAAGATGGGCTGGAACCCTAGTGGCCCCAGTTTTCTTTCCTGTAAACTGGCACCAGATCATGGCCCTCAGGATCGCCCCACAAAGTAGGTGACTGGAGGAATATGCTAATGTGCAGAGACTGTTTACAGAGCTGCAGACAAGAGAGTAGTCGGGTCAGGCAGAGGTCTTGGCAGTGTAATGTTGGGGAGCTCACAAAGCACTCGCACAGGCTTTTCCTCTAACCAAAAGTCTTTATTATTCTTCTGTACCATAATAGAGCTTTAATTCAGCAACATACAGTCCGCTTAGGTCTCAGCAAGTACAGTCTTTAGCACACCTCTGTGTGATACTCACTCTGATCACCCCTCAGGAGCACTCGCACTGCTCTCTCAGCAGTGTGTCCACCAGGTCTCTTGGGCCACCAACCTTCCCCAGACTCCCCTGGCTGTTCCACATGCAAGTCTGCTTGTGGTCGTGTGCCTCCTGCATACCTACACACCACTGGCTTGGCTCGACCCTCGTGTGCCTCCAGCACTCACCACCAACTCCTCTCCTGAGCTCTGGTCTGAGCTCTTAATGAGGCTGCTCTCAGCCACCTGATCACCGGCAACACCTGACCTCAGGACTGGAGATTTCATCCCACCCAGAACACTAAGAAATCTCCAGAGATCAAGATGCCAGCTACAACCCGGAAAAACTGGAAGGAACTGAAAGGCCAGTTTCTTCCCTGCAGAACTATTTGCATTCTGGAACCTCTCAGCCCCTCTGGCTGAGAGTTCTGGGTGACAGTGTTGCCAGCATACTCCGTGGCATTGCCAAGCACTGCCACAGCAGGCAATGGGTGAGAGAGTAGTCAGGTCAAAGCAAGTCCAATATGGGCATGCTCATGCTTATAAGAGCAACCAGCCTTAGTCAAAAGTCTACAAGCTGGTGCGCGCGCATGTGTGACACGCATTGTAGGAATTGTAACAGATGTACTGCATATCGTTTCTTTATTTTGCCCAGACATACTCTACAATATGTAAGATAACCATCCTGTGTACTGTAATACAAAGGGGTTTTCTTTGTTTCACAAAGCTATTGACCTCTAGAGATTTAAGAAACCCCCGCATGCTATGGAAATGATGCCTCTGAAATCCAGTTTTACACCCCAATCCACATGTCTCACCGCGTCTTAAGCCCCAGTCTCTAAATTTAATCCATTCTCCCAAACATTCGCTGCCCACACAAGGTGATATCACCAGCGGCCCTGCTCATAAGGTCAGGAAAGTTCCATCAGACTTACCAAAGCCGCAAAGGTTGTCCTTCCATCCAATAATTTAGATGTTTTTGCAATGCTATTTTTAAAAAGGTGAAGATGGAAAATAACACAGCATCTCATCTTTTAATGCTGTCTAAGAATTATAATGACAGGGTTGAATTATAATGATCATACCTGTAAGCTGTGAGAGGCTAAATGAAGTTTAAACCAAGGGCAAGAATCTTGACAATTTCGAGATGTAAGTGCGCAGTTACCTCAGGAGAAGACCTGACTGAATCTGCGAAGGTGAAATACCTGCATCAAGTCTATAATTAGATTTTTAAAGGAAACTTACCTTGAGAAAAATAATGGGGTAGGCATTGATGACCTCCAATGAAGATTCTAGTTGATTGGCTGATATTTTGACACGCTAGTTATAACAATTTTCGGGTCAAGAATGGAACAAGCATTAAGAAATCGGTATCTTGTATGTATTGTATGTAAGTAAGGGCAGCACAGTGGCATTGTGGTTAGCGCTTCTGCCTGTAGGTCACTGTACAAGGAGTTTGCATGTTCTCCCTGTGCTTGCACGGGTTTCCTCCCACACTCCAAAGACAGGCTGGCAGGCTAATTGGCTCCTTGTATGCAGTGGCATCACCAGGGGGGAGCGGCCCGCACCTGGGTGACAACTCTGGAGGGGTATGAAGAGAAGATTGACTATCCTTGAGTCTGGTGTGATGGTGACATCTCTTTATTACCATTGGAGGGGTGACACCAAAATGACTGACAGTCATTTTTATGTCACCCCCCCTCTGAAAAGTTGGGCACTCAGTCATGGACCGAGCGTCTCACAGTATCAGGAGAGAGGACGGGACCCGGCGGCATACCTTATCCCGCTGGGTGACTGTCCCCTCCTCTCTCTGCCGGCGTCCATCACCAAGATGGCCGCCGGCAGGTATCGATAAGATTGCCGCGCATTTGGTGACCTCACGTGCATACAGCGCGAGGTCACGGCGGGGTGTCACCCGGTAACCGATCCGGGTGACACCCGGCCTCGGGACGCCCCTGCTTGTATGTATGTATGTGATATAGGGAACTTAGATTGTAAGCTCATTGAGGGCAGGGATTGATGTGAATGTGCGCTGCGTAAATTGTCAGCATTATATAAATAATTGAAGCAAGAGGATCAGCAGGCAACAAGCAAAGCACAGCAATTGCAGTTTCTAAGATTCTGTCATGACAGGTTTCCTTTGAAGCCCATTTCCAGGCAAAGGTAAGCCTCCCCACCTTAATCTTCTCATGCCCATCCTTCCCACTTATTCATAATTTTTTTGCTTCCACTAGTAGAAGTCTATACTTGCCATTGACAAGCTTCATTGGGGCTCCTCTTTGTGATGCCATTATGCTGCCACTAGTGTCTTCAGGACCCTATGAGAACCTTACAGATGAACTCTACTTTGAGCCAATTGGAAGCATCTATGATAGCAGGAAGGAATGCAGGTGCTTAAAGAATGACCCTCCTACTCTATAGCGCAAAAGAAAGAAAGCCTAGGACTAGGGATGCACCGATACTGATACTAGTTTAAATATCGGTGCCGATAGCGAGTATTTGGGCGTGTACTCGTACTCACCCAAATGCTCCAATGCCTAGCCCGATACTTCCAGTATCAGAAAGCCGGGCAGCGCGTCATTACACGCTACCCGGTTTCCTGATTGGCCGGGAAGCTGTTCCATGCTCTCTCGTCACTTGTGATGAGAGAACATGGAGCCGATTTCCCGGCCAATCAAGCAGCCGGGCTGCGTCTAATGAAGTGCTGCCCGGCTCCGGCTTCCTGATTGATCGGGAAGCTGGCCAATCATGAAGCCGGGTGCTGTGTAATGACGCAGCGCCCCGGCATTCTGATTGGCCGGGAAGCCGTCTTCATGCTCCCTCCTCATCTCATGAGGAGGGAGCATGGAGCCGGCCTCCCGGCCAATCAGAAAGCCGGGCGCGGCGTCATTACATGGCGCCCAGGTTCCATGATTGGCTAGCAAGGCGGCTCCGGCTGTGTACCGGAGGAAGGCCGCTCCTGGCTGGAGAGGCCCCAGGGTTGACAGGCTGGACGGCGAATCCCGAATTTTTTTTTGCGGTATTCGTTCTGACTACCAAAATACCGGTACTGGTGCATCTCTACCTAGGACACAATGTTATATATATGGTATATTTGTACCATACTTACATAGTTATTAAAGTTGAATAAAGACACAGGTCACTAATATTACCTGTACCTCTGTACATCTTGCACTCTGAGAAAAGTATATAGACAGGTCTTGAATGATCCCATACTCTCAGCTGAAACCACTATCTCTGGAAGGGAGTTCCACAATTTTTACAGGTGTCATATGACAGCAGATTCAGGTAAGGAATTTGGGGAATTTAGGTTTGGGTTTTTGAAATCTAATTGATGGATTACTTAGCTAGAGACTGGTGGGTATAGTTTAGTAATGGGAGTTCTGGCCAGAAATCAACTTTCACCTCTGCATATCTATATATTAAATCTGCCTTAGGCCCCATTCACACGTAGCGACATACCTTTTGCAGCGGCCGGGATAGCGCGACTTTCGGGGCGACGTTCCAGCGACGGTAGCGTGACCTTCTCCGTCGGGCTCCATTAGAAAAAAGCAAAATCGTGCAAAATCCGCCGAAAAAAGGGTCCTGTAGAAGCGACTTGCGACTGCGACGAGCAACGCGCGACATGGAGCTAAGACAGCTCCATTGAATATCATTAGCCGGCGACTTCTCGCGTTATCGCGCGGCAAAAATGCGCGAAATCGCTACATGTGAATGGGGCCTTTTGAGCATCCAAGTGCACATTGTTTCTTAATGACGTCTACCATGCTGTTATTGGCTGACCTCGATGAGCAGCCAGTCACCAACCACCTTGTCCATAGTAGACATGTGCGTTTAATTTCGTTCCAAATAAAAATTTCCCGCAATTCGGAAATTTGAACACATCCGAATTTCCCGAATCCCAATGCATCCGAATGTGTCCGAATTCTCGTTTGCGAATTTCGGAAGGAAACCGAATCGAACATGTGACTTTTCTGGCCAATCTGATGTGCTTTTCGGTTTAATGCATCCGAATGGGTCTGAACATGAATTTTCGTTACGGCAACATGGGAGCCATATACTGTATATCCCAGACCCGAAGGGCATTCGGGATCCGAATTTCCAAATTGCATTATTTTAGTAATATATGGATATGGCCCCAATGACATTCGTGAGCTTCCCAATGCAATTCGGAAATTTGGATCCTGAATGCCATTCGGGTCTAGGAGATTCAGCTTTAGTATTAAGTAGTAAATAGTTTTCTGTGGTATTGGCAACGAATATTCGTCAACTCATCCGAAACTAACGAAAATTTAGATTTTGTCCGAAACCCGAACCAAATTGAATTTCAGATCTGAATCCTGAGATAACAAAATATCTGAACCGAACCAAATTTTTCCGCAGCTTACATGTCTAGTCCATAGTTGATGAGCCATAGGCTTGGACCCAGAACTTGTAATGCTAGGGAAACAACTAAATGGAAGCAATGGATCAGCATGTTAGCGTGG
>NW_017306619.1:303747-322505 GCF_000935625.1 Nanorana parkeri | reverse complement strand
AAAATTATAGAGTTTCAATAAGCAGCATGGCTTCAGTGAACTGTAATATTTTGATGAGTTTTAATAGGTGAGCAGATCAGTATTACTGGACATTCTTTTATGTTGAGTTTATTATTATTATACAGGATTTATATAGCAGCAATAGTTTGCGCAGCGCTTTACAATATCAGGAAGACATTACAATCACAATACAATTCAAGACAAGATGGTAAGGAGGGCCCTGCCCCTGAGGGCTTACAATCTAAAAGGGAGGGGCCAGTGATACATGAGGAGGGAGCTGTGTGGGGATGAATTGTTTGAGAACGTGATGGTTGAGCGGTTAGGTTGAGGTGGGATAGGATTCCCTGAAGAGATGAGTCTTTAGGGAACGCCTAAAGGCAGTCAAGGTGGGAGATAGACGGACAGGTTGGGGTAAAGAGTTCCCGAGGATGGGAGAGACTCTGGAGAAGTCCTGGAGGTGAGTATGGGAGGAGTTGACAAGGGAGCTGGAAAGCAGGAGGTCTTGGGATGAGCGGAGTGGACGTTTAGGGTGATAGTCTTTTTTGGATAGGGCTACAATGGCAGACCAGGGGAAGTCATAATAGATGACAATTTTTTCTGTAGGTTTGTCCTTCAAAAACTGCCTTTCATCTCCTAAATGATAAAACCAAAGCACCAAACACCTTGCGCCAGAGAGATGTGCCGAATTCTGCACTGTCATCATCTCCTCCAAGGTTTAAGGTACACACAGCTGCAAACCGGGATGATCGCACATAAGAAGACATAATCGCCGGGTGATTAGTAACGTCGTAAAGTCGGAACAAAGAAACTAATAGAATTTGGCACCACAACAAAATGAAGACATCAAGGGTGGAAAACTTGTTGCTGTTGTCAGCAGACTGGATCCATATCAAACAGAAATCCCTAATGAAAATGTACGTTGGCAGGAGAAGGTAAAGCCACAGAACGTTGCTCTAGGCAATTAGAGGCCACCATAAAAAAAAAAGAAAGAAAAGACACCGACCTTCCATGAGCCAGATGGCAACATACTAGGCTGGCACTAAGTATAGGCCTGTGGTTGGGTGGGATGGCGGCTTCCTAATCCCAGCGCATCAATTAATTTTCATGTTATTTCTTTCAGAGGTTATATAAAAACAATGAAGCTTGTGGTAACTTATGTGTATACATCTCATATAATGGATCGGTTTTTCTAAAGATTGGTAAGCATTACCTTCATGGAGTAGGTGCTGCTTTGGCCTCGAAATTTGTTATATTTTTAGCATTCGGTTATATAAAGCAAAAGTGTCCAACTGGAGATGTTGAGGAAATGTGAAGTGAGTGGGGTGCTGGACTCCATCCAAACCTGGTGTCCCAAATGAACGGTGATGAGTTACTTTCTATACACAGGCAGCTCTGTAATGAGCCATGGCCACTCACAAGGTCCTTCAAGTCAAAGAGCAGAGAGCACTACAAGGTTTCAGCAGTCCAAAAATCTTTTATTATTAAATTCAAACATTTTGATGGGGATTCCAATACATCTCTATGGTACATATCCGTCCCCTTCCTTTACTTATCTTCTTGCTACCGGATAGCCTTAAGGATTTCGTCATGTGTCCAAGTTCCCTCCAACTAGAGAGTTAAGCCCTGAGGAAGGGGGGCAAATATGTATCCCTGAACACACACTGGCATTTCCATATGAGCATTTGCATTTAATGTTTTTTAAAAAAAGCACAGGAAGTGATGCTGTTTCCTGGTGGATCAGCCTATTTAAAGCCAGCCTACCTGATTGCAAGTTGCTGGATTGTCTCCAGCTTTCCCTGTGTTCCTTGTGCTTGATTACCTTGACTTTTGATCCGGATTGCCCTTGACCTTGTTGATTGCTGCCTGCCCCTGACCTCCTGCTTGCCTTCTGGACCTGCCTCTGTCTCCTGCCTTTGTACCCCGCTGCCCGATTGGATTTGACCCCTGGCTTGCTTGACCACGATCTTGGATCCTGCTCTGCACTCCGCTGCCAGCCTGGTGTTGACTACAGCTCAGTCTGACCCCATCCGGTGCCGGAACTCCAGCTTGCACGGTGTGATCACCACTGGCCCCTGTGCCACTCGCTGTTCACTCAGACTCCCAACTCCAGAGTCTTTGGGACACGAGGTGCAAGGGAATCCTCCTCCCACATTCAGTCTCCACTCAGGTACGTGACACACTCACTTCTCTTTAAAGGAGAACTATGAGGTGAGTGCTTTTCACTCACCTCATAGTTCTAGCCGACCTGAGACAATGAGACTGTCACAGGTCGGCTCAGTAGATCGGGAGGTGAGCGAACACTATCTACTGGAGATGATGCCAGTTTTAGGGAAACAACAGAGGGATCTGGGGGAGTTGAGGGAATTGAATAAAGCCGGTTAGCGTCAAAGGTCTATTCATTGAAAATGTCCATATGAATGGTGTCCGGTGTCAGAGGCTTCAACACAATGGTTCCAGTTTGGTGGGATACAGGCCTGGGTGTGCTCTAGATCCTTGGTTCTCAACTGGTGGGTCGTGACCCAAAAGTGGGTCGCGACCCCATGTCCAGTGGAACAGTAGAAAGGTATCATGGCACACTCACAAACCAGCATGTAAAACAACTTGTCTCACCACTAAGGTTAATAACAGAGGTTTGGATACACGTCTTCTGCAGAAAATGTGAAAGCCGCACAGCTGCGCCAAGGCACCTCTTATAGTGCGGTCCTAACTCTAAACTATGAGAGTCTCCGTATAACTGGTGACAAATTGTTGAGTGCGTTTGTCATTTGTTTTGCTTGACCCATGTCCAGTGGGTCGCCACATGCCTTCCACTTTTCTAGGTGAGCCTCCCCCTAGAGAAGCACAGTCAGTTCTCGCACCGAGCAGCCATTTAAAAATATGATGCCCGGTGCCGAGTGTCGACTTGAGATGAGGTGAGGTGGGGCTATGGCCGCAAGGGAGCTCCATTCATAAGTGCATTGCTTAGAGCTCATCACATTGTGGCTCCCGGCACCTCTACAGGGCACGCACGAGAGCTTTACAAGCAATACACATATGGATGGGGCACCATCACAGCACAGCAGACCACACTGGACCCCAGGTTGAGGATGCGCTCGAATTTCCTTAATGGCAACCCAAACGCACCTCCCACCAACAGTTCGATTGCCTGCACCGGAAAGCGCAGTACCGTGACATGGAACATTGCAGTGCAACTTGGGTCGCGACTTAATGACCAAGGACAAATGTGGGTCCTGAGGTTACCCAGGTTGAGAACCACTGCTCCAAATGTTGTTGTATGCTCATTTTGCCATACACAGACAGGGCTTTGAGTAGCCGAGGTAAGTTCTGTCAAGCATTTAGATAGAAGAGGTAACAGAACAGAGTGTACATTATGGGTGTAGTGCACATGGGTATTGGGTTGAACATAAGTGAGCAGCAAGCTGGTTGGGTGGAAAAAAAGCTGCAAGACCCGTAAGACCTATACAGTCACCCAGGAAGGTTCTGGGTAACCTTGTTGGACAAATCTGGCTGGGTATAGCGATCCCTGGAAATTAGACTCCAGAGGCTGGTAGGTACTCCACAAGTATTGTTGCTGTACAGTGAACACTGGAAAGCACTGCCAGTAGGGGACCAGACTGTGAAGGTCAGAAGAAAATAGCAGATTCCTTCATGGCATGAGCGCATGTGCCATGGCAAGCCATCAGTTAACTTAGTGACCAAGTGCTCCAAGGGCTTAACATGTTTCTTTAGTTTTGGATGGAAGTATGTAAGGGTTAGAACCTCTGAAGGGCTTTTAATGTTACCAAGAGCAGTCTGACTTTTAAAGTTGCCTGTGCATCCACTAAGTAGATTCGCCCTCTCTATGTGCACTGGTCATAGGAAATCCAAACGTTACAGTCGTCCCTGGAACAGGGATAAAGGAGAAATCTTCCAATGGGGATAAAACAATATTGTCGTACCAAAAATATTTTGCCCTACGTTCATCCCAATGTTGTCAAAATCACTCCCCTTATCAGTGTCCCCTTATCATAGCAGTTCACATTGTATCAATCTTCTTAGACTTCCTGCTGTGTGGATTCCTTCTTTGAAATTCATGCCAGCGCGCCACGTGCCGCACCTTTGCGCATTCCCCTCCCCTGTCCTGTCTCCCCTTGAATTATTAATGATGGCGATGTTGACTTTCTCTGGCTTCTGACAGCCTCACAATGATGTACAAGCGAGCAGCGGCTGTCGTGTTTAGTCCCGGGGCGACCTCCAAGCTAAGACGTCTACAAACCAGGTTTATTTATTTTCATTTTGTTTGTTTTTTAGCAAAAACTGGATTGTTTGGCAATGAATTCATCATTTAAAAAAAATAAAAATATCTTTAGACACTCTAGACTTGGCTTCAAAAAGATCTCGTAGCTGGAGGCGCACAATGGGACGGCAGTTGTGCAGGTCGTGACCCCATGAAGAGTTTCAAAAGTCTTTCATGCAGGGTCAGTGCAGGATTAGACTTGTACACAAGGGCTACACTTGAAAGGAGCTACAAGAAACTGCAGATAGGGATATCATAAAGGTACCATAGATGTGGGACAGATATCTGATGCCCAGTCTTCAGCTAGGTAGTCTTCTATAGCACTGGCGACACCAAGAACATATCACAATATCTGGTTGTAATGTTGGATGACATTACCGTCAACAAACTACAACTTCTTCTCAGCAATGTCTGGGAAAGCAGCTCTAAACCCCAGCTGGATGGCACTTGGCTTGTTAAAAAAATGTATATCCTTAAAGGAGGAGCATGGGGTTAGGCTTTTCCCCATAGTTCTCCTAAGGGTCACGGGAGGACACAAACTAGCATCCTCCCGTCACCCAAAGCTCAGTATATTGGGAGCTACAGCTTGCGGTATACTGAGACCGCCGCAGACGGGACGGATCCCGACATTACTGTCGAAATCCACCCGGCTGCGTGAGTGACAGCTGGCTCTGCCTATCTAGAGGCAGAGCCAGCTGTACCCGCTGTAGTGATTTTCGCTCACCTCATAGTTCTCCTTTAACGGTTGCCATGTTTTTATATCAAATATTGTTTTTAGAATTTTCTCCCCATAGCTTTGCTCCTGATCTCCTCCAGCCCCTTCCCGATATTGAGAACCATGGAATGGTATCTGATGTTGTGGGCCACGCCTCTGCAATGATTGTTGGCACAGATGCTTGTATCCTTCATCGGAAGTGCTTGTGAAAATTGGAACTGAGCGTTTAAGGGTTCAGTTGAAAATTGTGAAAATTGCCATTGGAACCATGCTGTCACCCTTTTTATGGAAGTCTGTTTCTCTGCACATTGCACAGACCCGGTACACTGTTGTCACCATGTTACAGGTGATGAATATTAACAACGACTCACTAAGCCGTCCACAACTCTGCCCCCCCCGGCTATATCTCAAACCTTGTCTCAAAGTATCACCCTAACCGTCCCCTCCGCTCTTCCAAAGACATCCTGCTTTCAAGCTCCCTCGTCAACTCCTCCCATGCTCGCCTCCGGGACTTCTCTAGAGTCTCTCCCATCCTCTGGAACTCTTTACCCCAACCTGTCAGACTATCTCCCACTCTGACTGCCTTTGGGCAATCCCTTAAGACTCATCTCTTCAGGGAAGCCGATCCCACCTCAAACTAGTCACTGAACCATCACATTCTCAAACATTTCATCCCCACACAGCTCCCTCCTCATGTATCACTGGCCCTTCCCTCTTGTAAGCCCTCAGGGGCAGGGCCTCCTTACCTTCTTGTCTGGAATTGTATTGTGATTGTAATGTCTTCCTTATATTGTAAATCGCTTACGCAAACTGCTTGCGCTATATAAATCCTGTATAATAATAATAATAATAATAATGATAATGCCCCTGTTAGGTGAGCTAAGTCTAAGTGACAATTTGGTCTTCACCAGAGAACCCAGCAAGGAATGATGGGCCAGAGGCCCTAGTGGCCCCTGGGCTGATTTGTTGCTAGCTGTTACCAGGTCATGAATCTTTGGGTTTGTCCCACCAAGGGGTAGCAGGGTAGCTATGTTATGGAGGCAGGTCACCATCCAGGCAGGCAGCAGTTAAGACAGTAGTCAGCAATAAGCAGAGGTCAGGGCAGGTGGCAGACAAGGGAATGGTCAGTGTCCAGGCAGAGACTGAGGTGGGCAACAGGCAAGAGAACAACAGGAATGGGCAAAGTCAGGAACAGGGGCTGGAGATGAGAGCAGAGTCAGGCGGTGGAATCAGCAACAAGTAATCAGAACAACCATGATTCTCAAGCACATGCTAGAAGGGAAAGAAGACAAAGCACCAGCCAACAGAAAGGAAGGTGTGAATACCCTCCAAGCCAGTGAGCACGCCCAGCATCAGGGCTGCATGGCAATACATACTAAGGCACACGCACTAACTCATGTTAACATACAGGTACATACATATGCGCATGACTGGCCATAAGCCCAAAGGCCAGGAGTTGGCATGTGTTGGCGTGCTGCAAACAGGACAGGTATAGACATGGTTCCTAGAGGTACTGTACCACACCATCAGAAAACCCGCACTGAGAAATGCCTAGTATTTCTGGAGACCATGTAGACAGAAAATGGCTGCAAAGAGGCTAGAGGAGATCTGCAGCACTGAGATGCAACAAAAGATGAAAAACGAGAGAAAACAATTGGCTTATGATTGTATCTTGAAGCATGTCCCCAGCCTCCAACAACATCTACAGCAAGTTTACAATCTCCTGTTGTTGTGTTTCTATAGTAATACATTCAGCAAGAAATGGTGTGCGGCACTTTGGTGATATCAGGGTTCCACTTGGTGGCCCCCCCATATCCAAAAAAAGTTGTCCACCGCTGCTTTAGTAACTTTTAGGATGAGTGGTGTGTGCAGAGTTCACTGCAGAACGGGGTGATGTCCATCACGTTATCTGGAAATGTATCTACCTGCGTCTGCCTAGCTGTAGGCCGCTTGTACAAAGATGGGTGATTGGGACATGTACACGGAGGCCCTCCTACCTCTCTATCTTCCCATCTTTATGGGCTCTGCGATAAGGTGAGATGGGAGAGGAATGAAAATGACATAACCTCCAGTGAAATAAAAACCAATTTGTAGCCACTTAAAATGCCAGTAATTGTTTTACATCTTCTGCAGGAGACAGACAATGGTTCCGAGATCGAACCGAAGATGCCCATAGACACTGTGGTTGGACGGGGGACAATGCAGCCGTCCCCAGGGGCAGCAAATGTTTCTCTCCATAGACTTGCAAGGTCGGCTCTTCTGAACCTATTTACTATACACAAAAGAATGTCGTCGGACACCCAAGTTGGTGGAGCTTAGCCATGAAGTCACTTTGGTGTCCTCACATATAATGCAGTGCTATGGGCTCTGCATTGTACTTGATGTCAGTAGGACTCCAACCACTGGAGTGCACCAGGAAAGAGGCTTTATAGCAGCGGTCGCCAAGTAGTGGTCCGTGGACCACTCGTGGTCCCCGGGCCCCTTTGATGCCGTGCAGGCTGGGCCGTCATTGAAGCGGCACGGAGGCTCCGGGGGCTGCCTCTCACTGACTCAAGCAGCGGCTGTCACAACGAATGCGCAGCTCTCAGTACAGTGCGTGCTCGGCAGGAGGCGGGGCATGTCGTCAGTACCGGGACTGAGCATGCTGCGGGACATAGAAAAAGTGGGGAGAAGCCAGGTAATAGTGGCTCAGTGTGGAGGAAGGGGAGGCACGGGGGTGGTTGGGGGCAGTGCTGGCAGGGCCAGTGGCAGATTCGATAGGGGGGAAACAATGAATATTATTACTGGGCCGGGGCGGGTGGCATCGCTCCCTCCCTCCACCAGCACTGCCACTCCTGCAGGCACACCCGCACCTATGTATGTATAGATATATTCTCATATTTTTTGTTTCCTCATATATAAATATATTCTCATATGTATGTGTGTGTATCTATCTATCTATCTATCTATCTATCTATCTATCTATCTATCTATCTATCTATCTATATACACACACACACTCACATATGAGGATATATTTATATTTTTTAAAAATTCATATTAGTGGTCCGCGGGATTTATAATTATGAATTTAGTGTTCCGTGAGGTCCGAAAGGTTGGCGACCGCTGCTTTATAGTGTATCTCTAGGCAAAACCTTTTCTTTTAGTTTTGGATGGACTGGTGAAGCAACCCTCGGTCAAGTTTTTTATTTCCCCACTGGAGATATCTACCCTCTCTACTTGTACTTGTCACCGAGAAAAAAAGTGAAGGGATATCAAACATTTTAGACTTGCCCCCAGAATATGAGGTAAGGGGACATCTTCTAGAGGCTGAGCCATCTGTACCTGCCCCCTCCCCCGTCCGTTCCTCCGGTCAGCGCTGGAGGATCGGAGCGGGGAGAGGGGGTAATCACACGTCGGCTCGAACTATGAGGATGAGTGATTTTCACTCACCTCATAGTTCTCCTTTAATTTCAAATTGTAAAGGTGCCCAGGAGCCTGGCCATTAAGAAAAATGACCCCCATAGCATATTTAATAACTCCCCAGAGCCTGATCGCCTCACCTATCTGGCGGTACAGAGTGTGATTGCATCTCGCGGTTTCTTGCTGCCGCTGACAATCCCACGGATGCCACCTCCAGCTCTGTTCAGGATAGAGAGTGGAGTTGGATGACTGAATGGAGGATATCAGTAAATTCCTATTCACCAGTCTCCTTTGCAACATTTGAAACTGAACATGCTCACTCCCAAGCACCACCAGGTTCAGGATGGGGAACGGAGTCGGATGACTGGTTAGAGGATATCAGTGAATTCCCATTCACCAGTCTCGTTTTAAAAAATGCAACTTTGCCTGTCTAGACAAAAATCCTAGCACTGGCCCTGCCAACACTGGCAAGAGAATGACACAGAGAATGAGCAATTCATTGTTCTTCCTGCATTTCCTAGCAATCCTGAGAATTTGCCATCGACAGAATGGCGAGTGTTACATTACAGCGGAGCAGAACTGAGTGCAGCACGCTTATCTTAACTAGACATGTGCGATTCCTTTCGTTCCGAATCAAAATTCAGACGAATTTTCCGTATTTACGACACATACAAATTTCCAAATGCATCCGAATGTGTCCGAATCCGAATTTCCGTTTCCGAATTTCGGATCCCGTCTGAATTCCGTTCAAAAGCTAAACTGAATCGGACCTGTGACTTTTCCGGGCAATCATCTATCTATCTATCTATCTATCTATCTATATACACACACACACTCACATATGAGGATATATTTATATTTTTTAAAAATTCATATTAGTGGTCCGCGGGATTTATAATTATGAATTTAGTGTTCCGTGAGGTCCGAAAGGTTGGCGACCGCTGCTTTATAGTGTATCTCTAGGCAAAACCTTTTCTTTTAGTTTTGGATGGACTGGTGAAGCAACCCTCGGTCAAGTTTTTTATTTCCCCACTGGAGATATCTACCCTCTCTACTTGTACTTGTCACCGAGAAAAAAAGTGAAGGGATATCAAACATTTTAGACTTGCCCCCAGAATATGAGGTAAGGGGACATCTTCTAGAGGCTGAGCCATCTGTACCTGCCCCCTCCCCCGTCCGTTCCTCCGGTCAGCGCTGGAGGATCGGAGCGGGGAGAGGGGGTAATCACACGTCGGCTCGAACTATGAGGATGAGTGATTTTCACTCACCTCATAGTTCTCCTTTAATTTCAAATTGTAAAGGTGCCCAGGAGCCTGGCCATTAAGAAAAATGACCCCCATAGCATATTTAATAACTCCCCAGAGCCTGATCGCCTCACCTATCTGGCGGTACAGAGTGTGATTGCATCTCGCGGTTTCTTGCTGCCGCTGACAATCCCACGGATGCCACCTCCAGCTCTGTTCAGGATAGAGAGTGGAGTTGGATGACTGAATGGAGGATATCAGTAAATTCCTATTCACCAGTCTCCTTTGCAACATTTGAAACTGAACATGCTCACTCCCAAGCACCACCAGGTTCAGGATGGGGAACGGAGTCGGATGACTGGTTAGAGGATATCAGTGAATTCCCATTCACCAGTCTCGTTTTAAAAAATGCAACTTTGCCTGTCTAGACAAAAATCCTAGCACTGGCCCTGCCAACACTGGCAAGAGAATGACACAGAGAATGAGCAATTCATTGTTCTTCCTGCATTTCCTAGCAATCCTGAGAATTTGCCATCGACAGAATGGCGAGTGTTACATTACAGCGGAGCAGAACTGAGTGCAGCACGCTTATCTTAACTAGACATGTGCGATTCCTTTCGTTCCGAATCAAAATTCAGACGAATTTTCCGTATTTACGACACATACAAATTTCCAAATGCATCCGAATGTGTCCGAATCCGAATTTCCGTTTCCGAATTTCGGATCCCGTCTGAATTCCGTTCAAAAGCTAAACTGAATCGGACCTGTGACTTTTCCGGGCAATCAGATGTGTTTTTCGGTTTAATTCATCCGAATGGGTCTGAACACGAATTTTCGTTACGGCAACATGGGAGCCATGTACAGTATATACATATAATACTAAAGCTGAGGCTCCTAGACCCAAATGGCATCCGGGATCCAAATTTCCGAATTGCATTTGGGAGCTCCCGAATGTCATTTGGGTCTGGGAGCCATATACATTTATTACTAAAGCTGGCATTTGGGAGCTCCCGGATGCAATTTGGAAATTCGGATCCCGGATGCCATTTGGGTCTAGGAGATTCAGCTTTAGTATTAATATCTGTATCTGGTTTTCTGTGGTATTCGCAATGAATATTCATCAGCTCATCCGAAACTAACAACAATTCGGACTTCGCCCGAATCCGAAAACCCGAACCAAATTGAATTTTGGATGCGAATCCCGAAATAATGAAGTGTTCGAACCAAAATTTTCCGCAGCTTACATGTCTATCATTAAACATTTTACCAAATACATCTCTGTGATTGGCAGCTGCCACTTATCACAGCTATTCATAAAATATATGGGTGTCCACCCCCCTCCGCCACTGTCCATTGTCTGCCACCTGCTGATCTCACTACTACTGGCAATAAGACCGGCGTTCATGTTGGTCTCATCACCGGCTTTCTTTTCAGGATGCCTACTGGGAAGATTGGTGTACTTGGCTTCCATGTTTACTAATCTCATTTAGTTTCTAACTGAACCCTTAAATGCCCAATACTGAGCATTCAGGGAAAAGTGACATTGCTTCTGAAGAGCCCCACCACCGCCACAATGCATGCAAAATCAGACGGGAATTCAAACATTTTGGTGGTTCCCATCTGTGCATTGTGGTACGCTGTAAAGCACATGCATTGAGTTGCACTGGCAACGTGCTTTGGGGTACCATTCAAAATGTACTAGCACCAAGTGTAACACCAAACACCGAGGTACCAGAGCAGGAGACAAAAATGTAGCCGGGACACGAGCCGTTGTCAGTAACAGCTGGGCAATGGGGTACCAAATCCGAGAACAGAAGCAGAGTCAGGGGCACAAGCCAAAGTGGGTAATAGATTAGCCAAAGTACAAGGCAGAAGGTGGAAAGCAGAAATCAGTAGGTAGGCTGAGGTCACTATGAGGAAGCTAGATCCAGAGGCAGATAAAATGGCAGGCCGTGTTGTACACGGGTAAGCAGAAAAAGCAAGTCAGGTCATCAGTAATCAAGAACTAGCTGAAGACCACTCAGCAATCTGTCCATGTCACCCTACAGTTTATATAGGCGGTAGCGAGCATGCATGCACATCCAGGTACACGCTGTTTAGCGTACACGGAGCGGTGGGACGTAGGTCTGTAGTCCTTCGGTAGTATGCATGCATGCTACTGTGGCTCCTTAGGGACACCTCTAATGATAGAAGCCACCACAGCAATGGAAGTGGAGATAGAAAATAGAAGAACATGGCTCTGTGCTGGACAGAAGTGAGCGGGATCAACATGGGGCTATGTCCTTTTCATTTCTATCCATTGAGTTTAATAAAATGTTAAACACGCTTTAATCACATAGAGTCATCAGAACATTTCTCATGACCATCAAAATTGGAAGTTCTCAGCTAGCTTAGGGTTTTAGTTCCTTTAAACAAATCACAATAATAACCCAACTCCTCCTCGCACCGTCTGGTAATAAACAGATATGTTCTTTGCATCCCACTGAGAAGAGCTGAAAAGATCCTTTGTCGTCACCGAGGAAACAATGGCCGTGTCAAGGGGAAGATGGGCCAGTTAGCAGGTACTTGAGATGGTCCTTACGAGGTGTGAAAACGGCAGCATCCTAGATGGGGCTCATGTCTGCTAATAACCATATAAACACCAACAATGAGCTTAATTACAATCAATTTCAGAGCTTGGCCTCCTTTTCCTCTCTCCAGACCCTCCTCCGTGACGCCGCATCTCTCAGATGCCTTGTCCGGCCTGAAGGCAAGACTTCTACATTAAATTCCTGCTGCTGGGGGGTTGTCTGCATGCCTTCTCATCAAGGTTATGTGTTCCTTAGAAAAATGTCACAACTGCAGGCCAAAATAGGCAGCCCTCCTCCTCTTTGTCTTTGAAGTGACACATTCCTGTAAGGAGAGGCCGTCGTCTTCCGGGGAGTTTTTAAGAGGATGAGCCGAGGCCTACAGGTTGTAATCACCACTACCTGGGATTTTCCGGAAAACCTCTGACACAGAGTGAGTCACACCAACAGTCTCACCATGACGGAACCGAATGTTCAGGGTCCGTGCCTCGCCACTGCGACGAGATGATCAGGAATCAGCAATTCTGAACTCTGCGGTGATATTCATTAATTATCTGTCTTCGAAAGTTTCCTCAGCCTGGCAAGAACGAACAAGCTAATGATGAAGCCCACCAATCGCATAACATGGGAATTTTAAAGTAGATCTAAACCCTAAATCAGTACATTTAGAAGATCATTTATATATCAACCGTCCAGCCACACACTGGCTGAATGCCCTTTGCACAGCATTCTCACCACTAGATGGAGCAGATTAGACTTCCTACACATCTCAGCTCTATCTAGTGCTGAGGATGCCATGCAAACAGAATTCAGCCAACGTGTGGCTAGGCAGATGATTTATAAATCCCTCTAATACTTGTTTGCTCTCTTTATTCATTCTTTGCTTCCCGACCTCCTGCTGCTTCTGCCATGGCTGCATGGCATTTCATAACTCATGTTTTCTGATGGTGACAACAGTGGCCCATGCCTGACACTTTCAGTAGCCATCAGTAGCCAGGGCGACACCACAGGAACATCAATGGGAGACAGGGACAGAGTCATGGGCGTAACTAGAAATCACAGGACCCCATAGCAAAATTTTGTATTGGGCCCCCGTGATTTCTAGTTATACCCCTTGCAGAGCCCACTCGAGATCCCACCTGAGGGTGAACCTGCAGAGCCCACCATAGACTCTCTATGGTGGGCTCTGCAGGGTCACCCTCAGGTGGGCTGGTCCCACTCCTTAGCTGTCAGCCTCCTCTTCCTCCATGGTCGCTGATGGGCTCTGCCTCCTCCTCCATCGCTGGGCCCGCCTCCTTCTTCATCACCATGCCCCCTTTCCTCCCCTGCTGCCGACCACAGGCCCCGCCTCCTCCTCCACTGCCGGGTCCAGCCTGCTCCACCACCGCTGCTGGCTCTCATTGACTCTGTGGAGAGGAACGCGCTGCTGCACAGATTACTGTCAGTGATCTGAACAGCGGCGTGTTCGTCTTCAGCCGCCAGCGACAGCCACCAGCAGAGGATTCAATAGCGACCCAGGCGGCCCGCAAGGCATCTGGCGGGCCTCACTGTGCCTCGGGCCCCGTAGCGGCCGCCTGGGTCGCTATGGTGATTGTTACACCACTGGGCAGAGTGTTGTCACCCTATAACAGGACCCAGATAGCATTAGCAAGCAATTGAGCTGCAAGTTTGAAAATGATTTGCTGAACTATTGTAGACTTGCCGAGCTTCACAATTTTGTTGCACAATTACAGCGAGTCTGCATTGCAAGCAGGGCAGCCATCAGAAATTTTAGGGCCCCTTACACGGCTTTAGGCCGGGCCCCCCCACCCAGGCCGCACGACACAGGGCTTAGTGACGTGCTGCACGCAGGGCTTAGTGACGCGCTGCACGCAGGGCTTAGTGACGCGCTGCACGCAGGGCTTAGTGACGCGCTGCACGCAGGGCTTAGTGACGCGCTGGACACAGGACCCACCTGAGAGTCCACCATAGATGCTGCACAGCCTATCTGAGACTGTCTATGGTGGGCTCTGAAGGGGTCTCAGGTGGGCTGGTCAGGGCTGCATCCCTCCTTTCCTTCCTTCCTTCCTAGCTCCTCTTACCTGCACACATGGCCTTGTCTGCCGCTGGACCGGCCAGAAGTGACGTCACTTCCGGCCAGTCCGACATCAGATGAGCAGCGTCGCTGATGGGGCCCTAGCTTGTCTCAAAGCCACTGGAGCTGCAATGCTGGGGCCCTGCGCTGCTAGGGCCAGGCCTCCGCCTCCTCACCCTTCACCGTCGGCCGATAGTCATGTAAGGGACCCGGGTGGGCCCCCCAGGCTGCCCTGGCCCCTTACATGAGTATCTGCCGTACCCCCCCGATGGCTGCCCTGATTGCAAGTCTCCAGATCAACGTGCTTTGCAAAAGTGCTGCACACACGCAGAGCTCTTGCTAAGACCTGCAGGACTCTTGCTATAGACTTGCCAAGCAAATTTGCTACAAATTAAAAAAGTGTCACCTAGAACTTGTGCTGCAAGTGTTCTGCAAGTCTACAACATGCCAGGAATGTGTGCAGCAAGTTAACAAGAATTACAATTTAACCCGGACACAGGTTTGTGGCAAGTTATCCTCGCTATCTGGGGAAGTCGCTGAACATGGACTTTCACGGCAGAATCCCAAAATCTGATCTAATTGTGTTATAGGATTTAAGATTAAGAAGGGAATGTATTGCAAGGACAAGTCTATAATTTTGCCACTTTACAGATCACTGGTTTGGCCGCATCTGGAGTATGCGGTGCAGTTTTGGTCACCGAAAGATGTCCTTGAGCTGGAAAAAGTCCAGCGGAGGGCAACCAAACTCATTAAGGGGTTCGAGGACCTGAGCTATGAAACAAGGTTGTTAAATTTAAATATGTTCTCTTTGGAGGTTAGGAGATTAAGGGGGGGCATGATTTTCCTGTATAAACTATTCAAGGGCGACAGCAAAATTATTAACAAACTGTTTACGGTTAGCTCTGTAACAAAGACCAGAGGGCACCACCAAAAATTGGTGGAAAAAAAATGTCAACACACAGGGCGCAGGGGGTTCTTCACAGTTAGAGCAGTTAAGGTCTGGAACTCGCTGCTGCAGGAAGTGATTTCAGCTAGGAGTGTGGAATCATTCAAGAAACTCCTGGACGAGTTCCTCTGAGACCATAACATACAGGGGTACAGGTACGCCTAAGAGCAAAATCATACATGGACTAATACACACACACACACCAACTCAAACATAAATGCGCACATGCAATAGGTTGGACTTGATGGACTTGTGTCTTTATTCAACCTCAAATACTATGTAACTATGTAAGATTCCATCTCTGTAAGACAAACATACTTTTAGCGCTTTTTTTTTTTTTTAATATGTTCATCGAATATTCTAAAAAGAAAGAACAATCAGCTGAAGCCGATGAATGAATACTTGAGCAATTAATTGGACATAAAGAATAAAAGGAATTCATTCAAAAATGTTTATTACATCTTAAGGCACAATGAAAAAAAGATGTTTAGATCCGTCCGATTGTCCATTTCTCTTTTTAAGAGGAAAATGATAAGTGCAATCATTTTCATTTTAGTCTACTGAAATATTGACAATTGTTTTGCTCAGTTACAGTTACATTATAACATTGCGGGATTTCAGAGGTAATGTGTCAAGGTAAACTTGTGAAATCTGCTTGTCCTAATCGGGATGTCACACCTTCCAACATGACCCTCCATAAGGTAGAAATACCTGACTCCTGGTCTACTTTCTACCTTACCGATTACACCCGCCACTGGAATATTACACCTTCCAACATGACCCTCTATAAAGTAGAAAATACTATGCTCCTGGCCTTCTGTCAGTCTTTCTGATTCCACCAACCACTGGGATATCCAACCCTCCAACATGAGCCTCCATAAGGTAGAAATACCTGACTCCTGGTCTTCTTTCTACCTTTCTGATTACACCAACCACCTGGATATCACACCTTCCAACATGACCCTCCATGAAGTAGAATGTACTCTTCTCCTGGCCTTCTCTCTACCTTTCTAGTTACACTGTCCACTGGGATATCACACCTCCAACATGACCCTCCATTAAGTAGAATGTACTCCTCTCCTGGGCTTCTCTCTACCTTTATGTTTACACTTTCCACTGGGATATCACCTCTCCGACATGACCCTCCATAAGGTAGAAATTGATCTGCTCCTGACCTTCTCTCGACTTTCCTGATTACATTCACCACTGGGATGTCACACCTTCTAACATGACCCTCCATAAGGTAGAAAATACTCTTATCCTGACCTTTGTTCCACTGGGATATCACATCCTCCAACATGACCCGCCGTAAAGTAGAAGATATTCTGCTCCTGACCTTATCTTGACTTTCTGACTACACTGGGATATCACACCTTCCAACATGTCCCTCCATAAGGTAGAAATACTTGGCTCCTGGTCATCTCTCTACATTTCTGATTACACCAACTACCTGGATATCACACCCACAAACATGGCCCTCCATAATATAGAAGATACTCTGCTCCTGGCCTTCTCTCTACCTTTCTGATTACACTCACCACCAGGATATCACACTTCCAACATGTCCCTCCATAAGGTAGAAATACTTGGCTCCTGGTCATCTCTCTACATTTCTGATTACACCAACTACCTGGATATCACACCCACAAACATGGCCCTCCATAATGTAGAAGATACTCTGCTCCTGACCTTCTCTCTAGTTTTCTGATGACACTCCCCATCGGGATATCAGACTTCCAATGTGAGCCTCCATAAGGTGGAACATAATCTGCTCCTGACCTTTTCCACTGGTAAATGACATCCTCCAACATGAACCTCCATAAAGTAGAAAATATTCTAAACCTGACCTTCTCTCTACCTTCCGAATTACCCTCACCATTGGGATATCATATCTTCCAACATAACCTTCCATAAAGAAGAAAATACTCTGCTCTTGACCCTTGTTCCTCCGGGACATCACATCCTCCGACATGACCCTCCGTAAGGAAGAAAATATTCTGCTCCTGACCTTCTCTCTACCTTCCTGATTACCCTCACCATTGGGATATTACACCTTCCATGAAGAACATCTCCAACATGAGCCTCCATAAGGTGTAACATAATCTGCTCCTGACCTTTTCCTCCAGGACATCACATCCTCCGCTATGACCCTCCATAAGGTAGAACATATTCTGCTCCTGGCCTTCTCCCCACTTTCCTGATGAGAGAAGTTTAGGAGCAGATTATTTCCAATCTTATGGAGTTGATCAATCTGTATGGTCCGCTATAAAGCTCCCATATACATGACATCATTAATTCTCACTGTTTTGTTCCTTGCAAAGTCTCGGCAGCAGCTGTCCCAGGATGGCTCATTGCAGGCTCACCCCTTGGATGTTAATATTCATCCTTCCACCTGCGTGACATAAATCGATCACTTCATAGCATAGGAACCAGGCAAGTCCATCATACAGGAAGCAAATTTCCACACTTCTCCCGACTCACGCACCGAAACAACACAAACACTCATAAAATGAGATACAAACACATAAACACTCTGTAATCAGAAGCAGAGCCAAAGAATTCTAGAGACCACAGCACACTCCAAGCAAATAGAATTTCCCGGCACTTCTTTGATGTGTTTTTATGTATTGCAGCCACTTCAAAGCACAGAGAGGACCCCCGAGCCATGTCCCAGATCTATAGTATGAGGAAGAGACATATGATATGACATGACAGTGTATGTACAGTGCTGCTGCTGCATCAGGGACCTCCTATGTCAAGACTTAAAGGGACTCCATTGAACGTCAGTTCCACCCAAAACTATATCAGCTCTATGTGGTTGCTGGCATGTTGAATTGAACGTCGGATCTTTTTGTCTCTTGTGGACTTTTGCATCAGTTTCAAAGCCAGATGGTGCTGTCCAGCGGAGAAAGTGATGTCTTATAGCCGAGACACAAGCTAAATCTTGCATCTGTAATCTCTGAGGAGTATAAAGGTTCGCTCATACTATAACATATGCAGGGCCAGATTTACTCTCTCTGCTGCCCCAAGGCCAGGTTCCTCAATGCACCCCCCTACCTGCCAACCCCCCCTAACAACTACCCGCGCGGCACCTGAGACTGCATGTCCCAGGCATCGGGAGATAGGAATTCCACACCCCTGCTGCCCCTCTACTTCCTGCTGCCCCGAGGCCGGGCCTTGGTTGGCCTTGTGGGAAATCCAGCCCTGAACACATGCGGCAACTCCATACTCAGCAACATATTAGTCCTTGTGCCTAGAGCACTGTAACCCCTGTCCAACTCTGATACTTAACATGTCCACTTTGTGGGTGGTCACAACCAGACCACAGACTCTTTCATGTTAGTGAAACTTGAAAATGATGGACTTGTGATGTCATCATTAGGTCTCCGAACTTTTCTATGCAATGCGGGCAGATCATGGCTGGTGGGAGGGGCCGGCAGGGTGCTGTACATGCCTTCCTGAAATCATCACAGCACCCTGCCCCATTTGTCTTAAGAAACCTTAGCCCCAATGCAAGCAGTGGGCTGAATCTTG
>NW_017306619.1:300323-302575 GCF_000935625.1 Nanorana parkeri | reverse complement strand
GGGGGTTGGGGGGGTGTCAGTCTGGAGGAGTGGGAGTCCCCAGGCAGGATGTATTTGCATGAAGGCCCCCCTAGGTAACACCCACATGTGATGCTAAGCCTATATAATTGAACTAAAATCCAATGCATAAGAAGGAGGGCGAAAATTGGTGGATGTCCTTCTGGCAGAGTGAACGTTCCTAGTAGGGATGCACTGATACCGATACTAGTTTCGGTATCGGTGCTGATGCCGAGTATTTGGACGAGTACTCGTAGTCGCCCATATGATCTGATGCCTAGCCCGATACTTCTGGTATCAGGAAGCCGGGCAGCAAGTCATTACACGCCCCCGTGGCCAGAAAGCCGACTTAATGCTCCCTCATCACCTGAGTCAACCGCCGTGTAATGACATGTTGTCTGGCTTCCTGATTGGCCAGCTTCTCAACCAATCAGGAAGCCGGGCAGCCCATCATTACACAGCGCCCGGCTTCCTGATTGGCCAGAAATGAGGAAGATGAGGGAGCATGGAAACCAGGTGACGAGGGAGCATGGAGACAGCTTCCCTGGTAATCGGGAAGCTGGGTGGTGAGTCATTACATGCCTCCTGGCTTCCTTAATGGGACGTCCGGTATCGGTATCCGTATTGGTACTGTCTGGCTGGGAAGTAAAGCATTAGATGGTGCAGGACGTCCTCCAGCCAGGAAATGGGGCGGGCCCTATCTGACTTGCTGCAGCTTCTCATGCACATTGTGAGAAGCTCCCAGTGTGCAGTGACATCAGAGGAAGAGGAGAGGAGCCGGTACAACTGTGCAATACTGAAGGGAAGGACAGAGGTCAAACATAAGACTGAAGGGAAGGACGGAGGTCAGATAGAAGACTGAAGGGAAGGACGGAGGTCAGATAGAAGACTGAAGGGAAGGACGGAGGTCAGATAGAAGACTGTGTTTCCCCAAAGACACAGGCAGGACACAGCATGTTTTTGCCTAAAAAGGTCAAAGCCAAAAAAAGTCCAATTTTTCGATCTCTGGAAGACGGAACAATTAGCCCCCCAAAAAATATATTTGATAAATCCCTGACACGGAATATCACTCACAGCCAACGTGGGGAAATTCCATAGGGGGATGTCAGTCCCGCACGCTGTAGAATTCTCCGAACCTGGACTCGGTGATTAAGGGGCCGCACCTTCAGGTAGATGCAGAATTTGGCCCGGGGAGGCTCAATCAGGCGGAAATTGGTGAACCGCAGCGCGATTCATCCGGCCCCGCCGATGGTGAATGGGTTAATTTGCTGGTGCTGCTTCAAGTATCTCTTCCTGGGGCTAAACCCCAGATTCCTGACATTCCTGCCTCGTCAGCGCTGATGTCAGCACCAGGAGTGCAAGGCGAGTGTCTGATTCTTGCTATTGATCGTTAAAGTAGATGGAATCCCAATCACTAAAATCTTGTAGAAGCTTTAACATGTTAATGTCAGTTCACAAATAATTGTAATTAAAAAAAAAATCTGCAGCTTTAATTTAACTGGTGCCCGGCGATCCCGCCATGAAGGTCCTTGTTCAGACACTTCCTGCTATAGGGTGACAACGCTGTGTCCTTGTCTCCCAATTGTGCTCCTGCATTGTCACCCTGTCACAGGGTACGTTCACACCAGCAGCCGTGCTCAACCACATGGCTGCTGGTGTGTGTGTCCCCGGACAGTGCCGATGTGCTCCATCAAGCCGCATCACTTTCACTCAGTTCAGTGTTAGTTTACAAATAAAATGTTATTGTAAATAAAAAGTATAAATATTCGGGGTAGGTCTTATTTTTTTTTTATGTATAACAATCCAAAGTTAATGCAAATCCAAATTAAATAATCCAAAATGGCAAAGTTAAGAATAGGGTGATCAGGGCAATCAGGGGTGCCGTACTTTCCATTCATTGGCACCCCTTATGCCACCACCAGCCCTGGCAATGGTCACAACTAGGTCTTATTTTCGGGGTAGGTCTTATATTTTAGCAATTCCCAAAAATAGTACTAGGTCTTATTTTTGGGGAAACAGGGTATATAGGTTTTTATTATTGTGTAACTGTGTTAAATATTTATTGCACCATACAGGGAACGGAAATCGATATATTGTTGTATTTTTTTATACAATGACAATAAAGTCTTCTCCTTCTCCCTCTCCCTCTCCTTCTCCCTCTCCTTCTTCTTCTTCCTTCTCCTTCTCCCTCTTCTCCTTCTCCCTCTTCCTCTTCTCCTTCTCCCTCTTCTCCTTCTTCCTCTCCTCCTTCCTTC
>NW_017306619.1:299134-299899 GCF_000935625.1 Nanorana parkeri | reverse complement strand
CTTCTCCTTCTCCCTCTTCTCCTTCTCCCTCTTCCTCTTCTCCTTCTCCCTCTTCTCCTTCTCCCTCTCCCTTCTCCCTCTCCTTCTTCTTCCTTCTCCTTCTCCCTCTTCTCCTTCTCCCTCTTTCTCTTCTCCTTCTCCCTCTCCCTTCTCCCTCTTCTCCTTCTCCCTCTCCCTTCTCCCTCTTCTCCTTCTCCCTCTCCCTTCTCCTTCTCCCTCTCCTTCTTCTTCTTCCTTCTCCTTCTCCCTCTTCTCCTTCTCCCTCTTCCTCTTCGCCTTCTCCCTCTTCTCCTTCTCCCTCTTCTCCTTCTCCCTCTCCCTTCTCCTTCTCCTTCTCCCTCTCCTTCTTCTTATTATTATGAAGAAGAAGAAGAAGGAGGAGAGAGTGAGGTAAAAGGAGAGGGAGAAGGAGAAGAGGGAGAAGGGAGAGGGAGAAGGAGATGGGAGAGGGAGAAGAGGGAGAGGGAGAAGGAGAAGAGGGAGAGGGAGAAGAGAGAGGGAGAAGAGAGAGGGAGAAGAGAGAGGTAGAGGGAGAAGGAGAAGATGGAGAAGGAGAAGAGGGAGAGAGAGAAGGAGAAGGGGGAGGGAGAAGGAGAAGAGGGAGAGGGAGAAGAGGGAGAAGAGGGAGAGGGAGAGGGAGAAGAGAGAGGGAGAGGGAGAAGAGGGAGAGGGAGAAGGAGAAGAGGGAGAAGGAGAAGAGGGAGAAGGAGAAGAGGGAGAAGGAGAAGAGGGAGAAGGAGAAGAGGGGGAAGGAGAAGAGGGAGA
>NW_017306619.1:298565-299107 GCF_000935625.1 Nanorana parkeri | reverse complement strand
AGAGGGAGAAGGAGAAGAGGGAGAGGGAGAAGAGAGAGGCAGAGGGAGAAGAGGGAGAGGGAGAAGGAAAAGAGGGAGAGAGAGAAGGAGAAGGGGGGGAGAAGGAGAAGAGGGAGAGGGAGGAGAGGGAGAAGAGAGAGGGAGAGGGAGAAGGAGAAGAGGGAGAAGGAGAAGAGGGAGAAGGAGAAGAGGGAGAAGGAGAAGAGGGAGAAGGAGAAGGGAGAGGGAGAAGGGAGAGGGAGAAGGGAGAGGGAGAAGGGAGAGGGAGAAGGAGAAGAGAGAGAGGGAGAAGAGGGAGAGGGAGAAGAGAGAGGGAGAAGTAGAAGAGGGAGAAGGAGAAGGGAGAGGGAGAAGGAGAGGGAGAAGGGAGAGGGAGAAGAGGGAGAAGGAGAAGAGGGAGAAGGGAGAGGGAGAAGAGGGAGAGGGAGAAGGAGAAGGGAGAGGGAGAAGGAGAAGAGGGAGAAGGGAGAGGGAGAAGGGGGAGGGAGGAGGGGAGGGGGGGGATCCCTGCAGGGAGCCGTGAGTGACAGTCACGGCTCTCT
>NW_017306619.1:294909-298479 GCF_000935625.1 Nanorana parkeri | reverse complement strand
GGGAGAGGGAGAGGGAGAAGAGGGAGAAGGAGATGGGAGAGGGAGAAGGAGATGGGAGAGGGAGAAGGAGAAGAGGGAGAAGAAGGGGGAGGGAGAGGGAGATGGGAGAGGGAGAGGGAGAAGAGGGAGAAGGAGATGGGAGAGGGAGAAGGAGAAGGAGAAGGGAGAGGGAGATGGGAGAGGGAGAGGGAGAAGAGGGAGAAGGAGATGGGAGAGGGAGAAGGAGATGGGAGAGGGAGAAGGAGAAGAGGGAGAAGAAGGGGGAGGGAGAGGGAGAAGAGGAGGAAGAAGAAGAAGAAGAAGAAGATATAATAATAATAATAAAAAAAAATTTATACTCTCCATGTTCCGTAACATTAATAAGGTTTCTTTTTAAGTCCATGATGACATGGTGGTCAGCGGATGGATCCAAAGCACCCAGTGGGGTATCCAACACTCCAGGAAGTGTCGAAGATTGTAAGTCTGTAAGTCCTGAAGGTAGTAAAGTTTTGAAGTGAAGACTTATTACCCTCCAGAGAACTCATCTTCAGTTTGCAACGTTGTTACATTTTTTTTTCAGGCAACAGAGTTGCTTTCAAGCCGAGCTCCCGATATAAAAGACAAACCTCAGAGCAGCTCTGTTTTATTAATATATCATTTCCATCAGCCTTCTTGCAGTCCCTGTATAGCAGAACTCAGAATGGGAGAGAGAAAAGCAGCAGAAGGAGCCAATCAGCTGGACTGCAATGTTTATGTGCGAAAAAGGATCATGCTGATAGGAGGAGTGAACTGAACTCAGTAGTCTGCTGCTTCTCCTTTCACTGTCCAATCATAGGCTAGGGGAGGGACAAGACCTTTAGGTGTTACTGAACTGCAGCAGAGAAAAATCAGGTCACCTGCCCTTGCCCTGTGCTATGTGACAGAGCTGTGTAAATCTCAGGACTGGACAGACAGACATACAAATCCATTAGCACATACAACATGTGTGTATTTAGATGTGTGTTGAGCGTTTAAGGGGTCCGGGTTCCAGGAAGATGAAGCCTCACTGGTGCTGTGCATCCTACACGCTGAGGTCATTGTCATGTGCAGTACGCGGCGTGCATGGCGTCACCGCTTTTGAGATCAGCGCAGTTTTGTGTATTAGTCAGAGGAAGCCAGGTTCAGCCCCTCCAGGCCGGGGCGCTGTGAGTGACAGGGTAATAGACCCCAATAATTGCCCCAGCTGTTCCTTTCATGCCGCCCAGTGATGGGACGTGTCACAACATCAAATGAGACCACAGAAGCGACTGATGTGCGGCGAATGGGGGGGGAGGGGTGTAGGGGACGCAGGTGGAATGGTTGCTCGAGATGAGCCGGGATGGTAGAGGACGGGCTCGGAGGGAGAACTCCGCTAGGTCTGACCCTGAGAGGGAGAGACCAGCATGGGGCCCTCCTCCCCCGCCCAGGGGCCACTTCACTTTGCATGCTGGTATCTTGCAGGAGATGAAAACCCATCCGTGGGCCTGCGACGGGCCATACAGGTGTGAGGGGAGACGCCGCCGAAATTCAAAGACCGACTTTAGCTTATTGAACTGAAATATACACTATATTGCCAAAAGTATTGGGACGGCCCTCCAAATCATTGGATTCAGGTGTTCCGTGACATTTCCTGGCTACTAAATATTCCGCGGTCACCTGTTAGTGGGATTATAAGAAAGTGGAAGCAACTGGGAACAACCGCAACTCAGCCAGGAAGTGGTAGACCAAGTAAAATGATTCACCTCTACCACCCAAAAAAAATTGCATGAAAGCCAAAAAAAAACCTGAAAAAAAACCTGAAAAAGAAAATCAACGCTAGTCCCCCCCCTGAAGTCTGAGAGAGTCATGGGTCAGACGAAGTGATAGGACACTGGCTCTACGCTTTGTCACCTGGTGACGAGGGAGCATGACGCTGGTTTCCCAGCTAATCAGGAAGCCGGGTGGCGAGTCATTACACGGCGCCTGGCTTCCTTAATGGGATTTCCGGTATCGGTATTCAGTATCGGCGAGTACCGAAAATAAAATATCAGCACTCGTACTCGATACCGAAAAACCGGTACCGGTGCATGCCTAGAAAACATACAAAGAATATTCGTTTTTGCCTCTATTCTCACAGAACGAATATTCACAGGGAGCGATTCATTTATAAAGAGACTCCTCTAATTTGCTGTAATGATAAAACTTGTTGGAGTCCCCCAGCACATTCGCCCCCATCAAGAACATTCGCCAACATTCATCTGGATCCTTCATCCGGTATCATTTGCTGTATTTATAGTGTAACCAATGCTACATGTGTCTGGACCGGGCTCATTACAGGCCAGCCTCTGATATGATCGGGGGTTACATACGAAGAGGCGACGTTCACTATAGTGAACATTCGCTACATATTTGCTGCAATGCAGGTTGATGCCTAAAACTGTCACTGCATATGCCAGCATGCTTTCTGGGGCCACAGCTGGATAGCCCGGCGTGCAAATGGAGGCAAATCTATCCACACTTTTATTTATAAATTCATTGACTTCTATAAATGAGCCCCTAAGCGTGGGATGTACTGTATATGACTGTACTTTATGATTATACCAGATTTTACCAGCAGGTGGCGCTGCAATTGGCAATCACAATTCCAGCAGACTGTGCCAGGGAATGCGGCGCCCCGGCGCCCCCTAATATCACTTTTTTTTTTTCTGGGAACCCCCTTTAAATAAAGAATCGTACTACAGATCCTATTCATGGAATCTGGCAGCATGTCATCACTGTAAGGCTGGATACAGGTGCAGGTGTTCCATTTAACAGCATGTCCAGCAGGGTGACCTCTGTCCATGGTGGGTGTGTGGGGGTGGGGGGACCCAGCATTCCAGTCACCGGGACAATGGTCGCTCATCTGCTCAGGATAAGGGTCGTGAGACACGGGCTGCAACGCTTCACAGACCTCCTAACCACAGGGCTGGGAGAATCGCTGAGGGACTTTTTAATTAGTTATGACCCTCAGCAATTCACAGAAGGTAATGACTGCAGATTATATGTGTGTAATAAGCCGGGATTGACAGCCTGAGAACCCGGGGACTGCGTTCCCAGCGAGCAGCGGCCAATGACGTCTCAGGAAATCCGTACGACAGCGGCAAACAGGATTCAGGACAAAGCACTTCTCATATCAGTCTGTGGCTGAAGAGCTTACACTCTAATGCCCTCCCCCCCCCTACAGTTACACACTATCGTATAGCTATGACATACTCCACAGTGCTGTACAGAGAACACTCAGCCAGTCACATCAGTCTCTGTACAGAGGAGCTTACACTCGAATGTCCCCTCCCCCCCCACAGTCACATCAGTCTCTGTACAGAGGAGCTTACACTCTAATGTCCCCTCCCCCCCCAGTCACATCAGTCTCTGTACAGAGGAGCTTACACTCTAATGTCCCCTCCCCCCACAGTCACATCAGTCTCTGTACAGAGGAGCTTACCCTCTAATGTCCCCCCCCCCCACAGTCACATCAGTCTCTGTACAGAGGAGCTTACACTCTAATGTCCCCTCCCCCCACAGTCACATCAGTCTCTGTACAGAGGAGCTTACACT
>NW_017306619.1:269155-291931 GCF_000935625.1 Nanorana parkeri | reverse complement strand
GGGTGACACCAACATGACTGACAGTCATTTTGGTGTCACCCCCTTCTGAAAAGTCGGGCACTCGGTCATGGACCGAGAGAGCCCGACAGTTTCGGGAGAGAGGAGGGGACCCGGCGGCATACCTTATCCCGCCGGGTTGACGTCCACTCCTCTCTCGAGCAACTGTCGAGCTCTCAGTCCTAGACCTGACTTTTCAGAGGGGGTGACACCAAAATGACTGTCAGTCATTTTGGTGTCACCCCTCTAATGGTGTCACCAGGGTGCGTGCTGCACCCCCCTTGTGACGCCACTGACTGGGACGCCCATATAAGGAATTGTTGGAGCTGTTGTCACCAATTAAAACATCAGTTTCATCTGCTGATATTTGGCCTTCCTGCTTTCCCCCTCCCCCGTCATTAACATGCTAATGAAATGTTTAAATAAAATATTTTTTGTTTCCATTACACGCCTAATCTTAGACCTGGTGATGTCATCATTAGGTCTCCCTGCTTCTCTATACAATGCAGGCAGATCACGGTTGGTGGGAGGGGCCGGCAGGGTGCTGTGCATAGCTTCCTAAAAACATCTCTGTACAGCACTGCAGTATATGTCAGAGCTATATAAATGTGTAATAATAGTGTGTGACTGTGGGGGGACATCAGAGTCAGGGGCGTCCCGAGGCCGTGTGTCACTCGGAGCGGTTACCGGGTGGCCGCCGGCAGGGTAACAGCAGTACAGCACTTAACGTCATCACGCGCGTACGCGATTACATCACTGCGGGGGAAGGAGGGAAAATCTTTCCAACGGGGTCACGGGCCTGACAGATATTATACATTGTGGCCGGAGTTGGGCTTTAAATAACGCAACACAAGCCCGGGGGTCGTCGCTCTGCGAATCTGAATTGTGCCGCCGCTCTGGTGCGTCCTCCAAAAACAACGTTCCACCCCAGTGGCTGGTAAAACGTCCTCATCGGGGCCCTGGTTACTGGGTGTTCTGGAGGTCTCTAATGAAGCTGTCACCGCCTTTTATAAACACTGCCACTCGACTGTGGCGCTGTATGTACTGCCGAAAAAGTCAGCGGCCCCAGAATGCTGAACATTCCTTCTGCACGGGGCCCGCGCGGCTAAAAAACACAACCGGACAGAAAGAAAGGGGCCGGCCAGGAATGACAGGGAAGGAAAAAAATGTCTGGGATGGTCCCTCCCGCATATCCATCAATACCGAGAAGAAGACTGCAAGGCGGGCCGATGACTTTCTATGCCGAGGGTTGTTTTAGCCTCAGTTTGTCTTCTATAGTCGCTCATTCACCGTAAACGGGGCAATTATGGAGCCAAAGGGAAATATTTCCGTACCAGCTGGGGACGCCGTTCGCGGTGCAGCTTCTGCAGCTTTTTATTTTCATTTTTAAGTATATATATCTACCTGAAGATGAAGCAAGATCCCACATTAGCGTATGGTGATTTATGGAAGCGTGTCGAGTCCCTACACATACACCGTACATACTGTACATACGGGAAACCTAAACTCTAACTACATTTTTATATTCTTCAAGTAGAACAGAAGCCAACATTTTTCTTGTAGTTGGATAGAGTAAGGCCGGGTTATACGGTAACTAGGGATGCACCGATACTGGTTTTTCGGTATCGAGTACGAGTACCAATATTATTTTTTTTCGGTATTCGCCGATACCGAATACCGTTACCTGAAGTCCCATTAAAGGAGAACTATGGGGTCAGGGCTTTTCCCCATAGTTCTCCTAAGGGTAACGGAAGGACACAAACTAGCGTCCTCCCGTCACCCAAAGCTCAGTATATAGGGAGCTACAGCTCGCGGTATACTGAGACGCCGCAGCCGGAGCGGATCCCGACAATTGTGCCGGGATCCGCCCAGCTGCGTGAGTGACAGCTGGCTCTGCCTATCTAGAGGCAGTTATGTGTTCGCTCACCTCTCGATCTACTGAGCCGACCTGTGACAGTCTCATTGTCACAGGTCGGCTAGAACTATGAGGTGAGTGAAAAGCACCCGCCTCATAGTTCTCCTTTAAGGAAACCAGGCAGCATCTAATGACTCGCCGCACGGCTTTCTGATTAGCCAGGAAGCCGTCTCCGTGCTCCCTATTCAACAGGTGACAAGGAAGTATGGAGCCGGCTTTCTAGCCAATCAGGAAACCGGGGGTGGGGGAAATGACTCTCCGCCAAGCTTCCTGATTGGCCAGCTTCACGATCAAACAGCGTCTGGCTTCCTAATTGGCCGGGAAGACGGCTCCATGCTCCCTTGTCACCCGGGGTTTACTCGCCTGTGAGCCGCTATCTAATAGCGGGATACTCCCGGTATTAGACTCCTGGCAAATCGTCATTCGACCCCCGACGGGGTCGCGACCCACCGGTTGAGAACCACTGGTCTAGGGTATGATTTTCAGCTGCCCACCCATTGGCATTGGCTAAGTTTCTACATTTGTATTGATTTGCTTTACACAATATCCTCATCTCCTTATTATACATTTATGTTTTTGGGACAAATTGGATCAACCACTGAACCTATCACTTGGACCCGGGAATTAAAACCGGCCCCTTTTTCCAGCCTTCCTTTCCTAAAAACCGCCCCGTTCTTTCGCTTGGTTTGGATCGCTTCTCCCCTCCTTTCTCTGATTGATCCACCCATTGGCATTAACCGCCCTTCTTCTACTGCCCACAGACTGATGTCCACTCCAGTAGTATAATGCAAAATAACGGTTTATTGAACATCTTCACTGAGGAGAGAGGGTATTACTTGGGAGACAGCGGACAGCAAATGAAGTAGCAGATGAGCCGGATGGATACAGATCCTCAACACAGGAAAGAGACCGACCCATGCTCCTGAAGTCCTCTTAGTTCCAGGGCTACTTCAAGAGCCCGCACTGGTCCCGGTTCTCTTCCCCTATCAGCAACACAGACCTCCTCCATGTTGGAGGCCTCAGGGAAGCACTTCCCACACACCAGCCCATGCCCACCCCCCAGGCCTCAGGCCTAGCCCGGGGGGCCAAGCTGAACAACACCGAGCCCTATTCCATGGCTGGTCCCGGCTGGTCTGAGCACATGGCAAATCCTTCCAGTATAGGGTTGCCACCTTTTCTTTAAGTGAAACACTCTAGCGCCACTAAAAAAAATTTGGGGAGAATAGGAGAGAGTGAGGAGAGGCAGCTGGGGGAGGGAGTAATGAGACCAGCTATAGAGAACTGCAAATCCCAGCAATACATTATCCAGCAATACAAAATAATGTGAAGCTACATACTCTGTGCTGTTCTGAGTTGGCGCCCTGATGTCTTCAGGTGGCCTGGTGATTTGTGCCGGCTGTGCAACTCTCGGGTGGGCTGTGCGACACTCGGGTGTCAGGGAGCCGGTGCTGTGTTGAATTATGTTCCCCTGTAAATCTTGGTTCCCCCTGCCGCTTGGCTATTTCTGTAACCCCGCCTCTTCACGCCTCTTCCCTTCAGCTGCATGGGGATCTACATAGCCCGGCTGCTCTTCTAGCTCTGGTGATCTATCACTTAGAGGAACATCTCCTCGTTCTTCTCTATGTGATAGAGCACCAGAGTTAGAAGAGAGGAGGAGCGATCACAGATGCGGCTGCTGAAGTCCTAGTCAAGCTTGATCTCAGGCAGCCACATCGGCCTGAAACCCGAATCTTTCTCTGAGCTGCGGGCACCTGTAAACAGACACAGGCTGCCCGCAGCTCAGAGCAGTGACGACTCTAGGAACAATATATAGGGAGGGCACATAAGATACCACAGTCAATACTGGGGGGCACTAATAATTTTCACTAGCCTCAAGTGCGGAGGTCAGTAAGGTGAGGCAGTGCGGAGGTCAGTAAGGTGGCGCAGTGCGGAGGTCAGTAAGGTGAGGCAGTACGGAGGTCAGTAAGTTGAGGCAATGCGGAGGTCAGTAAGGTGGCGCAGTGCTGAGGTCAGTAAGGTGGCGCAGTATGGAGGTCAGTAAGGTGATGCAGTGCGGAGGTCAGTAAGGTGAGGCAGTACGGAGGTCAGTAAGTTGAGGCAATGCGGAGGTCAGTAAGGTGGCGCAGTGCAGAGGTCAGTAAGGTGGCGCAGTGCCCTCTTCTTCGGAGGGAGGAGAAAGGCACATGTAGGGGGAAGCAGCGATGTTTCCACCATGTAAAGCCCCAAGCAGCCTTCTCTGAAGGTCCTGACCCGCTCTCCTAAAATTCACAGGCACCCTATGGCGGTGCTGCACTCTCCCTCCCAGCCAATAGCAGCTGAGGAGGGAGGAGAAAGGCACATGTGACCGCTGAGGAGGCAGAAGAGCCCGTAAGGGCTCTGACAAGGGAGAGCAGCAGCAGTAGCTGCTTTCTAAGGGGGATCAGAAGAAGGGAGGAAGAGGAAGTTCTGGCGGTGCGGCTGCTCGAGATCGGGCTTGACAAGAACATCGGCAGCCACACCTGTCAGAAAATTTAAAGTGCCGGTACGGCCACGGAGTGTGTTGTGTCCGGGTGCCCTCTGGCTGGACACCCGGACACAAGACTCCAAAACCGGACTGTCCAGGTGAAAACCGGTGGCAACCCTAGCTAGTACAGGAGTAGGTGGCGGGGCACCCGGACACAACACACCAAAACTGGACTGTCCGGGTGAAAACCGAATGGGTGGCAACCCTACTCCAGTATATGCACCCCATCCCAGCATGCACCGCTGGCCAAGAGAAACCCAGTAATTGGCTGCTGCATTGTACATACACTACAGTATCCACCATTGGCTGTCCCACAATATGACAGAGTCACACTCCGCCCAGGGGGGTACAGGCAATGTCAGACACCTGGAATCAACCAGATGACTGCCACTATAATTCCAGCCAGGCTACAGCCCCCCGGCTATCACTAAATGTCTAGTAGCCACATCACAGAAGGTAATGGGGGCTACACAGGCACTGGGGGAAAAAAGTCTAAAGACTCAGAAGTCCCAAACATTCCATCAAGCAATGCCTGAGACTCTCTACCGGCTTTTCAGGCATGCCTGCCTTCTAAATACTTCTACTTTATCCTTTATTGCTTTCTTGAGGTCATTACTTTGCGTGGGAAGCTCATCATTAACCTCAATGACTAGAGACCTCTCCGAAGGACAAAAATGTTTTCCTTCTAATTAGGCCAACAGCTTAAGAGATTGGTCACCACTAACAAGAGAAGCTTAGCTAGGGGAATGGGTGGACCAAAATGGTGGCCATGAGCCCTTATGAAATGAACCGTCCTTTATTGTAATGGATGTAATGCGTTTTTTGTCACCAAGAACTTCATTTACCGCGGCCCCAAAACACAAATAGACATTCCAAGTTTGTTTACAATTAATGGTGCGTGTCGGATCGGATTGTCCCTGGTCCTCGGGGCGTATTGGCAGGTAGGGATGATGTGTGTAGACCCTTGTTATCCGGCAAACACCTGCACCGCCTTGTCACTTGGAATCCCCTCAGCAGAGGAGAGACATGGCCTCGGGGGTCAGCAACACGTCATTTGAGGATTGTTTGGGTCATCGTGTTCCAAGACCTTTTGACTTCCAGTTGAATTACATGACACCTTGAAACCTTTCTAAATCCTGTACGGGAAGTCATTGCTGTGTGGGATCACTGATGGAAGGTGCTGGCAATGCCGAAACGCAATCACTTTTCCATCAAGACAACATTTACTTGGTCAGGAGATGGAATGGCAACTAAGCATCCCGCTGCTTGATCAACGTTTACCGTAAACAAATTGAAGCCACCTGCTTCCGTGACCCAACTGGTTAAAGAGAACCAGTTATGGCCGGGTTCATGAGACTATCTATATATTCTGTTTTAAAGGAGAACTATGGGGTTAAGGCTTTTCCACATAGTTCTCCTTAGGGTAACGGGAGGACACAAACTAGCGTCCTCCCGTCACCCTAGGCTCAGTATACCGCGAGCTATAGCTCGCGGTATACTGAGACGCCGCAGCTGAAGCGGATCCCGACAATTGTGCCGGGATCCGCCCAGCTGCGTGACTGACAGCTGGCTCTGCATTAGACTGTGCATTAGAAAATCACTTAGGGTGTGGGACCCCACAAAGTGATTCACTGTGCACTAGGTCACGACACCATATTGCATTTTTCTGCACTACGCCTCCAAGACAGGCCTTATGGCTAGTCTGGGGCAATATTTTTGCACTCCGGCCCCTAAGGCCTGTCAGAGTGGTGCACTGGCACTTTAGCTTTATTTAAGCACTATATGCACGATTGGTACTTTTTTATTTTGAAATCTGACCCACAGATTGCGGAAGGTGCAGGTTCCTTCGGGGCCTATTCCTGATGTGGGGAGGAGATTATGTGCCCTTATATCTCCTCCCAACCCAGGAGGGGGTCTCTCTTCGGGAGAGCCCCCTGCCTAGTACTGTGAGGGACCTGTTTCGGCAGGTCCCCAAAGGATCGGGGGGTCGGGAATTTAGGTCCCTTCTTTATTGAAGGACCAAGCACCCTTGTGCACGTTTTTGTGTGCTGTGATTTCACGGTTCACTTTTTTTGTTCACAGGGGGAAGTTTGTTTAGACGCACGTTCCACGGGCTTAAAAAAATCACTTTGGGGTTCTTCTTTATTTGTGAACGTTTGTTTTCTGCAAACAATAACAAAAAGCAATGTTCTTCATATATTTTCTTTTTCACGTTGCATGTATTGTGATGTAATACTCTGTTATGGCCAATAGATGGAGCTGAGGAGCGTAGCTCATTCGCACCATCTAGTGGCCATAATGCAGTATAACGTCGCAATGCGTTTGACCTAAAAAGAAAAAATATTAAACAAGAACTGCAGGAAATGTAAAAATTAACCCTTGCAGTTCGGGGTTTAGCCCCTAGATCCAAACTTCCTGTTTTGGTCTAAGGGCTAAAATAAACACCTTATCCTTGGTCTTGAACTTACCTCTCTTCCTCTCGGCTCCGGCTGTGGAATATCCTTTGGTGTCCTTGCGTCCAATACAAGTCAATGGACATGATGATGTCACAGGTCCTTAGACTGCCAGAGCCCGGGGAAGAAGAGGCAGCGGGGAATAGTCTCAGCGCTCAGCGGCATACGGCTATTCACTCACTGCCGTTCAGCCCCTATGAGAATAAGGGGCGAACGTCAGCGAGGGAGCTGCCGGAGCTTCGGCTCAGCCGATCCAGATGTTGGATCGGCTGAGTCGCAGTCCCTCTGCACTTCGGCTCAGCCGAACATACAGAGCATGTTTGGCTGGCCCAAGGCACCCGATGTACGGCTGATTTCAGCCTCTGTACGTCTGAAATCAGCCGTAATAAGCCGGAGTGAATCGCCAAACGTTGTTCGGCTTGCTTCACATCAACTGGGCTATTCACTCAGCTGCTTTGTGAATAACCCTCATAGTCTTTATTTGCACAAAATGAACATTTACAGATAAGGGCTAAGGGACTTGAAATTGTTTATAAGTAGTAATACCTTGGTTTACGAGCATAATTCGTTCCGGCAGCATGCTTGTAATCCAAAGCGCTTGTATATCAAAGCGAATTTCCCCATAGGAAATAATGGAAATTCAGATGATTCGTTCCACAACTAAAAGATATTATTATAAAAATGATTACAATACTGTACTGTAATATAATACTGTACAAAATATAAAGAAAATACTGAGACGCCGCAGTATACCGCGAGCTGGTGCTCGCGGTATACTGAGACGCCGCAGCTGAACGGATCCCGACAATTGTGCCGGGATCCACCCAACTGCGTGAGTGACAGCTGGCTCTGCCTATCTAGAGGTAGAGCCAGCTGTACCCGCCCCCTCCCCTGTCCGTTCCGCCAGTCAGCGCTGGCGGATCTGAGCGGGGAGGGGGGGAATCCAGCCCCTCCCCTGTCACGGCAGAGAGCAGTGACAGGATCGAGAGGTGAGCGAACGCCGGTATGTGTTCGCTCACCTCCCGATCTACTGAGCCGACCTGTGACAGTCTCATTGTCACAGGTCGGATAGAACTATGAGGTGAGTGAAAAGCACGCACCTCATACTTCTCCTTTAAACAGACTCATCGCTCGCACTGCTACAGCCTTAGTTGGTGGTGCTTTTCTGCAGACTTTTGCTCTTATTGCAAGACATTGCTTGTATATCAAGGCAAAATGTATCAGAAATGTTTGCTGGTCTTGCAAAACACTCTTAAACCAAGTTACTTGTAAACCAAGGTATTACTGTAGACCCGTTATCGACAGGCTGTGCAAATGAGCAAAAAAAAAGAATATTAGGAATTCTCATACACAAAATAATGAAGGATGACAGATCGGGGTGCAGACAAGACGCGCCCTGGAATGGGACTTTGAATAGTTGCTTTAGGTGACCCCATAAGCAAATTCAAAAACTCTGCGGCTGCCAGCGCATTAGAAGAAAAGACATAGTTGTGTCTAGGTCCGGCTAAGGACGGTCTATGAGCCTGTCTGGAAAGTCAATCTCTTGAGGGTTTAAATCCCTCTGTAATCTCCATACTTAACCTGTTCCTTCAAACCATCCCGGGCTAACCAGCATGAAGAACATGTAAGATCCTCGCACCTTCCCTCTGCCTGTGCAAAGAAAATGCCATTCAATCCTTCCTCGCGGTGGCCCGGCTCAATGCAGACCGCCTTTTGTGGTCGAACCAATTATGTGTTATCTGCAGTGTCCATCTTCCAGATTAAAAGATGACAAACTACAAGAGGGAATAAAGGGCCCAATTCAGACGCTGTCAATTACTGCTGAGGGCACAGGGCACGAGGGTACACGGATTGTTAAGTGACACATTGAAAAGGTCATCCCGTAATGTCTGCACGTCCGTTAGCATCCAGACTCACCTGGGACAATTAAGCGGAATTCCTACCTCCTGCTGCGACCTTACTTCTTTGTATCATTATATTATTGTATTTTTAACTGATATTTATATTTCTATAGTGTATATATATATACATATACATCGATCAGCCATAACATTATGACCCCTGAAAGGTGAAGTGACTAACATTGATTATCTGGTTACAATGGCACCTGGAAGTGGGGGGTGGGTATATTACAATGACACCTGGAAGTGTGGGGGGGTATATTACAATGGCACCTGGAAGTGGGAGGTATATTACAATGGCACCTGGAAGTGGGGGGGATATATTACAATGGCACCTGGAAGTGGGGGGGATATATTACAATGGCACCTGGAAGTGGGGGGGATATATTACAATGGCACCTGGAAGTGGGGGGGATATATTACAATGGTACCTGGGAGTGGGGAGGATATATTACAATGGCACCTGGAAGTGGGAGGGATATATTACAATGACACCTAGAAGTGGGAGGGATATATTACAATGGCACCTGTAAGTGGGAGGGATATATTACAATGACACCTGGAAGTGGGGGGGATATAATACAATGAGACCTGGAAGTGGGGGGGATATATTACAATGGCACCTGGAAGTGGGAGGGATATATTACAATGACACCTGGAAGTGGGAGGGATATATTACAATGACACCTGGAAGTGGGAGGGATATATTACAATGACACCTGGAAGTGGGAGGGATATATTACAATGACACCTGGAAGTGGGAGGGATATATTACAATGACACCTGGAAGTGGGAGGGATATATTACAATGACACCTGGAAGTGGGAGGGATATATTACAATGACACCTGGAAGTGGGAGGGATATATTACAATGACACCTGGAAGTGGGAGGGATATATTACAATGACACCTGGAAGTGGGAGGGATATATTACAATGACACCTGGAAGTGGGAGGGATATATTACAATGACACCTGGAAGTGGGGGGGATATAATACAATGAGACCTGGAAGTGGGGGGGATATATTACAATGGCACCTGGAAGTGTGGGGGGGGGGGGATATTAGGCAGGGCAGCAAGTTAACATTTTGTCCCTGAAGTTGACGAGCTGGAAGAAAAAAATATGGGCAAGTATAAGGATCTGAGGGACTTTGACAAGGAAGGAAAACCAGAGATCCGGAGACAGTGTCATGGGAGGCCAAGGTTCATTGATGGACGTGGGGGAGGGAAGTCTGGCCTGTGTAATCCGATCCAATAGTAGATTGGAGATTTGGAGATCAAATTGCTGATAAAGTGAATGTTGGTTCTGATAGGAAGGTGTCTGAACACACAGAGCATCGCAGGTTGTTGTGTATGGGACTGTGTAGCTGCAGACCGGTCAGGGTGCCCATGCTGACCTGCGTCAACTGCCAAAAGCACCTACAATGGCCAGTTCATGAGCATTAGAACTGGACCACAGGGCAATGGAAGAAGGTGGCCTGGTCTGATGAATGACGTTTTCTTTTACATCATGTGGATGGCCGGGTGTGTGTGTGTCACTTACCTGGGGAAGACATGCCACCAGGATGCACTATGGGAAGAAGACAAGCCGGCGGAGGCAGTGTGATGCTTTGGGCAATGTTCTGCTGGGAGACCTCGGGTCCTGCCATTCATGTGGATGCCACTCTGACACGTACCACCGATCTAAACATTGTTCCTGACCAAGTACACCCCTTCATGGAGACGGTATTCCCTGATGGCAGTGGCCTCTTTCAGCAGGATAATGAGCCCTGCCAGACTGCAAACATGGTTGAAGAATGGTTTGAGGAACACAACAATGGGTTTGAGGTGATGACTTGACCTCCAAATTCTTCAGATCTCAATCCAATCGATCATCTGTGGGATGTGCTGGAAGAACAAGTCCGATGGAGACCCCATGTGGCATCTTATAGTACTTAAAGGGTCTGCTACTGACGGCTTGGTGTCAGATACCAAAGCATATCTTCAGAGGTCCAGTGGAGTCCATGCCCGGAGGGGTCAGGAAAAGAGGGACCTGATCAATATTAGGCACATGGTCATAATGTTATTGCTGATCAGTGTATACAGTATATATGAGTTTAGGGGTTCATTTATTAAAGTTTCACCCGACTTATAGAAATCCCGATGCAGGAAATTCCTGTACTCGTAGGCGTCATCCAGGGGCGCTAGTGGTATACGAACAGTGTCTGCATGGGGTAGGTAACAACACCGAAAGATAAAGTCTTTTTAATGCTTACTTTCAGTGCTTGTCCTTTCCATACATTATTTTTTATTCACCTGAAATGTGACTATGAACTTGTTTGAACATTTAACTAGAAAAGTCAGTTTCCTCGCATGGCATCCTCTCGTCTGGCATGCCATAGCCCTCTCCTCTTCTGGGAGTATCTAATTACTGTCCTTGCTGGCCCAGCTCCTCTTCCCCTGCTTTCTTCTCCCTACATAACCTTTTATGTAGCAGTCAGTGCAGAAGCAAAGGGGAATACCATTGAGCAGCTATTCTCAACCAGTGTTCCATGGAACCCTAGGGCTCCTCCAAAAATTGCTAGGGGTTCCTTGACCTGTGGCTGACTGACCTACCATCTGATGGTGCCTGCATAATTCTGGGTCCAATAGCACTTGTCAGAGCCAGTGGCACCAATGGGCTTTTTATCTATCTCTGAGGGTGCCATTATGGCCACCACTATAAGGGAGGCATTCTTTTCACTGACTACCAATTTAAGGAGCATTTTCCGTACTATCACCAATGTAAGGAGCATTCTTCCCACTGACCACCAATATAAGGGGCCATTCTCCCCACTGAGCACCAATGTATGGGGCATTCTTCCCAATGATCGCCAGCGTAAGCAGCATTCTTCCCTGACCACCAATCTAAGGGGCCATTCTTCCCAATGATCGCCAGCGTAAGCAGCATTCTTCCCTGACCACCAATCTAAGGGGCCATTCTTCCCAATGATCGCCAGCGTAAGCAGCATTCTTCCTACTTACCACCCATGTAAGGGATATTCTCCCCAATGACCCCCAATGTAAGGGGCCATTCTCCCCACTGACCACCAGTGTAAGCCGCATTCTTCCCAATGATCGCCAGTGTAAGCCGCATTCTTCCCACTTACCACCCATGTAAGGGATATTCTTCCCACTGACCACCAATGTAAGGAGCATTTTTCGCACTGAGCACCAATGTAAGAGGCATTCTTCCCACTGACCCCCAATGTAAGGGACATTCTTCCCACTGACCCCCAATGTAAGGAGCATTTCCCCCACTATCACTAATGTAAGGGGCATTCTCCCCACTGACCACCCATGTAAGGGATATTCTTCCCACTGACCACCAATCTAAGGAGCCATTCTCACCACTGACCACCAATGTAAGGGGCATTCTTCCCAATGATCGCCAGTGTAAGCCGCATTCTTCCCACTTACCGCCCATGTAAGGTATATTCTTCCCACTGACCACCAATGTAAGGGGCCATTCTTCCCACTGACCATCAATGTAAGGAGCATTCTCCCCACTGACCACCAATGTAAGGAGCATTCTTCCCTTAACCATTTATGAATTAAATACCCAAGATGGCAGCAGCCAGCAACATCCTCAGGGCTTTTGTATGTCTACACAAGGGAGAAATTTACAGGTAAATAACATGCTTAAAATACATTAAATGCCATTTTATTGGAAGACTGTTGTTGAAATGAATGGTCCGGTGACAGGTTCTCTCTAAAGTTGGCCTTTAAAACAGCTTTAGAATCATTGTATTTGTCCCAAACCCTTACAATGGACACCTTCAAGCTTTGTTGGGCTCTGCCCATGCTTTCCTTTTTCGTAATAGACAGATTTGTACAATAAAAAGATACATTTACAGAAATACTTTTTGTTTTGCTTCACATCTGCCGACGTTCCGGTGTGTCACTTCCTCGGTGACCCTACCCCGAGGTTACAGTATACGCACGATCTCCATTAACGCTGTCAGGGATATCCGCCATTATTAATCAAACCTTCATCGTTGTTTTGCAATCCTGTCTGAGCATTTATTTAAAAAAAAAAAAATCCCCCGAAAATTATCTAGAAACATAATAACATAATATGCCGTGACCGAACGAGGCTGCGAGTTTACGAGGAAGAGAAAAAAAAAAGAACTTTGCGATGACTCAAAGCTCACATTTATCACTGCTTAACTGCTGACACTTTTCATGTCGGAGAACATAATTTGGTTGTGAAATGTCATGGCGTTCTAGCGCTTTATTAAATGGTGCTGAGTGAGGAGAATTCCTGGATGTTCGGAATAAATTGAACCTTGTCAGAAGAAGAGCAGGATTGTGTCAAAAACACATGTTGAGAGTCTGCGGAGATACGGCGAGCTCCAGGTCTGCGGCACAACGGAGGGATCGACACCCGACACAGGGATAAGCTGAACATATAGTTACAAGGGATTTAAAGAAGAGCTCTGGGCAAAAAAATTACGTTTAGGCCCCATTCACACTAAGCGACACTCACCTCGAGCGGTTCTGCATACTGAAGACGGCGGCGAGGACGGATTCGGGAGGACGCAGCATGGGTAGAGGTGAGTGCTAAATTATCTAGAAACATAATAACATAATATGCCGTGACCGAACGAGGCTGCGAGTTTACGAGGAAGAGAAAAAAAAAAGAACTTTGCGATGACTCAAAGCTCACATTTATCACTGCTTAACTGCTGACACTTTTCATGTCGGAGAACATAATTTGGTTGTGAAATGTCATGGCGTTCTAGCGCTTTATTAAATGGTGCTGAGTGAGGAGAATTCCTGGATGTTCGGAATAAATTGAACCTTGTCAGAAGAAGAGCAGGATTGTGTCAAAAACACATGTTGAGAGTCTGCGGAGATACGGCGAGCTCCAGGTCTGCGGCACAACGGAGGGATCGACACCCGACACAGGGATAAGCTGAACATATAGTTACAAGGGATTTAAAGAAGAGCTCTGGGCAAAAAAATTACGTTTAGGCCCCATTCACACTAAGCGACACTCACCTCGAGCGGTTCTGCATACTGAAGACGGCGGCGAGGACGGATTCGGGAGGACGCAGCATGGGTAGAGGTGAGTGCAGGGGAGGGAGGGGGCGGCGGGGCAGGACGGCCCGACAGTCTAATTACAAGTGTTCTTGGCGACATCGCCGAGAACACTTGTAAAGAAACAAGTGATTTCTCCTTTTCTACATTTAGCCCTGCTTGTGCAAAGCAGGGCTCAATGTAGAAAATAAATTACCGCCCGGCGCCCGGAACTCCATGTTCCGTGTGTCGGGTGATTCAAACCTGCGCCACCCCTCTGCTCAGTGCCGCCCCGAGGCCGGGCCTCGGTGGCCTTGCCGGGAATCCGGCCCTGGGTGCATCCACCTGGGCCCTAGAAACTAATGACTGCGTGTTGCATGGCATCATTGTTTGACTGGTGGCTGAGCCACACAGCGTCGTTGGTTGCTAAGATGCTGTCATTGGTTGTTATAGTGAGCCCGCCTATGTCCTAGCAACCAATGACGCTGTGTGGCCCAGCCTCTAGCATCCTAGTAACCAATGACACATATTCCGGTTCACACCACTGGCTGCTAGGACACAGGTGGCCCTGAGTTCGGTTCCCTTGGACCAGGGGCGTAACTAGAAATCACAGGGCCCCATAGCAAAAAAAACCCCGCCCCCATCCTAATAGAAATGCGCTAATCAGCATGTTTTTGAGCGTTTTTAATTGCGTTTCAGCGCTGAAACGCGACTAAAAACAGCCAAAAATGCTCTTTCAAAAATCGTGCGGAAACCACACTGAAACGCCATGGTGGGAACGGCGCCTGAATGAGGCCTAACACTTGACTTTAATACTGCCACACCAATGAGAGGCTGAGGAAAGGAGGATTCTAAAAAAAATAATGCAGGAACGCTAAACTGTAAATAAGCGATTTATGTTATAAATGGTTTTTGCGCTGTGTTGGCGTTTGTGTTGTGATAAAATGATACAGTCGTATATTTAATTACAACACAAGGTATTGAAGGACACAGTGGTGTGATGTTTGGTGAAGATCCAAGGATGGGATTATGTATCTAGAACACGATGGTTTTTTTTTTTGAATAATATTTATTTTATTTTTATTAGGGCTGTGCAAATTAACGATTCATTTCTCGATTAATCGTTAATCTTTTTGATCAATTAAAATTTTTTTGATCGATTACATTTTTTTTGAAGATTTCTGCACGAGCGCCAGCCAAGGCATTGGCCTATACACATACAGCACAGCAATGAAGTCATAAAATGAACTAGGATCACACTAATCCAGCAAGTTATTATTCCGAGTTGCCCAACTCAAGCGGCGGCCATATTGAGCGGGGCACGTGAGATTAATAACGTGCTGGATTAGTGTGATCCTAGTTCATTTTATTACTTCATTGCTGTGCTGTATGTGTATAGGCCAATGTAGTTGGATCTGTATGTGCGTTATAATTAATCGAAATTAATCGATTAATCGATTAAAAAGAATTTCGATTAATCGAACACGAAAATGTTAATCAGTAACAGCCCTAATTTTTATTCCAAACAAACAATTATACATTTGCCTTATATCCATAAAAAGAAAATTCCAATGTATATCATTCCCAGGCTATATCCAGCTTTGTTTCCCCCTCTCTTCACAATCTTTCATTATTTATATTTTCTAATCATATCCTTTTACACTTGTGTAGCACCTTGCTAAAAAGGAGTGCTAGATCTAGGGTTGCCACCTGTCCAGGATTCACACAATGCTGTGTTCGGGTTTCATGGCAGCAGAAACCCGGACACAAGATGTCAGGCAGACAGGGGCAACCAGAATTAAGATAGGGGCTACTGGCCCCCCCACTGAAAATGGTCTCAACTACGATATTTACATATGAATGGGTGGCGCTATTTACACATGTATAAGCCATGGCTCATTCTCCCCAAAAAATGTCTGCGCGTCGCTAGAGTGTTCGGGTTTCGCTTGAAGAAAAGGTGGCAACCCTAGATAGATCATATATATATATATATTCTATGTTCAGTTCGATTATGACAAAGCAATCTGTGAAGCTGTGTCTGCCTGTTGCTGGGTGTGGTACCACACAGAGCAGAACAGCCAATGAGGATTGCTATGTGCATTTATGTCTCCCAGCCAATCACTGTAGTACAGTAGCAGTGATGCATGCTGGGAGAGGATATAAATGCTGAGTGTTGCTGATGCAACAGTCTCTTCTTCCCTTCCCCGAGGCCTTCCTGGCCTGGGGGCAGGATGCCTGCTGCTGAAGAGATAGAATGGACTAGGCCTGAGCTGGGGCCTAGGCCTGGATACTGGGGCCTGAGCCTGGAGGCCCAGTGGTCAGCCACTCATGTCTGAAGTTGAACCTGAACAAGACCATTAACAGTACAGCTTGCCAGAAGTTCTCCACACAGATTGCCGGTATGGTCTTAAAGGTCCAAGTCTGTAGTGGCAGCAGTTACTTTGCTCTGTTTCAAGTACAAGGAGTCTACCTTCATACTGGATGTGCCTGACCCTCCCCCTCTCTCCCTGGAGTTCAGAAATAAAAGAGAATCATCTTGGAGCTATTGTCTGGACTTCAATCTGTTGGTAACCCCTGGAGGTGGTAAGTGCTATTGGGGCAGCCATGTGTTTTAATAATCCCTAGACAGGCTATGGAAGACCCGATCATTCAGCGGCTCCTTCGGGGGTGAGCGCTACACTTACATTGATATCACCCCTCCACTAAATACCTCAATAAGTGCACGTAGACATTTGAATGTGCAAGATATAAGTATGCCATACAATCTCGGAGAGAGAAGCGGAGAGCTCTTCTAAGTCCCACTGCTCTAGATCCAAGAGCTCCTATGTGCTTTTTACATTTAATAACAAACAACCAACAAAACAAGACAATACAAACAACGCCAGCCAATACAAGAAACAAAAAACACACAAATGGGGGACACTCTTGAAGTCTGATCTCTATTTAATGTAATCCTCTTTTTCAAGAAATGCACATAGGCTGGGTGAGGTTAGAAATTCCTTCCATGTGCCCCATATTGTTTCATAGACCTGAGTGGCCTCATTAAAGGAGAACTATGGGGTCAGGGCTTTCCCCATAGTTCTCCTTAGGGTAAAGGGAGGACACAAACTAGCGTCCTCCCGTCACCCTAGGCTCAGTATACCGCGAGCTGTAGCTCGCGGTATACTGAGACGCCGAAGCTGAATCGGATCCCGACATTGGGAGTGAAAAGCCCCCCCCCCCCCCCCCCCCTCATAGTTCTCCTTTAAGCTTAGCAGAAAGTTCTTCCATGCGCATGAGATCATTTACTTCTATTATCCAGTCTTTCATTGCAGGTATCTGTGATGATTTCCACAGTCTTGGTATGGGAGCTCGAGCTGCCGCTACAAGAAATCTAAGTACCCCCCCCTTCCTAACTGCCTTAATTGATCCTGGGATAATTAAGAATAAAGCGACCTCCGGTGTTTCAGGGATCCCCCCTCCTACCACTTGATTTATTATCTCAAAGATAGCTTGCCAATAGTATTTCAACTTTCCACAAGCCCACCAAACACGTAGCATAGTCCCCTTTTCTATCCCGCAACGCCAACAAATCCCTGATACTGATGTAGAATATTTTGCAATACGATCTGGACACTTATACCATCGCATTGAGATCTTATCATTTCTTTCTTGCATTCTCGCATCTACACTCGCTTTGAACACTAATAAAAAGGCCTTATCCCATTCTGCCGACCCAACTCGATACCCCAATTCTCTCTCCCATTCATTTACCACAAAAGGCAAAGAGGGGTACATATGTGATATAAGAATATTATACAGCCTTGACAGAATATGTAAGCCCCCTTTGCTTTTCAAACAAAGGTCTTCTAAAGGCGTTAGTGGTCGCCTCAATGATGCCCCTGATGACAGATTAAGATTAAAGTATTTAAACTGAAGATAACTTAAAGTGGCATTAAACCCTCAGATTTTTTTTACATAAAACAATACTGTAATGTGCGCCTTACTGTAATCCATGGTTGTTTCCCTTCTCTTTGCTGCTCTTCCTTTTAAATCCTCATGTCTTCTCATGCGGGTCAGAACTTCTGTTTTGCAGCAGACTGCCTTGTCTCTGGAATGGATGCATGGTGTCTGTGTGTAGGTTCACAATCTGAGCCAGCACTACAGGAAGAGGCACTCAGCTGCAAAGGGAAGTTCTCCCCCAGCATGAAGGATTTAAAAGGAAGAGCAGCAAAGAGAAGGGAAACAACCATGGATTACAGTAAGGCGCACATTACAGTATTGGTTTATGTTAAAAAATCTGAGGGTTTAATGTCACTTTAACCATTGAGTGCCCCTCTGTCCCGTCTCACCTACTAATTCTTCCAAGGATTTCAGACCCCATTCTGTCAGGCCCTCTACAATTGGAGAAGGTTTTCCTCGTGTCCAACACAAGAAATGAGTTACCTCCAAACCTGGTGGGAAGGCCTTCCCAGTGTAGGAGTCATAGGACCCATATATGATGAAATCTGCAGTTTCTGTACTGACCAGTCCCATAACTCCAAAAATACCTGAGTTAATGGCGACATCATTTTAAGGGTAGGTGACGTCTATTCTTTGGTTGAATCCATGGGAGCGCTACTAACGGTACTGGTGTCAGATCCTGTTCTATAGCGACCCAAAGCTTTGTAATGGATGCATGGTGTCTGTGTGTAGGTTCACAATCTGATCCAGCACTACAGGAAGAGGCACTCAGCTGCAAAGGGAAGTTCTCCCCCAGCATGAAGGATTTAAAAGGAAGAGCAGCAAAGAGAAGGGAAACAACCATGGATTACAGTAAGGCGCACATTACAGTATTGGTTTATGTTAAAAAATCTGAGGGTTTAATGTCACTTTAACCATTGAGTGCCCCTCTGTCCCGTCTCACCTACTAATTCTTCCAAGGATTTCAGACCCCATTCTGTCAGGCCCTCTACAATTGGAGAAGGTTTTCCTCGTGTCCAACACAAGAAATGAGTTACCTCCAAACCTGGTGGGAAGGCCTTCCCAGTGTAGGAGTCATAGGACCCATATATGATGAAATCTGCAGTTTCTGTACTGACCAGTCCCATAACTCCAAAAATACCTGAGTTAATGGCGACATCATTTTAAGGGTAGGTGACGTCTATTCTTTGGTTGAATCCATGGGAGCGCTACTAACGGTACTGGTGTCAGATCCTGTTCTATAGCGACCCAAAGCTTTGTACTCGAATTAAAAAACCATAGAACACAATGGTTGCACAACTTTTATATCTGCCATCCTGTTCTTGGACAATCAACATCTAACTTGACACATGCCATGAGGATTGGATTAAGGTGTCTGAGCTACCTGTGTAGATATCAATGATGAGTTTCTTCCTGACACTCATAAGAACTATAGCAGTAGCTCGGAGAAACTACAAAACATCTACAACAATAATGCACATTGTGAGAAGCTTACGGAGTGCATTAGAAGCTGCAGCAAGTCAGATGGAGCCCGTCTCATTTCCTGGCTGTAGGACATCCAGCATCATCTAGGGTAGTGGTTCTCAACCTGTGTAACCTCAGGACCCCCATTTGTCCTTGGACATTAAGTGGTGACCTAAGTCGCATTGCAATGGAAGGCACGGCATTGCGGTACCATGCGACCCGGTGCAGGGGATCCGTGCGATCCTCAGCTTGGGGTCCAGTGCTGTGCTGTGATGGAGCTCCATCCATACATGCATTGCTTGTACAACTCCCTTGTGCACGGTGTAGAAGTGCTAGCGGCCAGAATGTGATGTCACTCCGATCCAGGCATCTCTACAGGTCATGTGAGGGAGCTCTAAGCAATGCATTTATGGATGAAGCTCCCTCGCAGCCATAGCTCCAGCCCGCCCCACCTCAAGCTGACACTTGGCGCTGGGCAGCATATTCTGAATGGCTGCTCAGCGCAAGAACTGATATTGCTACGCTAGGGGGAAGCTGAGGAGCCTCTCACATAGAAAAGTAGAAGGCACGCGGCGACCCACTGAAAACGAGGTCGCCACCCACTTTTGGGTCACGACCCACCAGTTGAGAACCAAGGATCTAGGGTGTTATCCACGTAGGAGGCGAAGGATCCAGCCGTAGCTACGGCTGATTCTTCAACTCTCTTCGGCCGCTGGAGCCCTTCGGTTCAGTGGAACCGAAGGGCTGCTGTACGGGCTATTCACTATAGCCCGTACAGCAGCTGAAGGTGGCCAAGCGGCTCGGCCGAGCCAAAGGCATATGCTTTGACTCGACTGGGCTGAAGTGACAGCCAAAGCGGGGCAAACTGCCGGCCTTTCGCCACCAAATGACAGCTGGGCGGAGCCAGCCGTGATCCTGTGGCTGGCTCCAACAGTTGTATTGACAGGTCAGAGTCCACAAATGACTTGGGGGCGCTGAACTGTCATTAAACAATAACAACTAGGTGGAGCCGGCTGTGACATCACGCCCGGCTCCGCCCAGGTGCTGGCCAATAGGAAACAGTTGGGCAGAGCTAGCTATCACTGCTAGCTCCGCCCAATTTTTATTTTTTTTAAATTATTTTTTTATTTTAAAAAAAATCTTTATTATTTTTTAATTTAACTATTCATTTACATTTTTTTTTTAAATGTAACCCTTTTTTAAAACGATTTTCACTGATTTGCTATTCTGCTCGGTAGCACGGAGGTATCGAACAGAATAGCAGAGCGGCATTCGGCTATTCACTCACTGCCGTTCGGTCCCTATGTGAATAGGTGTGAACGGCAGCGAGTGAGTTGCCGGAGCTTCGGCTCAGCCGATCCAGATGATGGATCGGCTGAGTCGAAGTCCTTTTGCACTTCGGCTCAGCCGAACATGCAGCCGAAGGCCGTACTGAGCTCTAGTGAATAGCCGTGCGTTGTCCGGCTCACCTTACTTCGGCTGGGTTATTTACTCGGCTGCCTTCGGTAGCTTTGTGAATAGCCCCCCTAGTCTTTCCTCCCCAGCCTGACTGTCCCTGGCCCACCCCTTTCATTGATTGGATTTCAGTTCTTTCAATCACTCGGCAGCACATGTGGGAAGAACTGTGATCTCTGTGAGAGGTAATAATTTAGGATGGTCGCTAATCCATCAATGGTGGTCAAAACCAGGCAGGCAATTGTTCTCATAGAGAGGACTTTTGGAGTGACACCTCGGAATTATAAGATGTAGGTTTGGACTTGTTTAACCCCATAATTCTCCAGACGTTCCCTCTGCGGTCAGAATTGTTGGCTTGCTGTGGACATTCGTACCTTATAATTAGAAGGAAAGAAAGAGGCGAGAAGAAGGGGTGAAGCTGTTTGATGTGCAATTCTAATTCTAGCCTGTGACACTGAACATGTCCGTCTGTCTTCTTCCGCCCACTGAGCAGAGGAGCGGACCTGAGAGAGAAGGTTGTCTCTCAGCTCTGCTCCTCTGCTCAGTGGAAAGGTACAATCGGGGCCGGATTTACTCTCCCTGCCACCCCAAGGCCAGGTTCTGCAATGCGCCCCCCCCATCAACGGAGAATGGCATCCTGATGGCAGGGGCGGCAGGGTTAGTTTTATTTTTTTTATTGTTTCTTTATTTTTTTAACTTTTTTATCACTTTTTTATCACTTTTTTACATTTTCAATATTTTTAAAAAAAATATTTTTCTATCTTATTATTGTTTATTTTTTAATTTACTTTTTAATCACTTTTTTTATTTTATTGAATTATTATTTCTTATAATTTTTTTAATTTTTATAATTTATTTATTTTTCACTTTATTGCTATCACACAGAAGCTAGATAACAAGCCCCTGTGTGATAGCCTTTGGAGGTGACCCTTTGGAGGGTCTTTATTGACCCTGTCACCTCCAATACAGGAGTCCCCCCACGTCCGGAACTTTATGTTCCCGTGCGTCGGGGGATTCCACACCGCTGCTACCCCTCTGCGCCCTGCCGCCCCGAGGCCTGGCCTCGGTGGCCTAGTGTGGAATCCGGGCCTGGGTACAAGAGCCACTGCCAGCCAGCTATTGGCTTTTGCAATTTGAAATAGATGGGGAGGGGTGCATGGGGGGTTGAGTGTTCGAGGCTGCGCCCTAAGCAGCAGTGCGCCCTAGGCGGCTACCTAGTTTGCCTAGTAGCAGCACCGGCTCCTCAGAACACCCAATGCCCAAGCACAAGCCGAGTAACTTGGTATATGCGGTGCAGTGTGGTGAGAAATGCAAAGACCTGTCTGGCCTTGAATTGCCCAACATAGGAGGGCAAATTCCACAGGTGCAGTTTTCCTACACCTTAAGGAAGAGGAGCATTCTCCCAAGGCCAGTGAGGTGCACAATCTGGACAGAGGACAACGGGTTTGCAGTGTAAAAGGGCCACCTAAAGAGGCCACCTGTGAAAGAGGCCACCTACATCAGAACCTGAACAGTGGCGGAGTCTTTCAACACCATCTGTCTTCCACATATAATGCCATGGTAATATCTCAACCCCGACAATGTGACAACAATTCAGACCTTCAACCATGTAAACCAAAGCGGTGACACCTGTGTAGACTCCTTGACACCAAGGGATGGGATGATGTAACTAGAAGAAATGGGATTTGCAGTTGTCACCAATACAGGATGGCACAGGCAGCAAGAAAACCATTGCGGAAGTTATAGCCCTTCCCTACTCAACTCATCTCAATCAATTGTGCTGCAGTGCTCATGTACTAGCAAGAAACATGCTGATAGGTGGAGAGAGCAGAGTTACAAGAGGATGAGCTCATCAGCCTGCTTCTTCTCCTTTCACTGCCCAATCACAGGTTGGAGAAGGGAAAAGACCTGCAAGTGTTACTGGACTGCAGCAGAGAAAAATCAGGTCTCCTGCCCTCCCAGACAGGACAGTGTTCTGCGGCAGAGCTGTACTGGATGGACAGAAATAGAAATCATTTGGCAGGTAAGACAGCTCCCATGTATATATTTTACCGATGTAAAGTATGTAGCTGGTTGCCTGGAATTTAAAGGAAAATCCCCCCCCC
>NW_017306619.1:259648-268947 GCF_000935625.1 Nanorana parkeri | reverse complement strand
CCCTCTTCTCTGTACAGCGTGGATCACTGTGCTCAGAGCCCACTTTAGATCTCACACACAAATCCCCATTCATATCCAGAAACAAATCCCGTATAGGAAGGCCGGCTGACCAACACCAGGACATTGTCAGGTCAGATATCAAACGTGTGACACGGCAGAGAGGGTCGAGCCTCGTGTATGGCAGGAAAGAAAAAGCCGCTTTAATGTACTAAGACAAGGAAATGTCTATAATGTCCTACAAGGGATCCCGGCCTTTCCTTCTGACCTTTCACCACAGAGGTCACCAATCCGCTAACTCAGAGTTACACAGCTGAGAATTCCTTGTGAGTGTTTTGTTACATTGTCACCATTGTCCTCGTGTGACACGTTATCCACAAACCAGAATACAATTCGTAGAGCAGAAGATACTTTATAAATGTTCTGCCAGCGAATAGCCGGGAGGATGCCGTTCACATGGCGATAACACCCCCACATGGTGCTGAGGAGCATGGGAAATTTCCTAGACTCATCAGTGCCATCTAGAGGCGCTACTGCAGTGTGAACATTAATAAATCAAAGCTGACACTTTAAATCTGAAATTCGGTCTTCCCTTCAGTCATCTGACCTCTGTCCTCCCCTTCAGTCTTCTATCTGACCTCCGTCCTCCCCTTCAGTCTTCTATCTGACCTCCGTCCTCCCCTTCAGTCTTCTATCTGACCTCCGTCCTCCCCTTCAGTCTTCTATCTGACCTCCGTCCTCCCCTTCAGTCTTCTATCTGACCTCCGTCCTCCCCTTCAGTCTTCTATCTGACCTCCGTCCTCCCCTTCAGTCTTCTATCTGACCTCCGTCCTCCCCTTCAGTCTTCTATCTGACCTCCGTCCTCCCCTTCAGTCTTCTATCTGACCTCCGTCCTCCCCTTCAGTCTTCTATCTGACCTCCGTCCTCCCCTTCAGTCTTCTATCTGACCTCCGTCCTCCCCTTCAGTCTTCTATCTGACCTCCGTCCTCCCCTTCAGTCTTCTATCTGACCTCCGTCCTCCCCTTCAGTCTTCTATCTGACCTCCGTCCTCCCCTTCAGTCTTCTATCTGACCTCCGTCCTCCCCTTCAGTCTTCTATCTGACCTCCGTCCTCCCCTTCAGTCTTCTATCTGACCTCCGTCCTCCCCTTCAGTCTTCTATCTGACCTCCGTCCTTCCCTTCAGTCTTCTATCTAACCTCCGTCCTTCCCTTCAGTCTTATATCTGACCTCCGCCCTTCCCTTCAGTCTTCCACAGTTGTACCGGCTCCTCTCCTGGACTGAAATTGTTTCCTCTGAGCCTCTCACAATGTGCTTTAGACGCTGCAGCAAGTCAGATAAAGCTCCGCCTCATTTCCCAGCTGGAGGCGGCATTCGGCTTTTCACTCGCTGCCGTTCGGCCCCCTATGAGAATGGGGGGGGGGGGACCCCCCCCCCCCCCCCCCCACATAAAGTCCTCCTGCACTTCGGTAGAGCATGTTCAGCTGACCAAAGTGCAGCCGAAGCAAGCCGATGTACTATGTCCTCGGAGGCCTATTTTGCCACCTTACGGCAACCAGATTATGATAACCAGCATGCGTGGACCTTTCCGGCATCTGGAAGGATTTGTCAATATAATCTGTGAATATTTGTTTATAAAGTACAAACCCCCCCCTACTTTTTTTTATTGCACTTTTTAATTAATTTTTTTAAATGATTATTTCTTATCCGGATTTACATCACCGAGATCACTTGTACGAAACAAGCCCTGTTTGCCCAAAGCGGGGCTAAATGTAGAAAACAACTTCCCGCCCGGCGTCCGGAATTGCATGTCTCGGGCGTTGGGGAATGGGAATTCCACCCCCGTGCTGCCCCGCTACTCCCTGCTGCCCAAAGGCCGGGCCTCGGTTGGCCTTGTGGGAAATCCGGCCCTGGTGACAGGTTCTCTTTATTGAACCTGTCACTTTCAATACCGGAGTTCTAGCACAGCACTGTGCTGGAACTCCTGTGACAGCTGAGAGGGGAAGGCTGCGAGTGCAGCTCTCACCTCTCACTATTTACATGAAGCCGAGCTGAGAACTGGTGTTCTCCGCTCTGCTCCCCGCTCTCCATCCTGAAGTGACTGCGGTGGTCCCTGGTCCCCCAGACGAGTGGGGACAGAGGCAGCCAGGTGAGGTGGGGCAGACCATTGAGCGGTGGGGGGGCGGCCCATGGATGTAGACAACACAGGGGTTGGGGGTGCACTTGAAGTCACTGGGCCCACTGGAGTCAGTAGACAACACAGGGGTTGGGGGTGCACTTGGAGTCACTGGGCCCACTGGAGTTAGTAGACAACACAGGGGTTGGAGGATCACTTGGAGTCACTGGGCCCACTGGAGTCAGTAGACAACACAGGGGTTGGGGGTGCACTTGGAGTCACTGGGCCCACTGGAGTCAGTAGACAACACAGGGGTTGGAGGATCACTTGGGGTAACTGGGCCCACTGGAGTTAGTAGACAACACAGGGGTTGGGGTTGCACTTGGAGTCAGTAGACAACACAGGGGTTGGAGGAACACTCAGAGTCACCGGGCTCAGTCGATGATGCAGGGACCGGAGGTGCACTGGAGCCTCTACTGTAGAAGACACGGGGACTGTAGGTGCACTGGGTATATTGGTGTCACTAGGTTGCTGTGCTATGACTGATATTTGCTTGGAAATGCCCTCAAATACCTTTTTCTCCCCATGAAAATGTAGCTCCCCTCCAGTGCTCTGTGCTGGCAGAGCTGAGTAACAGCCATGCTCCTCAGCACAACTCTTCCCCTAGGCTACTATTGCATTGCCTCTAACTCTGGAACTAGGGATGGGGTTTGACTTTGGGCTGCTGCAGGGTGTGACCCAAACTCTGGCTGGTAAATATCTCTGCTGCTCCTTAGTCCTTCTTCTGCAGCAAGGGAAGAAAAAAAAAAGTGTATCTAAACCCAAACCCAAAAATGGAATATACACTCGCATTCTGCATCAGCAGGATTTGTTCTGTACTTGCTGAAAAATTTATTGGCTTGAAAAAAGAAAACGAAAGCAACCACCACACCTAAGGAGAGGTAAGCTGTATTATACTATATTGTTGTTCTCGGGTTCAGATATCCTTTAGGCTGAAAGTAGACTTTTGTGCTGCTCCAATGGACATGCATTGCAGCGCACCACAACAGAGGGTAGCACGCTGGCGTGCGCTGTGTTGCAGGAAATGGTTCAGCTCTGTTTTCTTAGGTGTGTTGGTGCGTTTGTATAGGCTGCCTTCACACAATGCAGGCCAAATGATGCTCGTTTACCCAACACAGCGGCATGTGAATGGGCCCGACATTGTTTATATTATATCATTTCACTAGTTACTGTTTCGTTTTAAAGATATATTGTTTACATAAGGTAGATGTTCTTTATTCACAGAGATGCCCCCATACCCCCATATCCCTATACCTCCATACCCCTATACCTCCATATCCCTATGCCCCCATATCCCCATACCCCCATATCCCTATACCTCCATACCCCTATACCTCCATATCCCTATAAACCCATATCCCTATACCTCCATACCCCTATACCTCCATATCCCTATGCCCTGATACCTCTATACCCCCATACCCCTATAGCCCCATACCCGTATAGCCCCATATTCCTATACCCCCATATCCCTATACCTCCATACCCCTATACCTCCATATCCCTATACCCCCATATCCCTATACCTCCATACCCCTATACCTCCATATCCCTATACCCCCATATCCCTATACCTCCATACCCCTATACCTCCATATCCCTATACCCCCATATCCCTATACCTCCATACCCCTATACCTCCATATCCCTATACCCCCATATCCCTATACCTCCATACCCCTATACCTCCATATCCCTATACCCCCATATCCCTATACCTCCATACCCCTATACCTCCATATCCCTATACCCCCATATCCCTATACCTCCATACCCCTATACCTCCATATCCCTATACCCCCATATCCCTATACCTCCATACCCCTATACCTCCATATCCCTATACCCCCATATCCCTATACCTCCATACCCCTATACCTCCATATCCCTATACCCCCATATCCCTATACCTCCATACCCCTATACCTCCATATCCCTATACCCCCATATCCCTATACCCAGGGCTGGATTTCCCACAAGGCCAACCAAGGCCCGGCATCGGGGCAGCAGGGAGTAGAGGGGCAGCAGGGGTGTGGAATTCCTATCTCCCGATGTTGTTTTTCTACATTTAGCCCGACTTTGGGCAAGCAGAGTTAAATGTACAGCGGGAACCTGCCGCCTGTTTTGTAGGCAGCCTGCAGGTTTGCCATTCTCCATGGGAAGGGGGGCTTTGAGGAACCTGGCCTTGAGGCAGCAGAGAGAGTAAGTCCAGCCCTGCCCATACCCCCAAACTACCCCCATACCTGTATAGCCTTAATAAGAACACTCAATTTACTATCCTTTGTGACGTTCCTACAAATGACACATTTTTTCCCCTCTCATCCATACATGACCGGTATGATCATCCTTCAAATCCTGAGAACGCAGTCAGAGACGAATGAACATAATTACATCAGCCGGTCACTCGTGAATTAGCCCTCGGTAATTGCCCCAATATCTTTAATATCATCTCTGCTTATCTGCAATCTCTAAATTATTTGCTGAATCTCCTAGACCCGAATGGCATTCGGGATCCAAATTTCCGAGTTGCATTCGGGAAGCTCTCAAGTGCCGTTCGGGTCTGGGAGCCATATACATATATTACTAAAGCTGAGGCTCCCAGACCTGAATGGCATTCGGGAGCTCCCCGAATGAAGTTCAGAAATTCGGATCCGGAATGCTATTCGGGTCTGGGAGCCTCAGCTTTAGTATTGTATGCATATACTGTATATGGCTCCCATGTTGGCGCAACGAAAATTCTTGTTCAGACCCATTCGGATGCATTAAACCGAAAAACGCATCTGATTGGCCAGAAAAGTCACACGTCCGATTCAGTTTGGTTTTTGAAGGAAATTCAGACGGGATCCGAAATTCGGAAATGGAAATACGGATTCGGACCTATTCGGATGCATAGGTATTTGGAAATTCGAATGTGTCCGACTGTCCAAATTTCGCAAGATTCGTCCGAATTTTGATTCGGAACGAAACGAGTCGCACATGTCTAGGAACTACCTGATGGTAATTTCTCTTGTTCTTCTTGTCTTCCAACAAAGGGTTGCACCATGAGCCCAGCGCCATCTTGATTGGTAAGAGTCATATTGGCAGTAGCTTTCCAACATTATTATTATTATACAGGATTTATATGGCGCCAACAGTTTGCGCAGCGCTTTACAATATAAGGAAGACATTACAATCACAATACAGTTCAAGACAAGATGGTAAGGAGGGCCCCGCCCCTGAGGGCTTACAATCTAAATGGGAGGGGCCAGTGATACATGAGGAGGTAGCTGTGTGGGGATGAATGTTTGAGAACGTGATGGTTGAGTTGTCAGGTTGAGGTGGGATAGGCTTCCCTGAAGAGATGAGTCTTTAGGTAACGCCTAAAGGCAGTCAAGGTGGGAGACAGAAGGAAAGGTTGGGGTAAAGAGTTCCAGAGGATGGGAGAAACTCTGCAGAAGTCTGGAGGCGAGCATGGGAGGAGTTCACAAGGGAGCTGGAAAGCAGGAGGTCTTGGGATGAGCGGAGTGGACGGCTAGGGTGCTACTTTGAGACAATTTTGGAGATGTTTCCAGGGCCAGAGTTGTGGATGGCTTTGTAGGTGATTGCTAATATTTTGAATTTTAACCTTTGGGCAAGTGGAAGCCAGTGGAGAGATCGACAGAGGGGGGTTGCAGACACTGAGCGGTTGGTTAGGTGAACGAGTCTGGCAGCTGCATTCATGATAGACTGAAGGGGGGAGGATTATCCAATTATTCTATTTCCAGTGACAGCTGGTTGAAGGTAAAACGTTTTCGGCTCTTCGGCTGTCTTTGTTCAATCCGGGATCAAAGCGGAATCATCTCTGGACTTTTCAGCTTCTCCCCTTGATGTAAATCCCTCGTTTTTTTTATGACTATCTTGGCACCGCGGCTCGGTTAATACCAGGGCTAGGAGGTAATTCGGGGGACTTCCCCACAGGCAGAGGTAGCCCTCCTGCCTTCTGTACCCAAGCAGAGGCACCATTTGCCGCTTTGTCCATTGCCGTCAGACGAGTCTGTTTCCCTTTGATGTCTCCCCGAGCGTTGAACCTGTAATTTAGCGGGCGTGTTGTCGGCCTGAGCCTTCTAGGAACACAGTATGAGAGGCATCCATTGAAAGTAAAGACCCGGATTACGGTGCATTAAGTGGATACACATACAGATCTTTACTGTAAAAACAGACAGCATCACAGCAAGACGGAATTCCGAGTTTAGTAACCTGCCCTAACCCTCAGACTGTGCCACCCCCTATGCGTTCTTATGGTTTATTTAGGTGTTTATAGCATGCATTAACCCTAACCAAATTTTATTTAGCTTGCTCTGCGCACTGTGTATAATAAGCAACTGAGTTTCTCTTTATTAAATACTTATTTTCACCTTTTTTCTTCCTTTGTTGGATCTCAGTGCTGCTGATCTCCTGCAGCCTCTTTGCAAACACTTCCTGTCTACATGTTCTCCAGCGATGGCTGCATGGCGTTTCCCAGGGTGGGTTTTCTGACGGTGACAACAGTGGACCGTGTCTGTGTATGATGTGTGTTAAAACGGCCATTTGTATCCTCTGCTGGAAGCTTATACAATGGGGTGACAATGCAGGAGCAGGGGCGTTCCCGAGGCCGGGTGTCACCCAGGAGCGGGGACCTGGTGAGACCCAGCCATGATGTCACCACGCACGTGCGCGATAACATCATCGCAAATGCGCGGCTGTCTAATTGACGCCTGCCGACGGCCATCTTGGTGATGGACGCCGGCAGAGAGAGGAGGGGACGTTCACCCGGCGTAATGAGGTATGCCGCCGGGTCCCCTCCTCTCTCCTGTCCATGACCGAGTGCCCGACTTTTTTAGAGGGGTAACATCAAAATGACTGTCAGTCATTTTGGTGTCACCCCTCCAATAATGTCACCCGGGTGCAGGCCGCACTCCCGCACCCCTCTTGTGACGCCACTGTGCAGGAGCACAATAGGAAGTAAGGGGCGGAGCATTGTCACCATATAACAGCAAGTGCTTGGTGAAGGACCTTTATGTCAGAATTACAAGGAATTATTTTAATGAAAGCTGCAGATTCAAATGAGTAGGGATGCACCGATATCGCTTTTTCAGTATCGACTATAAGAACCAATATTTTGTTTCCCGGTACTCACTGATACTGAATACCGATACCGGAAGTCCCATTAAGGAACCCGGGCGGCTTGTAATGACTCGCCGCCCGTCTTCCCAATTAGCAGGGAAGCCGTCTCCATGCCCCCTCGTCAGGTGACGAGGAAGCATGGAGCCAACTTTCTGACCAATCAGGAAGCCGGGGGCGGGTAGTGACTCGCCGCCTGGCTTTCTGATTGGCCAGTTTCCCGACCAATTAGGAAGCTGGGCAGCAATTCATTACACAGCGCTCAGCTTCCCGATTGGCCAGGAAGCCGACACTATGCTCCTCCTAACCTGAACGTCCGGGTTCAGGTTAGCTCATGTTCCCACCAAAACCGGAGCTCATCCCTAGTTTCAGTCATCCCCACCAATTGCCTTGTTTCCTCAAGACTGTACATATTAGGTCCCTGTAGTGTCTCAGTTTCACCATTTTCGTTGCCCGTGATGTACTAGTTCTATAGTTCAATATCTTTTTGAAAGTGAGGTCTATATAGTGGAAAAAGGACCTCCTGCTGGAGACCCCTCTAGTGATAGCTAAAGATCTATATAGAGGGATCAGGGCCTCCTTCCTCCTGCTGGAGATCCCTCTAGTGATAGCTAAAGATCTATATAGAGGGATCAGGGCCTCCTTCCTCCTGCTGGAGATCCCTCTAGTGATGACTAAAGATCTATATAGGGGAATCAGGACCTCCTTCCTCCTGCTGGAGACCCCTCTAGTGATAGCTAAAGATCTATATAGAGGGATCAGGGCCTCCTTCCTCCTGCTGGAGATCCCTCTAGTGATAACTAAAGATCTATATAGAGGAATCAGGACCTCCTTCCTCCTGCTGGGGATCCCTCTAGTGATAATAAAGATCTATATAGAGGAATCAGGACCTCCTTCCTCCTGCTGGGGATCCCTCTAGTGATAATAAAGATCTATATAGAGGAATCAGGACCTCCTTCCTCCTGCTGGGGATCCCTCTAGTGATAATAAAGATCTATATAGAGGGATCAGGACCTCCTTCCTCCTGCTGGGGATCCCTCTAGTGATAATAAAGATCTGTATAGAGCAGGGGTCTCAAACCTCTGGCCCTCCAGCTGTGGTGGAACTACAAATCCCATGAGGCATTGCAAGATTCTCACAGCCACAGACATGACTCTCAAGGAGAGATGCATCATGTGATTTGTAGTTTCACTGCAGCTGGAGGGCTGGAGGTTTGAGACCCCTGGTATAGAGGAATCAGGACCTCCTTCCTCCTGCTGGGGTTCCCTCTAGTGATCTATCTATCTGTCTGTCTGTCTGTCTGTCTGTCTATCTATCTATCTATCTCTCTATCTATCTATCTATCTATCTATCTATCTATCTCTCCATCTCTCCATCTATCCATCTATCCATCTATCTATCTATCTATCTATCTATCTATCTATCTATCTATCTATCTATCTATCTATCTATCTATCTATCTATCTTTGGCTTGATTAGAGATTCTTAGGAATGCTGATCCCCATCTTTGAATGTATTTGTTTGCTTGGCACACATGAAGCAATGGCCCCCCTTGTATTTTCTAACCGTCTCTTCTTGTGAAAGACCCCCATTTAGTGTTGCACTTTTCACAAGTGTTTTATCCCAGGCACACAACCAGGAAACTCTCGTCCCATTTGGATTTAATCTTCTCTTTGCTACTTTGTATCCTGTTTTTTCCACCACTCAGTCAAGAGTCGCTAATGCTAATCCCCTAAACCAATTCCCGGGATTAGAATGTTCATGTATCTATGAAGCTAAAGTGGATTATATCGCAGTGAGCCTTCTGGTATCTGATAACATCACACAGAGGAGGACAGGGTCACTGTGAGTGCTCAGCTACAGAGTACCAGATCATTTCAGGGCTGGACGCGCCATCTAAACGACAAGTAATCCTAAAGCAGAACTCCGGTTACAAAATTGAAATAGAAATTTAAGAGACAATGTTACTTTGCCCATGCAGAGTTAAGTAACAGTGTCTCTGCAAAGGCTA
>NW_017306619.1:249998-259411 GCF_000935625.1 Nanorana parkeri | reverse complement strand
CCCCACCACCACCGCAGACCCACTTATGTTCACCTTGCCCGTACTTCCATACTGGTGACGTATGTGGGAGAATGTGACCAACTGCTCCGTACTGTCACATGACCCAAAAAGAGTTTTTTTAAAAACTGGAGTTCTTCTTTAAGCTTATTCATCTATTTACAACTTTCTATCTCTTAAAATAGAACTGAAGCTAAAACTATTTTTAGTTTTGGAAAAGTGAAAGGGATCCCCTTGTCAGCCTTTGCCCCATTGGGGAGCTTTTCCTTCACTTTCTGTCCATCAGCCACAACAGGAAGTGAAAGGAAATCCCTCCAAAGAAAGAGAAATCCCTGGTGGTCACCAGAACTAGTGTCCCATTTGGACATTTTCCATCTATTCCTGTTCTGGGGACAACCCAAAATGTGGGATTTTCCTTCACTTTCAATGGCAGCGCCAGGACAAATGGAGAGGGTGAATCTCTCAAACGCAATGTCCAAGCAATAAAAACTTGACAGATGTTCTAATCCCTCTCCTTCTCCGAAACTAAAAAAGTTTTGCCTTCTGTTGCACTTTGAGCAAACAGATTTTTATGAATTTGTTTCAAAGCTTCTCACCTGGAGATCCTGCCGGTAACAGCACTTCCTGTTGCAGGTTGGCAACGCCAAGCCACGGCCTCCCATTTATCAGCATTGTCCACCTGTCGTGTGTGCTGTTTTAGTTGCCTATATCCAATACCAGTATATCTGGGGGACACTTGTGAAGGGTGTGGCTGCTATTCAGCTCTGCTGGCATAGATCACTGGAGGGGGAAGGCAAAAAGCAGCACTTTCACTGAAAGAAAAGGGTATTTTCAGGCATTTCCAAGCACAAATCAGATACAAATCATAACCCATGGGAGTATAGAACTATAAAAAGATTTAAAAAAAGTATGTGCTGTCTATTGGACTTAAATTTGTGTTTTATTTAGCAGATCATTAATATATAATCAGGAGCTGCTCAGGTGACTGTGGTATACCACTGATAACTTAAGTTACCATTATTCCTCCTCTTTTGTCCTTTAGCCAGTTTTTTGCCTTAAACGATCAGCGAGTAAAGGAAAGTCTACTCTGCGATCAGAGCCTATCACTCATTCCATCAATGGAATATCCAATTCACTTAATTTACCAAAAATAAATCCAAAGAAAAACTTACTGGCCAAGAACTTTGCAGAAATGGATACTTCAGGCCACTGGGTACAATTGTAATCCCACTTTTAAGGTCCCTGGAGCTCCTCACCCCATGACCACCTATGGCATTAAAAGACAGATCCCCAAACACAATATTTGCAGTGGATCCTCGCTCCATCAGGCTTCCTCCAGTTCCCTTCCTTCTCTTTGGCGCTGCACGTTGTGACTTCATTGCATACAATGCAGGACCAATAGTCTGGCATTGTATTTGAAAATGAGAAGGACTCAATTGCAAATGGGAGCGTCGGGGAGAAGAAATTATATTATATACACTGCCTGGAAGTCAAAAAATATTTTGTTGGACCACCTTTAGCTTTGGTTAGGGCACAAATTCACCATGTCATCGTTTCCGTAAGCTTATACAATGTCACAACAATTATCTCTGCCCAGAGTTGCATTCATTTTTCACCAAGATCTTGTAGTGATGATGGGAGAGTCGGAGCACTGCGTAAAGTCTTCTCCAGGACATCCCAAAGATTCTCAATGGGGTTAAGGTCCGGACTCTGTGGTGGTCAATCCATGTGTGACAATAATGTCTCATGCTCCTGGAACCATTCGTTCACAATCTGAGCCCGATGAATCCTGGCATTGTCATCTTGGAATGCCATCAGTGAAGAAAAAAATTAATTGATGGCAGCTGACCTCATTTTTGGGAGCATAACATTGCTGAACCCTAGAACTATATCCAATGGAAGGCTCTGACCTATTTTCTTAGCTAAATCTAGGTGGTGCCTTTTTTTTTTTTGGTCCGTTATTCTATCAAATTCTCCAACTCGTCGAGACCACCAACTCCCGTCAGTGTGCCTGCACAGCCACCCAAGAGAAGTATCAAGCTGCACAACCTGTGGCAGTGCGCCTGCGCGGGCACCCGATGCCACAAGCACTGACTGGAGTTGGAGAACTCAACGACAATTTCGAAGCTGCACAGGTGCACCTACGGCAAGTGGATCAGTCAACGAGGATTGCAAAAACTGTGACGGCTGGCACACGCGCACTAGTGCTATTTTGTTAAAATCTACAATGGATGTGACGTCACGAGTTGGAGATCTCGACGAGTTGGCCACCTCGACAGAACACCGGCAGTGTATAAATCTTTTGGGTGCAGCAGTACAAATGTGTCATTCTACCAACCATTTACCAACTGTACTTTCACCATACCATACTATACCATAATCATATGTCATATAATATGTATCTAATATCCCTTTCACAATGCAGAAACTGTATGAACTGAGTCCACTTATATAAGCGTTGTCACCAGTGGCGTAACAATCACCATAGCGACCCAGGCGGCAGCTATAGGGCCCGGCCGGGACATCCCCCTGAAGCCCTGCGGGCCGCCTGGGTCGCTATGGCATCTCAGGCTGGTGGCTGTCACTGGCAGGTATGAGGAGGAACTTGTCGCTGTTAGATCACCGACAACCTGTCAGTGATCTGTGCAACGGCGCGTTCCTCCTCACAGCCGCTGCTGAGTCAGTGACAGTCAGCAGCTGTGGAGGAGGAAGGCTGGGCCCGGCGTCAGAAGCGGAGGAGGAGGCGGGCCGCAACGATGGTCTGGCAGGTGCGGCCGGTGACTGAAGAGGAGGCTGGGCCCTGCGACAGAGGCCTGCCAGCGACCATGGAGACGGACAGCGGATCGGGGCTGAAAGGTAAGATGTGTGCAGCCCACCCGAGACCCTGCATAGCCCACCATAGAGGGGCTATGGTGGGCTCTGCAGGGTCACTCTCAGGTGGGCTGTTTGGGATATCAGGTGGGCTCTGCAAGGGGTATAACTAAAAATCACAGGGCCCCATACAAAATTTTGCTATGGGGCCCTGTGATTTGTAGTTACGCCCCTGATTGTTACTAAGGGTTATTGTTACTGTTTATTAATATTGGTGGATACAGTTTGCAGAGATATTAGATACATATTATATAACTGTTTTTTACATATTATTATGGCATTGGAAGTCCAGCGTTGGTTGTACTTATATCATCAGTAGTTTATACATTTGCTGTATTATTATTTTTGAACATGCCTCCACATATGATGGAATTTCTTTTCCTAAAATTGATTAAAATATTGTTGTTTTTTTTTTAAAGTATAAAAATCTGGGTTCAATCTGGCATATCTGCTAAATGCTCACACCCTCGAAAACTTTTCTATTAGTCAGTCACAGAAAGTTGAACATTTGGCAATGTGTTGGAAGGCTCACTGGTCACATCGGGTTACAAACCACGGGAAATCAGCTCTGAATGATTGACATTGACAAAATTCATGCAGCTAGCCTAAGCCATGGAAATGCTTTGGAATTCCTTTTTGATGGCTTGCATCCGTTCATATACATTGTAACAATATCAGAACAAAGATCCTGTATGTAGGACTGGACCAACATGTGAAGAGACGTTGTCTAATCCCTCACAATAGCTGAGTGTTTATTACAATTCCCTTTGGTAAGAACAACATTGGCCTTGTCCTGCAACCGGCCCATAGGCTTTAACAACAGAGAAAATAGGCACGGGATTAAGAAACATAAACAAGGGATGAGCAGTGAAGGAGATGCTGGCATGCCCCAATCTTGAGAAGATTAGAGTGGTCTTTGGCTTTGTGGCGCTTGGAGACTCCACATTCTAGAATATTATCTTCTTAATATTGTGCCCCACTGCTAAAGCCGCCCAGAATCACGCCTCAAATCTGGAGGGGTGCTAATCATCAGCTTAACAATCGACGGGGGGAAACCATTTTTACTCTAAGCCCGGGGAGGGGAGCCAGGCTCGGCGCATCGCAGGGGACCTTCCTGACAATGGAAGAAATGGAATCAACTAGGCTTAAGACCTTTTATGAGCTCTGGGATGAGAAAAGCTGAGTAAGTTTCCTAAATTAAAACTGGCGGGTGCTGCTCTCGGCCAAAATGTAATGAGGTCCGGGGGAAGGAGAAGAGGCTTATTGATGAATACCATGGAGAACATAGGACAGTGCGTCGAAGAATGGCCCGGCCTAAGAAACAACAGTCAGATTAAAGGATAAATCAAATAAATATCCTTTATATATATTTCTTTTCCAGTAAATAATTGAGAAGAAGGATTTTTTTTCCTTGCGTTGTCATAGTTCGGTTGTGCATGCTTAATGAAGTGAGGGAGGGACGGTCATGGGGGTCCAGCTAGGTAAAATCGGGGCTCAGGAGATCCTTTTGTGGGTTTTTTGGCCAGTGACACTTTACCATATACATTTCACTAGTAGGAATGGGCAAAATCGGGAGTTATTTTGAGTTATAATTGAGTAATTGCCCCAAAATATTTGCCAAAATCAGGCATTTCAGTGAAATTCCGCCATCTTGGTCATGCATTAGAGCCAATGGGGAAGGTGAATGGTTGTTTTTGTGGTTTTTAGGGTGAAAAGTGCTTTAAATGGCTCACAATAGTTACAGAAGCTCCCTTCAACTCTCCTGGAATTGTTCTTTTTGTAAAAAAAAAAACCCTCATTAGCTTCATTATTATATGTTTTCTACAAACAGCGAAAAAAGTCAAATAAAAATTGAAAGTGACAGCCAAGGGCGTTCCTATAATGAGGCATCTTGTTGGGTGACATAGGGGGCATCAGGCAGAAAGGCATGGCCCAATGTTTGCAGTGTACCTGCCACCCCCTTTCTAGAGGGGTTATACACATCTCCCTGCCCATCTCTTAGCAACCTGGGATGCTCTGGCCGGCGTCCTGCTCAGCTCCTGGCCACCAGTGACATCACTTGTTGCCAGGAGCTGGGCGGGATGCTGGCAGGGGCGTCCCTATAATGAAGCATCTTGATGGGTGACATGGGAGGGGGCGGGCAGAAAGGCATGGCCCAATGTTTGCAGTGTGCCTGCCACCCCCTTTCTAGAGGGGTTTACACATCTCCCTGCCATTCTCTTAGCAACCTGGGATGCTCTGGCCGGCGTCCTGCTCAGCTCCTGCCAACCAGTGACATCACTGGTTGCCAGGAGCTGGGCAGGATGCTGGCAGGGGCGTCCCTATAATGAAGCATCTCGATGGGTGACATGGGGGGCAGATAGAAAGGCATGGCCCAATGTTTGTACACATCCCCCTGCCCATCTCTTAGCAACCTGGGATGCTCTGGCTGGCGTCCTGCTCAGCTCCTGGCAACCAGTGACATCACTGGTGACCAAGAACCAGGTGGGATTCCGGCCAGAGCTGGCTGGGGAGATGATGCAGAGGTCCTCCCCTGTTAGCATGCACTACCAGCACCCCTACCCCTGCCTCGTGTGGCAAAAAGTCTAGGGACACCCCTGGTGACAGCACACAAATAACAGTCAGGTTTACAAAAAAGAGCAAAAATACAAAGAATACTAAGGGGGTCTATATATATATATAGCAATGTTTTCACTCAAAATGAAGACATTTTTCAAATTGCATCTTGTGTGAATCTTCAGACTTAAATAGACCCCAAAATGAAATGAACTAAAATACAACCCCCCCCCAAAAAATTAAACCCCGCAAATAAAAAACAAAACAAAAACAAACCTTTATTTTGGCCCCAGAAGGGGTTAAATTTCTTTTCCATGTTTTAATAATTCCAGACAAATGTTACAAGCAGTAAAAGAATGAGAGGTTTGTACGGGGTGGCCTGGTTTACTCACTCACTTTATTACTATACACGTCAATTAACACGCCGCAATTTAGCAGAACAAACTCCTGAAATGATGTCTCAGCACTTGGGCGCTGTCAGGTGGTGCGCACACAACGGGACGCTCTGTGCCCGCCTCGCGCTCTCCTGCCAGCTGAGACGGGTGGGTAACACGCTGTGAAACTGCTGACCTTTGTGGTAGAGGGTTTAATCTCCCGCGTTCAGACACAAACTCAGATTGTTACAGCGACCCGTCTGTCTGCGACTGTGACTCTGACGATGGTTATGCGAGAAATGTATCGTGAATGACACAACTCCCTCTTACACACAAGACGTTTCCTTAAAGTCAGCCTGGGCTTTGCCAATGCAGGTAGAGCCACGGGCTTACTTAAAGTGTATCCAAACCCAAAACCAAAAATGTCACATACTGCAGCTTTCCAGTCCTTAGATACGGCGGTTGTATTAGGTTTCTTTTATCAGGCTTCTTTTCACCTTTATTTTCACCTGGTGATCCTGCAAACCACACACTTCCTGTCCTAGGGTGACAACACCCAATAACTGTATCTATGAAGAGTCTGCTTTGTTCATCCCCATTACGTGTGGTTGGAGGGAATAGGAGTTTACAGATTAAAAATTACATTGTTTTTGCTTTTGTATTGAACCTGTCATAAAATAGGGTGTCCTTAGACTAAATCTAGTGCTTGCAGCTAGGCTGTAGCCTTCCCGAGCTGTGTTTGTGTTATCTAGGTTCATAAGGTTCATTAGGTTTCTCCTTAGCCCAAGGACATGGTTTCTGGGGAGTGTTCTCCAGCAGACTGAGAAGATACGTTTTGGTTTATGAGTATTTATTCTGCCTTGGCCAATCACTGAGGGTTTTTTGCCAGTGGTGTAGGGTGAGAAAGAGGATAACTGTTTGAAGAGACCTTCCAGATGGGTCCTTGCTGCCCAGCCTTGATTGGTTACATAGTTAGTCAGGTTGAAAAAAGACACGTCCATCGAGTCCATCGAGTCTAGTCTCTGGACATCCATCGCCCATCAAATCAAGTCTAGTCTGTTTAGTGAGGTCCTTTCCAAGCCTACTCCTTGGGGAGAGTAAACCTGCAGAAGGTCCAGTCCTTGCTTGTGGTCTGAGCCAAAACCCAAGGAACCTAAGCAGGCCTGTGTGAGAGCATAAAAAAACAGGAAGTTGACTGCCTGTTGCAGCATCTTCAGATGTCCAGGAGAAGTTAGGAGACGCTGCTAATGGATATTTATGGAGTTGGGCCTTCACTACTCAGCTCTGTAAGGTATCAGTGATTGTTCTCATGGAGCCTAAAGACCAATCTCAACTAGGAGAATCTACTGCATAATCTAGTGCCACCAATAAAGGATATTAAGGGATCCATGGTCTTTGGAAGGATGCTGAAGAGGAATCTAGGGCCACCAATTAGTTGCTCTTAAATGATCTACTGTAACTGAGAGGCTGCCATTGAAGCATTAGAGCCATTGATGACTTTGACACTGCTAATAAGAAGGCTTGATATAGACATTTTTGCAGTGGCGTAGTGGTTAGCGCTTCTGCCATGTAGCACTGGGGGGTCCCCGGTTTGAATACCAGCCAGGTCACTATCTGTAAGGAGTTTGCATGTTCTTCCTGTGCTTGTGTGGGTTTCCTCCTACACTCCAAGACATGCTGGAAGGTTAATTGGCTCCTGTCTAAGTTGGCCCTCTATGTATGTATGTGAGATAGGGACCTTAGATTTTAAGCTCCTTGAGGGTAGGGACTGATGTGAATGTGCAACTATGTAAAGTGCTGCGTAAATTTGTCAGCGCTCTATAAATACCTGTCATAAATAAATAAATAAAAGTTCCTGGGTATCCTGTTGCCATAACCCTTTCTCCTAAAGATTTGAGCCAACAGTAAGAAGATTGGAGGGATTGAAGTCTGTCTGATTGTCACTACAGGAGGGACGGTGAGTGTCTGGGGGCAGCTACAAGGCAGGTCACTAGAAGGTAAGGCAGGAGAGCCCAATAAAATTCCAGCAGCTCCTTTTGGGGGGTCATTGCTACACTTGTAATACGGCTCACAGGAAGAGACAAGGACTCTCTATATCTATTTTCAAATAGATATACTGGGTGTTGCCAAGAATGAGGAGCATGTAACTCTCTCCACCCTTTTTTGTAACTGTGCTGGTGTTTGGTGATTGGTTCAGCATTGCCACGTGGGGGCAGGGACAGAGTCTACTTTTAAATATGGTAAAGTATATCACCAGCACACCGTGGTCAAATCTTCAGAAAGTGATCCTTTTATTGATACGCACATCTCGTCACATAGAAATGTTTCGGGGGCCACTTGGGGGCCCTTCCTCAGGCATGACAAAGTGTTATAATCCATTGTGAGCTAAATATACATCACCAAAGTGCAATAACCAATCAGAAAACATCAAAAATGCTCAGACCCCCCCCCCACCTCCCTGACGTCATAACATGGCGGGAATGTGACGTCATTACAGTGACGTGCGGTACCTCTTGCTCGGGGTGAGGCATTCCCCAGCCCCGTCCTATGCTGGCCGAAGCCCCGCCCCCCACCGGCCGAAGCTCTGTTTTCTGCCGGCCAAAGCTCCGCCTCCGTCGAACGAAGCCCCACCTCCAACCCGTCTCCAAGCTAATGTAAAGGAGGAAGGGAGGAGACAGGGATGAGCCTCCCTGTCCCTCACTTGCTCCTCACCGCTGAGGCTCTGTGACAGGTTACGCAGCGGGGAGGATTTCCCTGCTCTATAACCTGATAGATGCCGATCTGAATGGAGAAAAAGCTGTCAGCTTCAGACATGAAGCTGACAGCTTTTTCCTCCATAATTCTAGGTGAGGCTCTGCCCCACCTGCCTCCCCTGACCTCACGTCTCTGCGTCATTATGACATCAGGGAGGTGGGGGGGGGGGGGTGAGCATTTTTCATGGTTTCTGATTGGTTATTGCACTTTGGTGATGTGTATTTAGCTCACGATGGATTATAACACTTTGTCACGCCTGAGGAAGGGGACCACTTGAGGCCCCGAAAGCGCTTGTATTGAATGGCAATGTGTCATTAAATGGACTGTTGCTAAATTACTCTTATGGTGTTCTGGTGACATTATTTATCCATGCCTGAGGAAGGGACCCAGAGTGGCCCCACAACGTAGCTATGTAACAAGATGTGTGTATCAATAAAAGGATCACTTTCTGAAGATTTGACCACGGTGTGCCGGTGATATATTTTACTACTTGAATCTGAAGCGGCGCCATCCGCGGTCACAACAGCACCCAGCGCAAGGGGACGTATACCAGTGCGGAGTGCGGAAGGATTCTCCTGCATACTTTTACATGTGATCTGAAGTTTACATGGGTCTTCAGCTCTACACTCCTTATAGCCCGGTGTCGCTATCTTGTTCCTTTCTCTTGTTATTACTTGCAGGACTCATTATTTCATTATGTTTTAAATTAAATTGTAATCACACAACAATTAGTTGAACGTCTGCGATTCATGTAATCTGTTTAGCTAAATGAGCAATGAAAACGTAGGAGCTGTCTGGGACCGCGATACAACGGCATGTACCAAATAACAATGTGGTTCAGGTTCCTCAGGACCAGATTTC
>NW_017306619.1:239980-249985 GCF_000935625.1 Nanorana parkeri | reverse complement strand
GTTGCTAGTTGTTTTTTTTCTTTTTTTTGGTATTCTTATTATAATTTTTGAAACCATCCACCTGTCAAGTTAACAATAAGTTATTTCAAGTTTTATCTTTCTTATGTCATAATGTTTGTTTTAATTGAACTCCTGATGAAGGGGAGCTGTTTTTAACGCTGGAAACACATCGTCTGTCTTCTACCGGTTCATCCTGTTTAGGAATAAAGCAATATAATCTGGGGCTCACAGGCCAATGGTGTGGTGCCAGGGGCTTAACTAGAAATCACAGGGCCCCATAGCAAAATTTTGTATGGGGCCCTGTGATTTCTAGTTACACCCCTTGCTGAGCCCACTTGACATCCCAAACAGCCCACCTGAGGGTGACCCTGCAGAGCTCACCATAGACTTTCTATGGTGGGCTCTGCAGGGTCTCAGGTGGGCTGGTCACACTCCTTACCTGTCCGCCTCCTCTTCCCCCACGGTTGCTGATGGGCCCCGCCTCCTCCTCCGGCGATGGGCCCGCCAACTCCTCCATCACTGGGCCCCGCCTCCTCCTCTGCTGCCGACCCCGGGCCCCGCCTCCTCCTCCACTGTCGGGTCCAGCCTCCTCCACCTCCGCTGCTGGCTCTTACTGACTCAGCAGCGGCTGTGGAGAGGAATGCAGCACTACACAGGTCACTGTCAGTAGTCTGAACAGCTGCGCTTTCCTCTTCACAGCCGCCAGTGACAGCCAGCAGCATGAGATGTCATAACGACCCAGGCGGCCCGCGCGACATCAGGGATGTCCTGGCCAGGCCCCCCTGTGCCCCGGGCCCCATAGCTGCCGCCTGGGTTGCTATGGCGATTGTTACGCCACTGTGTGGTGCTGTCATTATCTACTTTCTTCACCATAGTTCTCAAACCCAGCTGTCACTGAGATTCTAGGTCCGAACTAATGATCAGATATCAATCAGAGTTGTTCCTGATCATGCGATCACTATGTCAAAATTGACAGTGATCACATGGAAGGTGGAGGCTTAATTGGAAAAAAAAACATTAAAAAAAGCCTTCAGTCTGCAGGGGCCTCTGTTTAATACTCTAATTGTCAGATACAATAACAGTATTAAAAACAATAATAATTTAATTTAATATTCTTTAAAAAAAAAAAAAAGTTTGCATATTCCAGCCAGAGTCTCTCAAGTTGCTAAGATTTGAGCGAGGAGATGTGTATGGCCCTTACACATTACCCTGCTTGGCTCTTAGCAACCTGGTAGGCTCTGGCTTGAATGGCCCCATGCCGCTCTGCCTGCCCCATGTGACCCAAAGATATGCTGCCTGCGGCAACAGCCTCAGGCTACCTCATTAATGGGAAAGCCCTCCATGTCAGGCATCAATGACCTCTGCTCGGAGAAAGGGATAATAGGGAAGCTATGATGAGTTTGGTCAAGTAACACTACAATGCGACATTAAATATCAACGGAATCCGTTATTATGTTTTGCTTGGATGACATCATACGCGGTTTCCTGATCTGTTGCGGCACGCCTGGATGTGCCTAGAGTCCCCATGCCAGCCCTCCGATGCCGGGCATTTCACAGGTCCAATTATCCTCTCGATCCATATGGAGATGATAAAAGGAAAATGAGAAAATTGCCCCCTTTCAACTTCTCTCCAATTAGAGTGAATGCCATGATCTCCTTAAATGTGACTGTCAAGCAGGTTTTCAATACGGTTCAATAAAGCAGCTGTCATTTCTTCACATCATCCCCGTACAGTAGCCTAAGCCAGTAACGAGGCACAAGGCTGCCAGTTCTCGGGTTTATTTAGCCCTGAGCTAGACAGGTGTGATGAAGGGGAAAAAAAAAATCATATTGCAGCTCTTCCAGAGGAGTACAGGTGTTTGCAGGGCTGAGACGTCTCCTTCACGTAGGGTAAACCTAAACAGACAGCGCTCACTGCTCATTAACTGACAATTATGGATTATCGGAGAGGCCGGCTTTATGCTTAAAGCTGAACTCCGGGCACATATAAAAGACACTAATGCAGCTCTGTATTCATGAATCCATCATTAGAGAGTATCTATGGTCAACAAACTAACAATAAATCTGTATTTCCATATTGAATTTCCATAAGTTCTATCCCGCTCCTAATAACCAGATCCATCTAGAGGTTTGTACACTGAAGATAGGATGGACTTCCTCAATGCACTGACACAATTTGAACCCTGTGAATGTGCACTTCCCGGTGTCAACTGCCTTCTTAGCTACAGTTCAGCATCTGAACAATGTAACATTATCATTGCTTGCTGGAAGCAGTGCATGATGGGATATGCAGTCTTGAACAATGTAACATTGTCATTGCTTGCTGGAAGCAGTGCATGATGGGATATGCAGTCTTGAACAATGCAACATTATCATTGCTTGCTGAAAGTAGAACCGAAGGGCTGCTGTTACGGTCTATTCACTATAGCCTGTACAGCTCCCGAAGCTGGCCTAGCAGCTCAGCCGAGCCGAAGGCATATGTTTCGGCTCGACTGAGCCGAAGTGAAACCCAAAGCAAGGCGAGCGGCCGGCCATTGGCCTGCTGAAAGCCCCACAACTGACAGCTGGGCGGAGCCAGACGTGATCTCACGGCTGGCTCCGCCCGGTTTCAATGACAGATCAGCGTCCCCAGGTTACCCGGGGACGCTGAACTGTCATTAAAAAATGACAACTTGTCAGGGCCGGCCGGCTCCGCCCAGTTGTTATTCATTGGCCAGGACCTGCTAGAAGACTCTAGCGGGTCCCGGCCAATAGGAAACAGTTGGGCAGAGCTCTGCCCAATTGTTTCTTTTTTTTTTTTCTCTTTTTTCAATAATCTTTAATTTTTTTTTAAATCTTTTTTTTTTTTTTTTAAATGTATCATTTATTTACATTTTTAACCTTTTTTTTCTACTTTTTTCCCCACTTTTTTCACTGTTTTTCTATTCTGCTCGGTACCACAGAGGTACCACAGAGGTACCGAGCAGAATAGCCGAGCCGAATGCCGCTCGGCGGCATTTGGCTATTCACTCACTGCTGTTCAGACCCCTATGAGAATAGGCCGAACGGCAGCTAGTAGCCTGCTGGAGGTTCGGCTCAGCCGTTCCAGATGTTGGATCGGCTGAGTCGAACTCCTGCTTCACTTCGGCTCAGTCGAACATGACCGAACTGCAGCCTCAGGCAGCCGATGTACGGCTGAAATCAGCCGTACTGAGCCGTAGTGAATAGCCAAACAGCGTTCGGCTCACTTCACTACAGCTGGGTTATTCACTCGGCTGCCTAGATTTTTTTTCACATTTGCAGATTATTAAGTCGGTAATTTTATAGTAAAATTAATTTTGCTAAAACTACTCCGCTCATCTGTAGTGGCCACATAGGGTGTCACTTTGTAGATGTCACCATAATGCAGAAGGGATGTGGAGATGGAAGTTGCACCAGAATTTGGTTCTGTTTAAAGGAGAACTATGGGGTCAGGGCTTTTCCCCATAGTTCTCCTTAGGGTAACGGGAGGACACAAACTAGCCTCCTCCTGTCACCCTAGGCTCAGTATATAGAGAGCTACTGCTCGCGGTATACTGAGACGCCGCAGCCGGAGCAGATCCCGACATCGATGTCGATTTCTCCTTTAATCGACAATGCAGCAAAATCTTCTTTCTTTTACTGAAATGCGCAATAACCTTGTTAATAAAAAATATTGGCAGGCTCCTTGTGGAGATCAGTCTTCACATATTTACATGATACTGTACTTCCCTTTGTAGAGGAGGCGATATTTGCTGTATCAATCATTTGCAGAGCACAGTCCCCTATCAAAGCATTTCTCCGTCAAGGACTTCCTTGCGCGGCTTGTTCAGAGTTCTGGAGAGCTCTGCGTGAATACAGAGCCACAGGAGGCTATAAGGTGCATTGTACAAGTGTTCTCCTGTCTGGCCCTTCACAGGAAACCTTCACATAGATAAAGAATTACTCAGGAAGCAGCAGTAAGATGGAGATATCTCTATAAATCATTAATCATTTTCAGGAAATCATTCTTTCTTACCACTAACACTATGCCATATGGCTTAAAGGGATATTATCCATCCTATATGGTTTATAGACGCCTACAACATCACACCCAGAACTGGATTCATCCCTAACCGGCCAATCCTCATGTTCACCATGGGTTGCCAATTCCATTCCACGACAAATAATGTCCTTGTGAAGCAGTAAAGGAGTCCTTTAGGGCCCATTCACACCACATCCAGATAATTCCAGACCAGACCAGATTGTTTCCGGGCCCAAAATGCTTCCTAATGTATCCCTATGCTGTTTCTGGCCTCTGTTCACACTAGCGCGTTCCAGACCAGACCAGACCAGAAAAATACTGCAAGTCGTATTTTCTCTGATCTGGAATGCACTGGAACTGTGGGCAGGTTTACACCATTTTCCGGATCTGGTCCGGAAAATGGTGTGAACCTGCCCTTAGACCAGGTATGAGTGATTCAATTGGTGTGCCAGAACTTGCAACTACACAGTATGGCCAAAGGTATGTGGACCCCCCCCCCCCCACACCAAACAATTGAGTTGTGGTGTTTCCAGTGAATGGTACTGATAATGCTACAGCATACAAAGACATTTTAGACAATTGTACTCTTTCAGCTTTGGTGAGGGTCCCTTTCTGTTCCACCATGCCTGTCCCCTGGGCACAAAGCCAGCTCCGTAAAGACAATTTATGTTTATTGTAGAAGTCGAGAGGCAAAGAGCCCTGACCTCAACCCTACTGAACACCTTTGGGATGAATTGGAATACTGATTGTGGGCTAGATCTTCTCATGCACAAAGCCAGCTCCATAAAGACATGGTTTGACACAGTTTGGTGTGGAAGAACTTGAGTGACCTGCACAGAGCCCCGACCCCAACCCTACTGAACACCTTTGGGATGAATTGGAATAATGTTTGTGAGCCAGATCTTCTCCAACATCAGTACTCAACCTCACAAATGGGCACAAATCCCCCCCAGACACCCTCCAAAATCTTGCAGCTCACCTTCCCAGAAAAGTGGAGGATGTTATTGCTGCAAAGGTAGGGGGCCCAACACTATATTAATGTCCATGGTTTTGGAATGGAATGTCCAACAAGCTCATATACACTGAGTGGCCAGATTATTATGACCACCCCATCAGTACTTCGTTGGGCCGCCTCGTGACTCCACGAGATGTTGAAAGGTGATGCGAGGAATCTGACACGGCACTGTTGCCCTTCTGTTGCCTTGTACCAGTCTTGCCACTCTCCGTTCTGCCTTAACATTGACTAGTCGCTGACGGCCACAATTCGCACGTTCAGACCCAGATTTTCCGCTGACAGTCCAGTCTTTAAACACTTTAACAATGAGCTGCTCTTGAACATTTAACAAATTCTGCTGTTTTGCTGATACTCGCTCCATGGCTCCGAGCGCCAACAATCATCCCGCGTTCAAAGGCTGTTACATCGCGTTGTTTCCCCGTATCTTCAGAAACAAATCACTTCTACTGTCGTGGTAACCAACCCGCTTCCCTATTTATAATGGTCTGGCCCTCTAGCAACTTCAGCGCCAAATTATAGCTCATTTGCCTACAAACATCAGGTGGTCATAATAAACTGGCCACTCAGTGTAGGTGTAATGGTCAGGTGTCCACAAATTGTAGGCCATATAGTGCATTTTAAGTTAAAATATATTGCAGGATTCACCTTAAAAAAATTGCTGCAACTTTCACATTTTGGTAAGCTTGCTCTGCCATAATTTTGTATTGAATATAGAGATTTGGAGTTTACCCACTAAGGAGAGCTCTAGATGGAAGAAAGGAAAGGAGAAAGAAAGAAAAGGAAGGGAAGCATGTGAGCATGACCAGGAAGAGTTATGGCTAGCATGGAAGGAGGAAAAAGATGGAAGTGGTATTTTCTATAAAAAATCGTATAATGGAATTATGACCATTAAAGGAGACATATTGGTTCAGTGTTTTCGCCCATAGTTCTCCTAAGGGTAATGGGAGGACACAAACTAGCATCCTCCCGTCACCCAAAGCTCAGTATACCGCGAGCTGCGGCTCGCGGTATACTGAGACACCACAGCCGGGACGGATCCCGACAATTCTATCTGGATCCGCCCAGCTGCGTGACTGACATCTGGCTCTGCGTATCTAGAGGCAAAGCCAGCTGTACCCGCCCCCTCCCCCGTCCGTTCCGCCAGTCAGCGCTGGAGGATCGGACATTGGGGTGGGGGGAATCCCTGCAGGGAGCTGTGAGTGACAGTCACGACTCTCTGCAGGGATAGATCGAGAAGTGAGCGAGGGGAGGTATGTGTTCGCTCCCTTCCCGATCTATTGAGCCGACGTGTGACAGTTTCATTATCACACGTCGGCTAGAACTATGAGGTGAGTGATTTTCACTCACCTCATAGTTCTCTTATAAGAAAAGAAGGAAGGGAGAGAAGGATGGAGTGAGGGAATGATAGGAAGAGAGGGGGAAGCGGAAGAAACAGGAAAGGAATGAGGGAACCTGGAAAGAAGGAAGGAAGGGAAGGAGGAAGGAAGGAAGGAAAAGAGGAAGGAAAGAAGGAAGGAGAAAGGAAGGAAGTAGGGAAGGAAGAAAGAAAAGGAGGAAGGAAAGGAAGGAGAAAGGAAGGAAGGAGGGGAAGGAGAAAGGAAGGAAGTAGGGAAGGAACAAAGGAAAGAAAGAAGGAAGGAGGGGAAGGAGAAAGGAAGGAAGGAGGGGAAGGAGAAAGGAAAGGAGGAAAGTAAGAAGGAAGGAGAAAGGAAAGAAGTAGGGAAGGAACAAAGGAAAGGAGGACGGAGGGGAAGGAAGGAAGTTTGATTCTCTGGAAATTGGAGGGGAAGGAGAAAGGAAGGAAGGAGGGGAAGGAGAAAGGAAGGAAGGAGGGGAAGGAGAAAGGAAGGAAGTAGGGAAGGAACAAAGGAAAGAAAGAAGGAAGGAGGGGAAGGAGAAAGGAAGGAAGGAGGGGAAGGAGAAAGGAAAGGAGGAAAGTAAGAAGGAAGGAGAAAGGAAAGAAGTAGGGAAGGAACAAAGGAAAGGAGGAAGGAAAGAAAGAAGGACGGAGGGGAAGGAGAAAGGAAGGAAGGAGGGGAAGGAGAAAGGAAGGAAGTAGGGAAGGAACAAAGGAAAGAAAGAAGGAAGGAGGGGAAGGAGAAAGGAAGGAAGGAGGGGAAGGAGAAAGGAAAGGAGGAAAGTAAGAAGGAAGGAGAAAGGAAAGAAGTAGGGAAGGAACAAAGGAAAGGAGGACGGAGGGGAAGGAAGGAAGTTTGATTCTCTGGAAATAATTACAGAATGCAATTATATGAAGAGATGATGAGGGGAGTGCAGGTGTAGTTGGATCTGTTGTGATGCCAATAGCCTGGGAAGATTTGATCCTCTGTATATTGCTGTCAGCTCTATAATTACCCAACAATCACTGTCACTCAGAAGTTTCACCATCACACTTGTGAGCAGAGTGTCCGGGCGAAAACTCCACTACTCACCAACACACTTGTGCAATTATCTTCCCCAGAACATGCTTTCCTTCCCATTAGTTCCTCCTAAAAGCATGTTAGATCAGGCAGATAAAAGGCCGGGGACACTTAGCAAATTGCTGCAGCCATGTTCCTCCATCGGGGGGGGGACACAAGCGGCGAGCCCCCGCTATGACGTGTTCCCGCCCCGGGTGGAATTTCGAGACTGGAATCACAGCATTTGGAGAAATCTTTAACTGCCGGGGTCATCTGGACATATTAGGCCCGGAGCGACGTTCTACAAGCTGATTAACTCCACGGTGAGGATTTCATGTCGAGACTTTGTACCTTTCTAGAGTTACTGATATGCAAGAATGTTTCAAAGCCTGCCTGTATTTCGGACATCTTATATCATCAGCCAGAATGTTAGAAAAGTCATTTATCTGTAAGAGAGAAAAGACTGAAGATGATGATTTGTCAGAAGGGATTTGAGAGAATCACAGAGAAACCTCAATCTCCTGCTTTCTAAACTGGACCTATAAGTCTCCATGAATACATTCCTGATATGCCGCAATACACAGCAATAGTATAACTTTAAAAAACAAAACAAAACATTTTTTATCATCAAATAGCCATCCTGGAGCTCCATTCATTGTCTTTGCCTAGGCTGAGATGAAGGCATCAGTCTGCTACAGGCAGGAGGAAGCAGGAGGTAGCATTTACTCTCCTCCCCCAGGGATCAGACTGCAACATTGTAACTTTGTAGCAAGTGTGCTTTTTTTGTGCATGCACCATGGGCTGCAGTGTTGTATGAGGAAAAAGCAATCACATGAGTGTCGTGCCCATAGCTGTTGTGGCTTTTATTCATTACAGAAAGTTTCTGCAGACAGGAATGGAATGGTCAATCCTTATTAGGTATGCACCGATACTGTTTTTTTCGGTATCGAGTATGAGTACTGAATGGGACTTCTGTAATACCGATACCAGAAGTCCCACTACGGAAGCTGGGTGGCATGTAATGACTCGCTGCCCTGCTTCCTGATTAGCCGGGAAGGCGGCTCCATGATGCTCCCTCATCACCAGGTGATGAGGAAGCATGGAGCTGGCTTTCTGGCCAATCAGGAAGCTGGGGGGCAGGTAATGCCTTGCCGGCCGGCTTCCTGATTGACCAGCTTCCGGGCGGCGAGTCATTAAACTCTTCCCAGGCTTCCTGATTGGCCAGGAAGCTGGCTCCATGTACCCTTGTCACTAAGTGATGAGGGAGCATGGAGCCAGCTTCTCAGCCGATCGGGAAGCCGGGGAACGAGTCATTACCCACCCTCCGGCTTCCTGATTGACCTGGGCAGCCAGCTCCCTGGTAACGAGGGAACATGAAGCCATCTTCCTGGCCAGTCAGGAAGCCAGGTGGCATGTAATGACTCATCCCCAGGCTTCCTGATACCGGAAGTTCCTTCCAACTGTTTCTCATTTAGAGGGTCTGTCCCTCTTTGGGAACACAATCCCTCTCTACCTCTTTCCTCCTCAGTCTTCCTTGTTTTTGGACAGATATGTAGACCTCTATAATAAGTGCCATACTTAACAACCAAAATCATTACAGCACACTAAACGTTTCACACAAACCTTTTTATTACCAAATTATTCTTAGAAAAAAGCCAGTATAATGGAAAAATAATGAATAGAGCACTTGTGGGTTAAGCCAATCATTTGCCGCTTATGAATTCTTCATAAGAATGGGGGCGTGGCAGGGGGTGTGTCATTTGCCCACACACATCATCTATCCCTTTCCTTCCCACCCTGACTCTCCCTAGCCTGCTCCTTTCAATCATTGCATTTAAGTTCTTTCAATGATGAAGGCTCAGCATCACATGTAGACGTTACTTAAGAAGGCCTGCATGTAAATACACCTTGCCTAGGAACGCCCACTCTTCCAAACTGATATCCACCCATTAAGGCATATTGATATTTGCATAACTCCTCCCAAGAGCCAGCCCACTGCATTGGCTCTTGCTAGAAGTTAGGTCAAGCTTTTTCGGACACCTGACCATCACACCTATATGAGCTTGCTAAACATCCCATTCCAAAACCATGGCTATTAGGGAGTTGGCCCCCCCTTTGCATTAATTACAGTCTCCACCCCTCTGGGAAGGCTTACCACAAGACTTTGGAGTGTGTCTGTGGGAGTTGTACCCATGCCAAAAGAGCAATTGTTAGGTATCAGCGAAGTACTGATGCTGGGACTGATGTTGGATAAGAAGGTGTTCAGTAGGGTTGAATTCAGGACTTCCAGGTGCACAGGACACCCAATTCCCTCCACACCAACTGGTCACACCATATCTTATGGAGCTTGTTTTGTACACAGGAGGCAGTCATGGTTTAAGAGAAAAGCGCCTTCACCAAACTGTTTCCACAAGGTTGAAAGTGCACAATTGTCTACACTCGCTTCTCGGCCTTTTGGTTAAGATCAAGTGTAGCATCTGTTCTTATCAGTTTTCAGGGGAGAACGACACCACTTTCGGACCGGGAAGTGGTGGCTTAGTATTCCCTAATGTGATAGGTTAGTGCTGGGGGGG